>NC_135478.1:201358488-201692863 GCF_052094955.1 Ictidomys tridecemlineatus | reverse complement strand
TTACAGGTGTGAACCATGTACATGTATTTTACAGTGTGATCAAGGGAGGTTAAGGCAGCCTAATTTCTTTTTAAGGATGAAGGACTGTTTAATAATAATAAAAACCCAGGGGCTGGGGTTGTGGCTCAGTAGTAGAACACTCACCTGGCATGTATGAGGCACTGAGTTCTCATCACCACATAAAAATAAAAGTATTGTGTCCATCTACAACTACAAAAAAATTTTTTTTTAAATCCAGGCAGTTTTTATGCTTAAGCCTTCTCTCATTTTTCAATTTGTGCTACCACCACCTTACTTTAGGTACAACTGAACTGAGGCATAGAAATAGAAAGCTGACTTAAAGTCCAAATTCTAGATACAGAAATAGTAGAACAACAATAAAAGTGAGAAATATTCAGGACAGTTTACCAGAGTTTCTATTAATTTTCTGTTTCAAGTGAAAATTGCTTTACTCTGTTTTGTCTTATTGCCCCCACTTTTTCTCATGTGTTTGGTGTTCATTTTTCCTCTAGGAAATTGAGAATGATTCCATTTTCTTCTTATTTTTTCAAAATTTTCATTCTCCCAGGCATCCATGTCTCTAAATCTATGAGACATTATCAGTGTTTCAAGAAGGCAAAATCAGGATTATCTATCTGTATCTGTAAAATAACAAATGACTTTAGATCAATAAAAGAACATTAAAGGAAAGTGTATGTTCACTTTTCTTTATCTTTTTTTTTTTCTAGTCCTTGATGTTGAACACAGGGCTTCACCCATGCTAGGCAAATGCTCTATACCCCAGCCCTGCCTCCAAATCTTTTCTTGATAAATCGTTTAGAAAACTTTACTCCCATTAATGTTTAGATTGAAAACTTAAGTGCCTAGGTTGTAGGTTGTACCTCCTACCTTAAACTTGAGCTAACTCTGCCCTCAAAAGTGATGGTAAGGTCAGGCACAGTGGCGCATGCCTGTAATTCCAGCGGCTCCATACACTGAGGCAGGAGAATTTCGAGTTTAAAGCCAGCCTCAGCAATGGCGAGGTGCTAAGCAACTCAGTGAGATTCTGTCTCTAAATAAAATACCAAACAGGAGTGGGGATGTAGCTCAGTGGTCAAGTGCCCCTGGGTTAAATCTGCAGTACTAAAAAAAAAAAGTGATGGTAAGGATTGTTGTATGTCCAGCCTCTCCTAGGAACTTATTTACACTTATTACTACATACTAAGTTTTAATGGTTCTTTTTTTCTTTTTAAACTAGGTAATTTCATCTGTGCCAAAGCCTCCAGAAGATGTGCCTACAAATTGTCCATTAAAACAAAGAAGAAGAATATAAATTGCCAGCAGCAATTTAGTATTTTCTAAAGAGAATATTTATTTTATTTTTAGTCTTTTAATTCTTTAAAAAGTTTTATTGCTGGTATTTTTTAATGTACACTTTTTTGTTATTTCATTCAAACTATTATCCAAATACAGTTTCATCTTTGACATATACTTAATATTGCAAAAACGTTTCTTTCCTATAACATTCTCATGTTACAATAACCATATGTAAATCAATTGAAGCAAATATGGAAATTTTATAATACAAATAAACTTATGCAACCAGGATCTGTCTTTGATTTTAATTTAAGTATTGACTTATTCACTTATTGAAAAACTAGAAGTCAGCGTTATCTCTGAATGTCAGTGCTTCAAAATGAAGGCAATTCTGTAAAGTAAAAAGGTTAACAAAAATTAGAACAAAGTTGAAATTAGAAGTTTACACTGTAGTTAGCTTTTAAGAATTTACTTAATCTGTGGCAATCAAAAAACAAATCAGGGAGGGGCTGGGATTGTGGCTCAGCGGTAGAGTGCTTGCCTAGCATGGGCGGGACAGGTTCGATCCTCAGCACCACATAAAAATAAAGGCATTGTGTTGTGTTCATCTACACCTAAAATAATAAATTTTTTTAAATTATTTTTTTAATAATATGGTGCTTTGACTCTCCACCTCAGGATCTTGCCAAATTGTAAGTTCTAATGGTGGTGGGGAGGGAAGATGGGGAGTTGTTTAATGAGTAAAGAATTTCAGTTTTGCAAGATAAAAAGAATTATGGAGATTGATGGTATGTATGACTTTGTGTACATACTCGACACTACTGAACTGTACACTTAAAAATGGTTAAGGGCTAGGGATTTATCTCAGTTGGTAGAGTGCTTCCCTCACATGCATAAGTCCCTGGGTTCATTACCCAGCACTACAAAAAAAAAGGTAAAGAGAGGGCTGGGATTGTAGCTCACCGGTAGAGTGTTTTCCTAGCATGTGTGAGACACTGGGTTCAATCCTCAGAACTGCATAAAAATAAATAAGGGTAGTGTGTCCATTTATAACTAAAAAAAATTTTTTAAATGGTTAAGAAGGTAAATTTTCTGTTGAGTGTATTTTGCTACAATCTAAAGAATTTCCTAAAGGGAGGAGCCATTAAGATAGATTTTCTGTTCTTGAGTAGGTCCTTGTGACTGTAAAGAGTCCAGCTGTGTCCCCATTTCACCAACATACACAATATTTGACCATGATGATAAAGAAAGCTTTTCTTGTGTCAAGTGAGGATTGAGGAGAATAGATTCTGATTCAGTTAGTTTTGGGTGGGGGCTGAAATTCTTCATTTTTCACAAGTTCTTAGGAAATACCATTGCTAGAACAGAGAAGACTCTAGATAACTGTGAAAGATAAACTCTTGGGGAGAGGCTGAAGAATGTTGGGTGTTCGATATCCTAAGTTGTTACTCCAATCCAGTCCATTTATGCTATTGCTCTTTTCACCTATCAGTCTCTTAAAATTGGAAACTTACCTTTTACATATGGCTTTTTTCTACACATTTCCAGACAGAACTAAAATTTGGGGTCTAGGAAATAAACTACAGTAGGACAATTAAGAGAAAGGAGCTGAGATGGATAAGGATAATTTAGCAACATGCAAGTTAATTTGCAAAATCACCCTGTAAGTTATTATAGAAAATAAGAGTTACTTCCTACATTTTGTTTGAAAAGTATAATTGATCAAAGGAAGAATAAGGAAATTTTATGAGCCAAATCAATTACTGGGTTGATCTTTCAGCTCAGAAAATTTGTCAGATTCATACATGAAAATTCTTCTTGAGCACAAATAAAATGGGATGGGGCCACTTTATTTATGATTGCCTGAACTTTAGCAACGGGCTACAGCTACAGAGATCAGAGTCTAGCAAGTACTAATTTCTGACCCTGTTAAAATGTTCCCTCAAGCTAAGCATGGTAGCACACACAGCTGTTTGTTTGGCTGAGGCAGGGGGATTATAAATTCCTGAACAACTTAGTGAGACCCTGTCTCAAATTAAAAAGGACTGGGGATGTAGGCTCAGAGCTAGAGAATTTGCCTGAAGGTGCTGGGTTCAATCCCTAGTACTATAAATAAACAAACAGATAAATCAGAGTGGGCATATAGCTCAGTGTTTGCCTAGAATGTATGAGCCTTGGGTTTGATCCCCAGATATCTTATACACACACATACACAAAAAAAGTTCCCTCATCAAATTGAGCTTTTGGCATTTGTAATATACCTGTGCTGTTGGCAAACATGGTCCAAACACCTCCAACAGAAGTCTGTCTTCTCTCACTGCTTTTTCAAAGTCTGCAAAAGATACCTTGCCATCGTTGTCATAATCCTAGACAGGAAGATGATTTCTTGATAAGTGATATAGAGCCATTTTACATTTTGCCATGGAAAATAGCTGTTTAGACCAAAAGTTTCACCAAGTAAAGCTGTAAATTCACACTTTTGAAGACATTATTTATCTAAATCAGAAGGTACTTATTATTTATGGATACCACTTAATTTTATTCCTATTATTCTAATAGGCATATCCAAGTCACCTTAGCAATATAAAATTTAGCCTTATCCTTAAAATTACACTTGAATTGGGGAAATAAGAAAAAATAGAGGAATTCTATTATTTTACTCCTTTTGTGATGAAATAGGTGAAGCAGAGCAGATTTTTCAAGCTTAATTTTTTTTGTAGCACTTGTTCCTCAAAAGATCTCTTAGTTGGGAGCCTATTGGGTAAAAAGGATAGAAGTGAAGTTGCTTTGTTATGGATCAGGTCACCAGGAGTTACAGCAGTAGCCGCTCAGGATAGACTGGAGTTATGAGATGAAGCCTGCAGATCACTGCTGGGTTTAAGGATGGTTGAGATCTGGATAGGTAGAGGAGCCACCTGAATTGACAGCAGGGGATAAGTCAGTAAAGTTTTCATGACAAGGCTTAGGATATATTACTATATTGTGCAGGTAGGGAATAAGGAGAACTTGTGTGTAGATTATGAGTGCCTTTAACTGATTAATTAAGTTGGGTCAGATGAGATGAGTCCTTGTTTTTTCACTTCTGGGCATGACTTCGTCAGGGTTGCTGAAAGGTTTTAGTTGTAGATGAACACAACACCTTTATTTCATTTATTTATTTTTATGTGCTGCTGAGGGTCAAACCCAGTGCCTCACACGTTAGGCAAGTGCTCTACAATTGAGCTACAATTCCAGCCTGGAGTCTTAATCTAGAGAAAAATTTGAATACATTGTCAAAAAAAGGTTTATTGCAAAAACACTTCCTTGGAAAAAAGAAGGGGGTGAGTGGTGCTGGGGAAGCTACTGTCTCTGAAGAAGTGATCTACACTCAGCCCTTGCAGCAGATTCAGAGTATTTCTGAAAGAAATTTCTGAAGTTTGCCTTAATAGAATCCTTGGTTGCTTTCCTGAGTTTCAGAGTTATGTCAGTGACCTGGGCCAGTGCTGCCTTGGATTCACAAAACCTTACTGTATCCAGTTTAGGGTGACAGTAAGAAAAGTGTAGAAGTCAGTAATGTCCATAGAAAAGAGCTACTATTGGTTTTATTGAAAGATTAATTTTGTACCAGGTTTTCTAATGTGACCTTAGGTAAACCTTTTTATACTTCAGTTTTTGTCATCTGCAAATGGAGATAGGATTGTTTTGAGTATAAAAAGAATCCATACATTAAAGTTCTCTGGAGAGTCTGGTATATATAGTAGGTATTCTGTAAAGGTCAAATATTTTTATTTTTGTTATTTTGTTGTAATGAATACTTAGATAGATTGTAGGGGAGAGGTCATGAAGACAAAATAAAGTGGCACCCAATTTTACATGAACTGAATCTGGCCTCCCCCTAAATTAATGAGGTTTTACTAATAGTAAAATATTTTAAAGAATAAAGTTAATATTTATGAACTGGGATTGTAGCTCAGTGGTTGAGCGCTTACTTCGCATGCGTGAAGCACTGGGTTTGATCCTCAGCACCACATAAAAAATAAATAAAACAAAGTGTGGGAGGCCAAACTAGCACGTGACCACGTTTGTCTCCTCTTCTGATTGGTTTGGCATCTCGGTTACTCTGTGATCTGGTTGCCTAGGTAAGCCAGACAGTAGCCCCGATCTTAAGGGTCCAGTGACTGTGTCTCGTGCATGAGCGTGCCTTCCTACATCCCCATGGCATGGAGCTATGCTCACCTGTTTTTATAATATTACCCCTTGCCCTGTTTGGGTTGGAATGTTCCATGGAAACACCCTTTTTTGTGACCCCTTCTCTTACTCTGCCCTTGGGTGTGGCCTTCCTAGATGTCAGTCAACCTGCTGACAGTGGACATCATGAAGATACTCAGCCCCCTGAAACCTGACCCCTTGCCTCATTTGAATGGCTTCTCCTCAATAAAAGGGGTCAGCACATACTCGCTCTCTCTTTCTGCGGACCCTTAAGATCAGAGGAGCCATCACAGCACCCCCCCCCCAAAAAAAAGTATTTCTGTCTCTTGTGTGGTTATTTCACGCAGCCCAGTTCCCCTGGAGTGACCCCTGAGTGTTTTAGTGGCATGTAACCAGGCAAATGGCGTCCCGAGTGGGCGAAAGGTTTGAGTGTTTAAGTCGCTGGGAAAGCGACAACAAAGATTTAGTGTCCATCTTCAATTAAAAAAAAATTAAGTTAATATTTAGGACTGGGGTTGTGGCTTAGTGGTAGAGTGCTTTCATTCCATCTCTGCTCATCTATCAGCCAGACACTTTTAGATGAGCAGAGATGGAATCATGAGATGAATAGAGCAGAGAATAAACAAAAAGACCTGACGTTCATCAATATAATTTAAGGAAATTAAATTTCTTAAGCTTTATGCAACATCTTCTTGATTGAGTATATGCATTACAGTTTTTCAATCTTACCATTTTCTTCAGTGCTATCTCTACCAATTCTTTTACTCCTTCATAATTCTCTTCTTCAGACGATTGTTGATACAGACTGTTCTTCAACATGTTGAATATTTCCTCTCGAGAAATGTAACCATCTCCATTCAAATAATAAACTTCAAAACAGACTTTTTAAAACATAAGAAGTTTAAAGACTTGGATGAGAACAGTTAAATGTCATTAGTCTTCTCCTTAAATATTTCAACATAAGATACCAAAAGAGAAAAACAATTTATCTGCCATATTATTGCTGTTAGTAATATGGTAGGAAGTTATGTGGTAGGAAGATTTTAGAATAAAGAATCTTTGTTACATGTCTTTAGATATTTTAAGCAATTCATTTCTTTGAAAATTCCATTTAAAATTATTTTTATTCTCTTTCCAGGGTTCCTTTCCCCAAATCCTGATGCCAGAGGAGTAAAACATAGGAAATAAACATCATGCCAACAAGACAGACTGGAGCCGCTATTAGGAAGAGAATTGAGAGACTGTCCTCTTTGTGACTCTAATGTTATTTTTAATAAGTAGGTGGCTTCACGTATAACACTCCTATCTTTGGGCTTGCACTGTCTTCAACCATTTTCCTCTGCTCAGTTGTCTAAAACAACTCTAACAGCAGAGTATTAGTGTCCAGTGGTTAGTGTGTGTTTAACTTAATCCTGTGCCAACCCTCATGTTTTCTTTGATGAAAAGATGAGGAATGGCCTCAAAATAACACATGAACAGACCCACATCAGGGGCTGAGCCCAGAAGCATCCTCAGAAGCCTCAGCCCTGCCAGCTGATCAGAGTTGACACAAGCCTGACCCTTAGCTGCTGTTCTTAGCCTGGGCTGTAAGCCAAAGAATCATTCTAGGGACATTTGAGCATTATGGAACCAGGGAAGGAAGTGATTGGGGCTCTAGGACTGGGGACTCTTTCATGACCTTACAAATAGGCCACCCATTTCATCTGGTCTGTTTTATTTTTTCAAGCTGTCGTGAATAACTTTTGCAAAGTTGTTATAGACAATACTGATTTCATATTTTTAAATGCATAAGCATTCACTACAAAATTGATGATATATATTATTAAGGCAGTAATTCCATCTTACATTTCAACTTTTCTTCAAATGTCCCCCGAAGAAACACTGACAATCCTTTTACCCATTCTTTCACATTTATGGAGTTGTCATTGTCTTTGTCAAATGCAGAAAAGACTAAAACAAAGAAAAAAGAATGTTGGTATGTTGTAATTGAGATGTTTTATAACTTAACTGTGTGTGTGTGTGTGTGTGTGTGTGTGTGAGAGAGAGAGAGAGAGAGAGAGAGAGAGAGAGAGAGAGAGAGAGAGAGAGAGAGAGAGAGAGAATAGATAGAAAAACTCCCACATTGAGGAGGAAAAACGGTTTTGGTCCAATCACCCAGAAAGGGTCAAAATTATTGGAAATGTGTTTTCCCCTATATACTTAAAACAAAAAGTCATTCTGTTTCATGAGAAAGAATGTGCTTCATTTTTTATGTTTTATACAGTCACGGTGGGGCCAAGAAGACAAACAATGTAGCTAATAAGTGACATAATTTCTATTCCTAAAAAACGGTGAAAATTTGTTCCTATGATGCTGGGTAATCTGGTGATAAAAAGTGGTGGAAAATTTGCTCTAAAAAGTTTCCAAAACTTCTTGAAGGTAAATTATTTAAATAATACGCTATTTTAAAAATTGCCAGTGGGGCTGGAGATGTGGCTCAACTAGTAGCGCGCTCGAGTGCGGCCCGGGTTGGATCCTCAGCACCACATACCAACAAAGATGTTGTGTCCACCAAGAACTAAAAAATAAATATTAAAAAAAAAATTCTCTCTCTCTCTCTCTCTCTCTCTCTCTCTCTCTAAAAATAAAATAAAATAAAAATTGCCAGTGAAATCTTGATATTATACTGTAGAATATAAATTAAAATGTTATTTACTCTTTTGGAGATGATAAGTATGTTAATGATTTTGATTATGGTAATTGTTTTACAGGTGTATACATATGTCAAAACTTACAGAATTGTTCACTTTAAAGATCTGTTACTGAAACTAATTGGATTACATTATTTCTTATTTCAAGTAATATAATTTTTGATTTCTAATGAAGAGTCATTATCATTTTTATACTGATACATTCTCCATTTTTTTGAGGAAAAAGAGGTCAATGAATAATTTGTCTATAATATATAACCCCCAAAACATCATGATTAAAAGCCACAAGATGCTTCTCTTTTGAGAAATGGTATTGCTAGCTTATTAATTTATTGATGATTATTTCTCAAAGCTATACAGCCATGGAGATATGAAATTCTGAGTGAATTTGTATTAAAAAAAAAAAGCATCTTTGGGGCTGGGGTTGTTGGCTCAGTGGTAGAGCACTTGCCTAGCATGTGTGAAGCTCTGTTTGATCCTTAGCACCACATAAAAAATAAATAAATAAAAAATAAAGGTATTGTGTCCAACTAAAACTAAAAAAAAAGGCATCCTCACAAATGGATGAAATTGAAGGATATCATGTTAATTAAAATAAGCCTGACACATAAAAATAAGTAATATCACACATTTTCTCTCATATGTGAAAACTAAAAAAAACCCCAAATCTCAAAGTAGAAGAGATGCTATATTTGGGAAGTGGATGGTATTGAAAGAAGGAAGGGTGTAGGAGGGAGAGCAAGAGGTTGTAGAAGGGGTGGTGGTAGACATGATCAAGGCACAATATGTTCATTTATGAAAGTGTCACAGTGAAATCCATTCATTTGTACAATTAGTATGAGTTAATTATAAAAAATTTTAAAATAGTAGTTTTTAAAGAAACCATCCTCATGGGGCTGGGATTGGGTTCAGTGGTAGAGTGCTTGCCTAGTAAGTGTGAGGCAGTGGGTTCGATCCTCAGCACCCCATAAAAATAAATAAAATAGGGCTGAGGATGTGGCTCAAGCGGTAGTGTGCTCGCCTGGCATGTGTGCAGCCCGAGTTCGAGCCTCAGCACCACATACAAAGATGTTGTGTCCGCCGAGAACTAAAAAATAAATATTAAAAATATAAATAAATAAATAAAATAAAGATATTGTGTTCCTACAAAAAAATGTAAAAAAAAAAAACCATCCTCACAAACAATTACCTATTTGGCATTGAAAAAAGTTCAGTCTATGATGAAAATTGAATACATATTATGTAGTTTCCATTCAGATTGACATGTTTTAGTCTGTTAATGACTTCTTACCCCTATCCATCAATGTGTCATCAGTCATTCCAAATATGTTGTGCAGGATTCCTCGAAATTTGTTATGATCTAGCCCAGTATTTCCAGATTTCCCATCAGTTTTTCCCACCACGCTGTAAAAGAGTCTTATGAGACATTCTACTTCACTTCTTTTGACTGTAAAGTGAAAATACAAATACAACTTAGATTTAATCATTGAATTATTTAACCTAATTAAATATATTTTACTAAGCTACTATTTTATTCCTTTAATGCTAAGTAGTCTGAAGATAGGGGGGAAAAGAATGATACAGACTTCTTAAGAGCTTACACAATAAAGGTGGGCCTAACTCAGAAATTCTTAAGAGAGTATGTAACTGCTAAATTATGTAATATAATGATCACTAACACAGACATGTAAAGAAAGTGAAATTGGTTTGGTGAGGGGAGTTGGGCCATTTTCTTTCTTTTTCTTCTTATTTTTTTGAGAGAGAGAGAGAATATATATATATATAAGTTTTCAGCAGACACAACATCTTTCTTTGTATTTGGTGCTGAGGATTGAACCTGGGCTGCATGCATGCCAGGCGAGCGTGCTACCACTTGAGCCACATCCCTAGCCCCGAGTTGGGCCATTTTCATGGGAGAAGTAGACTTTGAACTGGGCCTTGAAGGATGTATATAGTAATTTATTTAGGAAGAAGTGTGTTGAAGGCAGTAAGAAGTGAATTTTATGGAAATTGAATAACAGTTAATAAAAGAGGTAGAATTAGGGTTGAGATTGAACATGTCTTAATGGGAGTTGGGAAGAAGTGATAAGGTAGCAGAGGATTGGCTGATGGGAGAAGGGCCTTTTTTTTCCTTCTTTTTGATAGCAGAGATTGAACTCAGGTATTTGACCACTCAGCCACATCCCCAGCCCTATTTTTTATTTTATTTAGAGACAGGGTCTCACTGAGTTGCTTAGCACCTCACTTTTGCTGAGGCTGGCTTTGAACTTGCGAGCATCCTGCCTCAGGTTCCCTAGCTGCTGGGATTACAGACATGCACCACCGTGCCCAGCGGAGAGGATGTAGGGGGAAAGACACACTCATACATTGCTGATGGAGCTGCAAATTGGTGCAACCAATCTGAAAAGCAGTATGGAGATTCCTTAGAAAACTTGGAATGGAATCATCATTTGACCCAGCTATCCCACTCCTTGGAATTCAGATACTTAACAGCTCCTGTCCCTAACCCATTAAGTCTAACCTCTGGATTCACAATTCTGACAGTACATCAGAATCACCTGTGTATTTCTTCAAAACAGCATTTTACTAAGTCTGGAGCAAGAACTGTGTATGTGAATATTTAAAAACTTCAGGTTAAAAAGGACAGATCTGGTGGCAGCATCTCAGGCTCCCTCCCAGTTTTTCTGTCCTTATTTCCACCTTCTTGGCCAAAGCCCTGTCCTGTCACTCCACTCCTGGCTTCAAGACTTCTCACTTTTCTCCTTTGATACAACTTTGCCAGATGAATTTTCCTAAACCATTTTGACTACCCCTGATCTCTTGTTGCAAAATATTTACTGGCTTAACCCCAAAATTCTCAATCCCTGGGATATAACAGTCAACTGAGCCCTTGTTTAAAAGTTGATTCTTGGGCTTACTGTTAGTAATTCTGATTTAGATCTGGAACAAGTCCTAGGAACCTGCATAGTTAACAAGCATGGGGCAGAGAAGGGGTAGATTCTCTGAGGTGGTCCAAAAATGAACACTATGAGAAATACTGCTCCTGTTCAACAAATATTTTTCCTCCCTTTGGTAGGAGTGATCAGAGATACATTTCACAATATATATGATTTTGGTAAGGTATCTGATAAACTCTTTCATTCTTATAGATATCTAGCACAATGGTAGGCTCTCAATAAATATTTGCCAAGCAAATGATAAAACACTGTCACTTGTAAATGGAAGTACTTGTCAAATTCAGGACTTAAGTTGGAGAGGTGAAGGAATATGTGAAATAAGAGTCACTTCTAGATGCCAAATGATCAGTTAAATAAAGCAACATGAAATGATTAGGTTTTGAAAGTCCCCAGTGTTATCTAATACCTGGAGTGAAAATTTGGAACACTTCTAGAGACTCTTAATACATCTAGGGTGGTTTTACATTTTCAATTAAAACCTTTTTGATTATGATGGTATAGTTAATCCTGTAATTATTATATTTAGTTATGCTTGGAATAAGAAGTATAGTCAGGCTTAACTATAGAACATGTAGGCCCAGCATACAATGAAAAAGCAAGTCTCTTGTTCAGAAACTGTCAGCAACCGAATATTAAATTATAAATGGGGCCCAGTGAGAATGTACAGTTTGCATACCTGTGAGGCCAAACCCTTGAAGTGATTATTTACCTGTTTCCCCCACTAGATTTAAGGTAATTATTTGGAAAGGGAAGTGTTGAGAGCCACAGCCGAAGGGGCCCCAGCAAACTGAGATGTTGAGAGCTTCATCTGAAGGGGCCCCAGCAAACTTCTAGCTGCCAGCAAACTTCCAGCTACCGGCTGATGATTGGCTCACAGTGGCCCCAGTAACATCTAGCTGATTGGCTCCTCTTCGGTGATGGTCATTGGGGGACTTTTTTGGCTCCGCCCATGTGACTCAGCCAATCGGCCTCAAGAGCAGGAGGATTGTGGGAGGTGGTGAGGCTTGTTTTTGTGTGAGAGGCTTGTGGGAAGCCAGTGGTGGCAGTTGGGCTCTGAGGGTTTTTCCTGAGGAGCTGTGTGGTGTAGTGTGTGGTTCTAAAAATAAAGTTCGTTTCTTTTGACAAGTGGCTCCTGAATTGTGCCCAGCCAGACTGTGGCAGGGAAGAGAATTATTTGTGCCTCCAAAGCATCACCCAATGAAGCTTTCTGAAATGTTTTATATTTGTGCTTTTCAGTTTGGTAATTGTCACCCACATGTTGACCCATGAAAAGTGGCTAGTGTGATCAAGAAAATGGATTTTATTTTAAACCGGTTTTTACATGTAAGTAGTCAAAAGCAGCTAGTGACTACCACATTAGTCAGTGCAACTCTAGAGAGCAGAATAAAGATTAATATGTACAAGTTATATTAGCTCCAGAACATAAAACATTCTAGATCTGTCTGAAAAAAAATTGATATTTGCTGTGTGGGAACAATTTCCTTTGTGAGGTCAATGGAGGTAACTAGCTTTCTGAGGAGAGTCGCATGGTGGAAGTTGTATGGACTAGAAGAGTCCTTTTGGTCAATGACTAAATTATGAAGATTTCCACTTGAGGTCTAAAGTAAAGCCCAGGAGAAATCACTTTAACATTTTGCCAAATGGGACAATTAGAATTTTGTACATCAAAAGAAATAATAAAAAGTCAATCCCGCTGAGGTTAAGATAATTACTCCCATTCCTACCCACTAACAACAAAATTTCAGTCACAAGACCAGTGTCTATCCTGGTGTCAACTGCAGTGAGTCAAGAACTGAGCTAAATTTAAGGAATCTTTATTGTGCACTTACTATGTGAGAGCAAGCTACATAGAAAGAGCACAAGGACTCTCTGAAATGCTTATCAATAAGGTTAATTTGAGAACTAAAGATAATATTTTAGTGTAGTCTACAGCATCAGATTCAACATCAACTTTGCCAGAACCAGAAAAGTACACTAGCTAACTTTTGATAAAAAGATCTAATTTTGGTTTCTAGTACTGAAAAGTAGGAAAATATCACATACCCTATTGGGTTTGTGCTTAAAACTTTAAGATGCAGAGTAATACTCCATTGTGTATAAATGCCACATTTTTTTTATCCATTCATCTATTGAAGGGCATCTAGGCTGATTCCATAATCTTGCACACAAAATCATAGAATTTGGAGGGAAATGGATGGCATTAGAGCAGATTATGCTAAGTGAAGCTAGTCAATCGTTAAAAAACAAATACCAAATGACCCCTTTGATATAAGGGGAGTAAACAAGGACAGGGTAAGGACGAAGAGCTTGAGAAGAAGATTTACATTAAACAGGGATGAGAAAAGGGGAGGGGAGGGGAGGGGAGGGGAGGGGGGATAGTAGAGAATAGGACAGACAGCAGAATACATCAGACACTAGAAAGGCAATATGTCAATCAATGGAAGGGTAACTGATGTGAAACAGCAATCTGTATACGGGGTAAAGTTGGGAGTTCATAACCCACTTGAATCAAACTGTGAAAGATGATGTATTAAGAACTGTGTAATGTTTTGAACGACCAACAATAAAAAAAAAAACTTTAAGATGCTTAATATAAACCACTTAGTACAATGTCTCATTAAGGAAAAGCTCAGTAAATACAGGTTATTTGTGATCAGAGTGTAAAACAGTTAACTATTCATTCAGGGCTTAAGTTTTTGCACAGGAATTAGTGTCAAAAGCTTTGAGAAAACGAAGGAATCTAATACCTTCTTTTTTTCAAATACAGTACTATGAGATATGGTTCTGATCAAGTATTATATATTCCTATCCACAGATTCCAGCAGTTGCTTTCAAATAACAAACTATAGTATTCAACATATGGCTAGCAGACATTGCTAAAATAACTATTATGGGGGAATTGGATTTTAAAAATATGTAAAACTTCCTTTTTAAAAAATATTTATTTTTGGTTGTAGATGGACACAATACCTTTATTTTATTTATTTTTATGTGGTGCCAAGGATCGAACCCAGGGCCTTGGACATATTAGGTGAGCATTTTACCCCTGAGCCACACTCCAGGTCCCAAATTTCCTTTTGAATGTTCTAAGACTCAGGCTCCATTAAGAAAGAAATGACAGGGGCTGGGGGTGTGGCTCAAGCGGTAGCGCAGTCGTCTGGCATGTCTGGCATGCGTAGGGCCCGGGTTCGATCCTCAGCACCACATACAAAGATGTTGTGTCCGCCGAGAACTAAAAAAAAAAAAAAAAATATTAAAATTCTCAAAAAAAAAAAGAAAGAAATGACAGTATTTATTATACTCAGCACTGGCTAAATCTACAGAACAGATATTAAGCATGTAATATATGTAAGCAAGATTGGTAAACAGATCCTTAGAAGTGCCTGAGAAACTTCAATCATATAAATCCCAAATGGAAAACTGAGTTAAGACTTCAGTGGAAGTTGTAGGTGGTATTATCCTGAGGTCATACAAGATGCAATGGACGTATTCCATAATGAGACTGAAATAATGAGTCTGTGGCCGAAATTAAGTAACTTCATGAATGTCTAACAGATTGAGAATTATCAGTCAGGACTTTCAGTCATATCCGAGAAACAAAACTGTTAAGATTCCTTGTTAAAGTTGATTCACGGTAAGGCTTAAAAAAGTGTTACATTGAACTAGCTTTAATAAGCAAATATTTTCTGTGTGCAAAGTACCATGCTGTTTTTTCAAATTATTTTTATTAATTTTGAAGTAGAGCAATCATTCGCCATTGAGTTTTGTGCCAGAAAATTCAGGGAATTGGCCAAAGTAAACCTTTATACTTAAAAATTTTTCATTAAATTTCAGTATGACTAAAATAAAATCAGTTCTTAGTTGTCAGATAACCCTTTCACATGATGCCATGTAAATCCTCAAGCTCTTCTTCTCACATACATTTTAGGATACCCAAAGGTTAAAATATTTTGTTAAGTACAGTATAATTGCTTAATTGCCTATTTTTGATAGCCAAAATAGTACATAGAAGTAGAGGGAATCTATTTTAGGTTTACAAAGCACTTGTTAATGTCCAACTAATGTCTATTGATATTTTAATTTGACAGAAGCAATGTTCAGGCAGTATAGGATGTCTGGTCAGTACTTACAGCTCTTGACAGTTTTACTGATGGGCTCCACCAGTTTCTTCAGAACCCTCTGGTTCATGTTGACTGTGGCTCCAGCACACGATAAGATTCCCCAGATAGTCAAGCTCTAAGCCTGGGTGTCTTGAGTTACACTGATAGCAGAGGTCACTACTCCAATCTCAGCACACAATGTGACCATGGCAACTAGCCAGCAACCAAACAAAAGGTTTCTAAGCAGTTGAAAAAAAATATGCAACAATGGTTGCAACCACTTGGGATATATGCAGGAATTTCATTAAGGTTATTTTGATCTGAAACGTTATAGTAATTCTAACATCTTTTCTTTTGGGCTAAGTATCACTTAAAGTTGTATTTCATATTTTTGCCATTTATATTATCAGCACAAATTGGAAATGTTTTTCCACTTTATTTGAACATAAAATAACTTAAGATTACAATGAGCTTATTAAGTTGAAATAATTTTCTAGGGCATCAACATTTCCCTCAAAGGTTATAAGCTCCTTTAAACTCTAACCAAGCACCCTTATGAAATCCAAAGGAGAGGCTTCAATCTGGGAGCTTCTAGGATGTAAAAACCCACTCTCATGCCTCCTATTTAGTAGACCTGACTGATTAGCTAGCAAGAAACATGGTTAGGACAAAGATGAACCAACTCGTATGTCTATTATAAAATCCGCGCTACCTACTAGTCTATGGTCTGTTGGCCTTCACTGTAGTAAGGTCAAGAAAATGTACTAAAACGATTTCTAGAATTTTGGATGCAATATTCTTATGGTACTAGAGATTAAACCCAGGGCCTCACAAATGTTTAGACACACACTCTTTATCACTGAGCTATATCCCGAGCATATCCCCAGCCCTAAAATACAATATTCTTACCAATTTGGGTAGGGTGGGTCTTAGGGATTAAACCGAGCCTCATGTGCTACCACTGAGCTATACCCCCACCCCCTTACTAGATTCTTCTTCTTCTTTTTTTTTGAGAGAGAGAAAATTTTAATATTTTTTTTTTTAAAGAGAGAGTGAGAATTTTTTTTAATATTTATTTTTTAGTTCTCGGAGGACACAACATCTTTGTTGGTATATGGTGCTGAGGATCGAACTCGGGCCGCACGCATGCCAGGCGATCGCGCTACTGCTTGAGCCACATCCCCAGCCCAATATTTATTTTTAGTTTTCGGCGGACATAACATCTTTGTATGAGGTGCTGAGGATCGAACCCGGGCCGGGCGCATGCCAGGTGAGCGTGCTACTGCTTGAGCCACATCCCCAGCCCCCTTACTAGATTCTTAACATTAAAATTAGTTTTAAGCCAGGGCATCAACATTTCCTTCAAAGGTTATAACCTCCTCTAAACTGGCCAAAGTAAATCTTTACACTTAAAAATTTAATACTTAAAAATTACATGACTGTAATCCCAGCTACCTGGGAGGCCTTGGCCCTAAGCAATTAGTGAGACCCTGCCTCAAAATAAAAAAGGTCTGGGGATATGGTTCAGTGATTAAGCACCCCATCTTCAATCTCAGGTACAAAAAAAAAAAGTTTTAAAACAAGGCAAATAATTGGGGGCTGGGGGCTGTGTTCCTAAAATCTTCCTTCCAAAAATACTAGATGGATGCTCATAAGTTTTAAGTTAAAAAAGTTCAAATAGCAGTTCTCACTTGGCTTCCCTGAGGTTAGTCTACTGTTTACAATGAAAAGATAGAAAATTAATTTTTAACACATCTTAAACGAAAAAAAAAAAAGAATCTGTATTCTGAATAAAATAAAATCAAGACACTCTAATGGTACTTCAAATATCTAAATACACTGAGGGCAACCAAGGAAATTCAAAGTGACTAAAGTAAGTAGCACTAGTATAGAGCCAATTTTTCTATCCAGACACTCATCAATTTCTGGCAGTTATCCAAGTACCATTATCGAAACAACATGCCTTGTGTTTGTACAATTGGTGTTCAGTTACTCAAGAAAGACAAAGCGTGGTTTGTGGAAGGAGGAAGAGATATTATTATCCTGTACATTGTAGTTAACTATGAAATAAACATAACTGACAGCATTACTCTGTCAAATACTCTTTCCATACGTTACTGGAAGACTGTTATTAGAGAAACAATGAAAAAAGGTGTTTCATATTCAGTAAACAGAATCTGCAAAGTATAGTTTTTTATCAAATCACATTGTTCCCTCTTCCCCAGCCTAATGAACAGCTGCTTCTAGTGGGACAGGACAGTTATATTCTGGACCAGTCTATAAAGCTATGCTTCTATATTCATAGCAAAACTAACAAACAAATGACCTAATAAATTTTTTTTTGGTACTTTCATTAACAATTTTCTTTTGGAATATGAAATGCTGTTCAAAATTTCTGTGTACTTGAGCATAGATATCTTTTGACAGTATGCAGTCTTAAGCACAAAATCTAAAGGAATTTTCTAAGAAATATTACTTTTATAGTTAAAAAACTTGTGGTTCTATCTTATCTACCTACTAACCAAGTGGTATTTATCTTTATAACTACCTATGACCCAAAGGGAGATAAGAACACAGCTATTTTTAAGTAAAATAGCTATTTATTCAGCCTCCTCATGCCAAAATGTTCTGTGCATATGCCACTATAATTAGCATACCCCCTGTAACAGGCAAAACTGTACATCAAATTATATTTCATATTACTTGATTATATAAAAATGTAAAATGAAAGTGATTTATCAATTCCTTTTAACATTCCTAATAATTCAGCAGAAGATATGAGGCACAAAATCTTAGTAAAATATGACACAGAAAGAGCAGTGATAAAACTCTCACTTAAATTTAACTCATTATAATTTGTTATTAACATACAAAGACAACAAGCTTTTAAAACATTATATTTACTAAGATTCTGGCAACAGCTTTATGTAACAAGATACAGCATACCAGGCCTGCCATTCAACTTGTTTATATAAGTCTCAGCTTCAATATGAAGCTGTTAAAAAAAAAAAAAAAAATCAAAACCCTGCTTTTTACATGCTAAATATCTTGGCAAGTATGCCACTAAACATAGTAATGAACTTAAGACAGCAAGAGTAAGGAGTTAACAAAAGCTAAACATTGCAGCCTAAACAAAATTCATACAAAAAATAAAGTAACTATTGCTGGTTACATAAAATTTTCCTGACCAGTTAAAACTTAACTGCATAAAACATGCATTTTAGAATCTTCAGCTATCAAGTCCAAAAAGTACCAGTGTCTATTTGAAACGTTTTATCTCCAAAGCCAAAGTATAGTCAAACTTAATTCAAATGACATAACACATTCTAAAGCTAAAAAACATTCAGTTTTTATTATCATGGAGATAAATACCAGAGCTTCGGGGACTTTCTCATGCTGTAAAGGGTTGTTTTTCTGGTTCACTCAAAGCAGCATATGATAAAGTCCAAGGATGTCATTAAGCTCAGTAAAGGGTAAAGACTGTTGGTACCCAGCTCTGACCTCCCCAGGAAGCATGGCTACTGTGTCCATAAAAGTAGGATGTGTGAAGATCAAAGGCACGCTATTCTGCTAGCTAAAGAGATAGCAAATCACCCCCCTCCACTTTAAAATCTCCTTCCCCAGCTAAATAAAAGCATACAAGGGGGGAAAAATTAAAATACACTTATCTACACAGTAAGGATTTTGAAATATTAATGTGATCCCTACTTTAAAAATTTTAACTAGAGTCATCTGGTCAATTCTGATTACACCTTAAAGATGCATCCAGATTCAATTTGTGTTGATTTATCACTAGGTACTTCTAGTTTAAAATATTAGCTTTATTCCCAAATATCTTAACCACTAGTATGACTGCAGTGTATTATCTTCCAGTTATCAAGCACTGGAAGAAAAAAAAAAACAGATGTTCAAGCAGCAGGCAATAATCATGGCCCTTCCACACAGTGGCCTCTGAGTGGCTCTAATAGTCCAGGAATAATTCTAAAAACAAGAAAATTCATGCATTTTAGTAAATATGTCATAATTTTCACAGTTGAAATTTCCTTTGACATTGCACTTTCTTTATAAGAGAATCCTGGTTTTTCTTATTGTTACGGTGAGTCAGGACTTGAACTAGCAGCCTTCTTTTTCTTCTTCTTACTGTGTTTCTTATGCTTCTTTTTCTTTTTTTCCTGTAAAGACAATTCTACGTTAGATATCACTACATCATGAAAATATGCAAATTATGAACATCTTTACAATTGTACTTCTAAGCTACTATAAGCAATTTATACAAGATAAACTACTCAAAACATTTTCCCAAGAGTCCTAGTATCATATGAGCACTAGGAGTCTTTTGTTGATTTTCTTTAAAAAAATTTTTTTTTTAAGTTATAGTAGGGCACAATATCTTTATTTTATTTATTTTTATGTGGTGCTGAGGTTTGAACCCAGCGCCTTGCACATGCTAGGTGAGCACTCTACAGCTGAGCCACAACCCAGCCCTTTTGTTGATTTTCAGAAAGGCAGCAAAACACTTAAGTCATTAGCACATTACCACAGCTTCTAACAAAATTTCCTGTAGACAATAAATTAAATTGAATCATGCTATCAATTGTTTATTTCCTGTTTTATAATTTCTACAAGTAAAGTAATTGTAGCTACTGCAAAGGAGTATCCCATCACAGTACAACGTTTTGGTAAAATAATAGTTTTTAGAGCGAACAGAAATATTAAATCAGCATTTTTTTTTTTTTTGATACCAGGGATTAACACAGGGGCACCTGACTACTGAGCCACATTCCCAGCCCTATTTTGAATTTTATTTAGAGACAGGGCATCACTGAGTTGCTTAGTTAAACTTGCTTTTTGCTGAGACAAGCTCTGAATTCATGATCCTCCTGTCTTAGCCTCCAGAGCTGCTGGGATTATAGGTATGTGCCCCCAACCCGGCTTAAATCTGCTATTTTTAAGTAAATAGGAACACATACTAAGCACAGCTCAGTCTGGAAGCACTACTTTATTAAATTAACAGCAACTCATCAGTACGAAATATTGACGTACAGCTGAAAACTACTGTAATTTTTTTTGTTTGTTCGTTTATTTTTGTTTTAAGGTTCTGGGGATTGAGTCCAGTAGCATTTTACCACTGAGCTACATCCCAACCCTTTAAATTTTTTTTTTTTTTTAAATTTGAGACATGGTCTTGCTAAATTACTGAGACTAGCCTCAAAGTTGTGGTCCTCCTGCCTCAGTCTCTTGAGTTGCTGGGATTACAGGTGAGTGCCACCATGTCTGGCTATTGTGTTTCTAAAACAAATGCTTAATCTTTAGAATTAAATGCCATTGAGGCTAGAAAAAGTAGTCAAATTCTGAATAAGATGAAAGAGAGCTGAAGTTCTGCTTATCTCCAGCTCTTCCAGACAACTTTTGCTATAGAACTGAAGGCAGAACTTCTGGAAAAATAGATACTTGAAATAGTTACACCAAAAGAAAGACTTGCTGGGCACGGAGGTGCACGCCTATAATCCTAATGGCTCGGAAGGCTGAGGCAGAAGGATCACAAGTTCTAGGCCAGCCTCAGCAACTTAGTGAGACCCTGTTTCAATATAAAAAATAGAAAGGGCTATAAAGTGCTCCTGGTTCAAAACAAAACAAAAAATAGACATATTAAGGACAGGAAATACAACCTCCTATCCACTTCCATATCTATTAGCACTATCCACGATTTTCTAAGACCTCTATGAATAGCAGTAACTTTGATGATTTTCTTTTTAGTACATACTTAAGTACTTAGGGAATTTTACAACAGAGACCAAAATTTTATAATTTGGTCATTCATTTATCCATTCATGTGCTGAGACTCAAAAAACGGCCTGATGCATGCCCAGTAAGTATTCTACCACTAATTTATATCCCCATTCCCAACTGGGGCTTTTAAAACTAAGTGACCTTTCTCTTCTCAAAATATTTTTCCTTCTTATTTTCTTAAATGTCACGCTGTTGTTTTCTTTTATCACAAAGACCTCTTCATTTCCCATGCTGGCTACTCTCTTCTTCAACCTTCCTGGGGGCTTCCTTCCCTTCTTTCCCAATGTTTTCCCAGTCACATGCTTTAACTTCCATGTAAATACAATGATGCCCAAATCTTTACCATATAGTCTTAACTGCTTTGAACTTAAACTTTTAAGTGTCTCGTTAACAGATCTATTTGTCCAGGAGACATATTTAAAATCACTATAACAACATGCTTTATTTTTGTCTCCAAATCTTCTAGTAGCCACTTTAGTAAATGGCACAATTAATTTGTCACTTTTGCTTAAGTCAAAGCTTTTACCTTCTTTGTTTTAACTTTACTCTCCACATCCAAAGCATGAAGCAAGTCCTACCATCTATGTTCAAAATGTACCTCAAATCCATTCCATGCCTGTTCATTTGTGTGTATATGTGTGTGCCGGGGATTGAACTCAGGGGCACTCGACCACTGAGCCATATCCTCAGCACTATTTTTGTATTTTATTTAATGACAAGGTCTCAAAGTTGCTTAGCACCCCTCTGTTCCTGAGGCTGGCTTTGAACTCATGATCCTCCTGTCTCAGCCTTCCAAGCCACTGGGATAACAGGCGTGCACTATGGCACCTGGCCCAGTTCATTTTTGTCACCCCCCCCACATGGTATAAACATTACTCTTCACCTGAGTCCACTAGTCTCCACTGGTGAAGTATTTTTTTTTATTATTGGTTGCTCAAAACATTACAATGATCTTGACATATCATATATCATACATTTGATTAAAATGGGGTATGAATTCTTATTCTGCTGAAGTATTTTAAAATTGTAAAGAATTCAGGTTGTCTAAAACTCTCAAAATAATTCTTCACAACATTCTGATTAATATCCAAACACACTAATATATGATATGGCCTGTGTTTCCTTCCCAACCGCATCATATTCTATTCCTCTTTCAGTACTAAGTATAAGCCACATGTACTTTCTTTCATTTTTCTCAAACATCTGAGCCATTTCCTACTATTGGTCCTTAGCTGTTCTCTCTGCTAAGGATATATTTTCCTTTGACTTTCACATGGCTGGCTCATGCTTATAAATCTGATTTCAGCCTAATTTTACTTTCCTCAGAGATTTTGCTGTTTTTTTGTAGAGTTGGGAACTAAACCCAGGGCCTAGCACATGCTAGGCAAGTGCTTTACCGCTGTGCTATATTTCCAGCCCCTCAGAGGTGTTCTTTGGCTCCTTTAGTGCCACAGTACATACAATATACACTTTTCTCTATCTTATACTTCACTGTATCTCCAAGACCTAAAAAAGTGCAAAGAACTCAATAGAAATTCTGAATAAATATATACTAGCCAAAAGAATAAAAAAATGAAAGTATACAAACATAAACTACAGTTATCCAAAATGAATTTGGTTGTCTTTTGCAGGGGGTAGGGGTGGGTGGCTGGGCGGGTAATGGGAACTGAACCCAGAGATGCTTTACCACTGAGCTACAACCCAGCCTTTTAGTTTTTGAGACCGGGTCTCACTAAGTTGCTTAGGACCTCTCCAAATTGCTGAAGCTTGCCTCACAGGCATGCACCACCATATATGGCACATGTCTTAAATTAATTAACCAATCTGAAGATAGACCAAAGCAGTCTCTGGCCAAATTATTTCCCCACTCAGGAAAAAAAAGTCTTTCTTATCACTTTGGTCTTTGAAGCACATCAAATGTTATTTTTGAATTGTGCATTACCAGGGGAACCTTCATACAAAAAAAGCCTTTTCATTTTAAAACCTAGAGAAATTCTGGGAAGAACTTATCCCAGACCTACAAGTGATGCTGTTCCTCATTTTTTTTCACCTGTTCCTAAGAAAACAGATTCAGAGGTCAGTGCCCAAACTTCACACTGAAAGCCCTTAAATTACTTTGCTAATATGGTCTGCGTTACTTTTTGAAAAAGTTTCTGTTCACCATTTTCTCTTTGTTGCTCTATTTCTCATTTGGCCCTCTTTCTCCTTTCTTATTTCTCAATTTCTATAATGGCAGAGCTTGTTCTAAAAACCATCAAAAGAATTTTTGGTATTAGTGAGTCATCTATGTTTTAACTTTCCTGTTTATTTTTCATTGCAGATAGTGCTTAGAAAGGCCTTTTCTGTTATTTCAGGTTTGGCAGATCTGGAAGTAACTTACTCTGAAAGACAGGAAATCACCATATTTTCTAAAGCTTAAGAAAGTCAAACAAAAATTTGAGCTTATATTCCTGACAGTAAGACACTGGAATAGAGAAACAGGAGACATTTGCCACCAGGATATTCTCCCGTTTTTACTAAGTCAACATGATTTTCTCCTACCCATTAAGTACAGCTGCTGAATACCACATCTTTCCCAATAATTTATTTATTTCAGTAAATCTAATCTTGCTTTAGCACTACTCATTTTATATTAAACCCAAAGAATTCTGCTGTTGTCATGTAAAAACATAAGAGATACTTGCTGTTGCTTTATCTCGTTCTTCACTGCTTTTCTTCTTTTTTGCTCGTACCTAAAAAGTCAAAATTTTTGTGAAGACAAACTATGTAATTTGTACTCAATGCATTTTTCTTTCACTCCCTAATATATCTTCGAAAGTTACGTATAAAAACATTTCAAGGGGCAGGAATTGTAGCTCAGTTGGTAGAGCATTTGCCTTGCATGGGTGAGGCACTGGGTTTGATCCTCAGCTCCATACAAAAACAAATAAATAAAATAAAAGTATTGTCTGTCAACAACAACAAAAAAATATTTTAAAAAATGTCAACAATCAAATCATATTTTAAATAACCCATTATATCTCAATGAGGTTTCAATAAAAATATATATAAAAGAAAATTAAGATTTTTTAAATCTCTGGGGAGGCTTCTCTTATATTCCCTTTTAGCACCTAAAACAATGTGGTACTGTGGGAAAAAAATCTGGAGCTCTCAAAAAACATACCAGGATCTGAATCCCACCTCAGTTTCATCATCCATAAAAAAGGAGGTAGTATCCATTTCCAAGGGACAATATGGTATTTATCTCACTCTATGGTATCAACAAAAGGTATGAAATGATTAAAATTCTTTGAAGTAACATTTACAACCCCATTTACATTTTATTTCCATCTTTTAAAAAGTGGTACACTGGATTTAAATTAAATTGAAAGGTGCTATGAGTTTATGTATATTAAATGTTAAGTCTAAATGTAAGATATGTAATATTAAGCTTTACTTGTTATCATATAGGCAGACAGAGGTGATTAATGTAAAATCAGAGTATTAAAATTGCCTAAATGCTGAATAAGTACATAACACAAGCATATTAAAATGTAGTTGACAACGTAAGGAGGCATAAGGACTAAAGGTAGAGGCCACTAGCATTAGAGGCCATTAGCTCGCAAAACTGTGGTAGCTCTCTCTAAAGAACAATTAGGAAATTACTTTTTTGTTATTATTCTTATCCTTACAATGATGAGCTGGTAACAGGTGTACTGTATATACATTTAACAGACAGAGGCAAGGGATGCTCTAATGCAATGTCCAGAAGAGCTCTGTATATGCTATGTGATATTGAATAGTGTACTAATAATTCATGTAATGAATCTGTTTATGATACAGAAAATAAACTGACTGTAAATATAAACACAGAGTATTTTGTTCTGGATTTTAAGCTATAAAGCATGCCCCAGAAATGCAAATATCAGTGAAGAATATTTTACTTCATTCATTGTTGTCACACTTAATCATTTATATATTAAAATATAATTAAAAAAACATAATTACTTTCATTTCTTTATATTTCTTAGGGGATAGTAGTGTAAAAAATAGTGTAGATACTTTATATAAGCTACAAATTTTATTTCAGGGAGCATTACAAAATACTGCTACAACATAGGGACAATAGGTCTGATAGGACTGAGGGCCACTATTACAAACCAAAGACAATGAAATCAGTAAAGAGATAAGGCACAAACAAAAAGAGAAGAGAGGTGATGAGAAACAGGATGGATAGAGAAAGACCTGGACAGGGTGTATGCAGGAACCCAACACAGTAAGGAAGAAATCAGGAAAACCAGTTCCCGTGTGAGTGTGCTTTAAACAAAGGGCAAGACTCTCATGTTATACTGTTGAAAGATCAATAAGTTGATCTCTATGGAAAGTTGCAGCTTGAAAAATTCAATGACTAGTGAAACCCTAGGTGAGATTTTACAGTTCTATCAAGAGTTATGTAGACTTTAGCCACCTTTACTCTGTCCCAGGACTTACCATAAGGCCTTTAATAATTTATTGTCTCACTTAGTTGTCACAATTTAAATAATATGATAAATTCCTAATTTGCAGATGAGGAAACCAAGGTCAAGAGAGAAACATTTCAAAGATGGTAACTTACTGAGCTAAAATTAACTAAAAATGGACTCTAATACTAATAGAGTAAAAATAATCTTAGCAACTGTTAGAGCTGAAAGGGATTGCAGATGACCTAATTCTCCTTTCTTGCTTCACAGATGAGAAAACTGAAGTCATGCCAACAATTTTTCCATACCTTCCTACTCCCCAAATAGTAACTCAAAACAAGAAGTCAGTATGTGCGATATTCTATGGTAACCATGTAAGCAAATGCTGGGTTTCTGGTGTACATTATACAGCCTCTTTCATGAAGTCAGAATGTATACATTAAGAAGATAATATGAGAAAAATAAAAATAAAATATCTCAGATTTGAAAGATTTGTGGAAATATGGTTAATTATCAAAATACTAGTCATACGCAGTTATACTCTGAAAAAATGTATTCTGAAACTGAATAACTTCCATTTCTCTTACTTACCTCCTCAATATAATCTGATTCTGACAAGGACTCAGATGATAAAGGTTTGTCTTCAGGATTCATCTTTCTTTTTTTACTGAATCCTTTAATGTCCTATGAAAAATAAATAACAAGTATCTTAACTCAAAAAAATAATTTTATGGTTTCTAAGTTCTAATTAGAAATCCTTCCATTTATCAGAAAATCATTCATTTTTCAATTTAGAAATGTCTAAAAATGATGACATTTACCATGATTTAAATCCTTAATTCCAACAAAGCAATCCTTTTATTAAATAACTTAGAAAGAACTACATATCTATATAGATGCAATATCTTCCCTAATTCCTTAAATTACACACGACAGAATTTTAAAGCAAATTATCAATTATATAATTGAAAGATTAGTATCCAAAATATATCTGTTACAACCTAGGAAAGAAAAGAGACTAGGGTTATAACTGGATGGCAGAATGCTTGCTTAGCATATATGAGGTCCTGGGTTCAAAATCCAGCACTGAAAAAAAAGATTAGGAATAGGCAATACAGAAAAAATGACATTTAAATGTCTAATAAGCAAATGAAGACACTTTCATTTCTTTATACCATCTGTATACCTTACATTGGCAAAAATGAAGTCTCACAGTATCAACAAGTATGTGAGACAAGGGTACTTTCATTTACTACTAGCAGGATTGCAAATTAATAACAAGCACTGTTACTGAGCAAAATGTAGACACATTAAATGTATGCATATCCTGTAACCCAGAAATTATAGTTCCCAGGTATATCTGACTTAACAATAAATTGTGAAAAAGGAGAACTGGATAGGAAATATAAACAGTAGAATTGTTTGTATTATTGAAAAATGAAAACAATCTAAACGTTCACCCACAGCAGGAGAAATAAATTGTAGTGAATAATATAAACAAAAGAAATGAACTTAAAGTATCAACAAGGATAAATATCAATAGTAATGCTCAGTTAAAAAAGCAAGTTTCAGAAGGAAACAATGACATCATTTTGAAAAACTCCACAATGTTATTTATGGTTTCTTTCCTCTGATCAGTTAATATGCTAAATTAGCATTAACTACAGATAAGTCATGCTGGGTGTGTGCCCAAAGTCCTAACTTATCAGTGGGCTGAGGCAGGAGAATCACTTGAGTACAGGAGTTTAGGGCCAGGCTAGGCAATATTGTGAGACCAGTCTCTTTGGACAAAAAAGAAAACAAAATTTTAGGTAAGTCACATATGAAGAGAAAATATGTTCTGATAAGATAAAAGATTTTCAAAATTTACCCATGGTATATTCAATCTGAAAGTTTTTTTTTTTTTTAATTTAAATGGCCTTAAAATGTCTTGAAGCAGCAAAGGAAATGTTTAATCTCTATTTTAAATATGACGTGACCCATTAATCTATCCAAATTCAAATTCTTCAGGATACTCTTCTGCTGGTCCTTAATAATGAATTCAAATTAAAACATTTCTTTATATCAACATGAAATACCATAAAAGCAAAATAAATAAATTTTCTGGGGGCTGGAGATGTAGCTCAAGTGGTAGCACACTCGCCTAGCATGCATGAGGCAGTGGGTTCAATTCTCAGCACCACATAAAAATAAAGATATTTAAAAAAAAATCTTCTGATTTATTAAGTAAATTTCCTGTTATTTTTTAAATTTAGTTTTTAGTTGTAGTTGAACACAATATCTTTATTTTATTCACATATTTTTATGTGGGCTGAGGATCGAACCCAGGGTCTTTCAGGTGAAAGGGAAGCACTCTACCGCTGAGCCACAAGCCCAGCCCAAAATTTCCTGTTATTAACTAATGCTGTTGTTAATATTACTGTTCCTTTTTTTTTTTTTTTTGGTAGCTGGGATCAAACCCAGGGGTTCCTAACCATGGTCTCACTAAGTTGCTTAGGGCCTCACCATGTTACTGAGGCAGGTTTTGAACTTGTGATCCTCCTGCCTTAGCCTCCCAAGCTACTGGGATTACATATGTACGCCACCATGCTCAGCTATTGTTGATTTCCTGAGGTTAAGGTTGTGCACAACAGAGTGTCTTAAGGCAATATGAAAATATAGTTACCTTTTCTTTTTCAGTTGCATCCTTTGATTTCTTTTTCTTTTTCAAACTATCCTAAACAAATAAAAAAATATATATATCTGTAAATATATATCAATTTTAAATGTCAATGATAGAATAAGGACATTATAGAATAAGGACAAGAAAAAAGATTTGCTCTATGAGTAAAAAAAAATTTACTCCAATATCAGCATATTATCCTGAAAACAAAAGGAAAATCTCCATTACATAGACAGTTGCTTGGAAGCAGAATAGGATGTTTAATTTATCTGGTTATATATCAAATCTATGAACCCTTAAAATTATCTGAAATAATCTTTGTCTATGATGGTCACATATGTTGTAGTTCTAATTCACCCTGTGCTCATATATCCATCAACCTGATCTGCCACCCACTTTCTTCATCAGGAGTGGAGGCAAGAATTTCTTTTTTTTCTTTCTTTCTTTTTTAATACTGGGGATTGAACTCAAGGGCACTCAACCACTGAATCACATCCACAGCCCTCTGTGTATTTTATTTAGAGATAGGGCCTCACTAAGTTGCTGAGGCTGGCTTTGAACCTGCAATCCGCCTATTTCAGCCTCCTGAGCTGCTGGGATTACAGGGGTGTGCCATCACACCCAGCCAAGAATTTCTGCTTTTAATCCCTTAGATTTATCTATTAGCTTCTCTAATCCTCAGTTTTCTTATTCATAAAGTTGATTAACAAATAACTACTCTCTAGGATTGCTGAGATTAAAGAAGGTAAAAGTCAAACACTATGCGCTTAACATATACTGCACATTTAATTTAATGTTAACTATCACTAATAAGACTGCTGCTTTAAAAGACAAATAAGAAACCAACACTGAGTACTTTCTAGACATTAGGCTTTTTGCCAGAAGAAATCTCACTGGGACAAAAAGAAACTTTTTATAAAATTCAAACTGTTGGTTCAGTTTCCTGAGACTGTAGTATGCTGTTTGTCAAACTGTGGTTCATGGGCATCAAAGTCATATAAGGCATCTGTTAAAATATAGATTTACTAATCAAACTCTGGGGGAAAACAACAACAACAACAAAACCTTCTGGAAATAAAGCCCAGGAATCAAGTTTTTCTTTTAGTGCTAAGAACTGAACTCATGCATACTAAGGAAAAGCTTTACACCTAACCTATGCCCCCAGTCCCCAGAATCAATATTTTTATAGAAAATCTCATGCCTTTTTAAAAATGATCTCTAAAGTTGAAGAGCCAGTTGTGCCTCACAATTCTGGTTAATACAGAACAAATTTAGGTACAGTACAGAAGAAAGGATATTGGAACAGATATTAGAAGATACTGATTCAAATTCCAATTCTAACACTAGTGAATTTAATCAGAACCTTACTACTCCTCTGAATTACAATTTATTTATGAATATAGGGAAATAATGTTATAGAGATGTAGAGACATGGAAATATAAAAGTTTGGAGAATTACTAAATGCTACATGTGTTAGTAAGTAAATCAGTCATAGGATCAAATGGTATCTCATTTCTTAAGAGCAATTTAAGACAGGAAGAACTAAAAGAAAAACTTAATGTTTCTGTTACAAAAATGTTAACAATTTAAATAATAATAATTTACCTTACTGTCTGATTCAGTTTCTGAAGTGGAGCTTTCAGAAGATTTATGAGAACGGTTCTTCTTTTTCTTTCTCCGTTTTGTTTGTTTCTTATCCTATAGAAAACATTTGCTTTGTTTCAGAAATATAATTTATGCATTTAACTAATATCAAAATTTTCTTAATGAATAACACTTAATAAGATTGGCTTGTAAATATTTTTCTTTAATTAATATTCACAATGTAACATCACTTTCCTGTTTTACAAAGTCAAAGTCAAATGATTTGAATCACATGTAATCCCTAGCACTTAGTCAAATAGGATTTTGGATTTTTCAAATCTTTTTTTTCTACTAATATTTTTATATGAACAAATTAAAAAAAATTTTTTAAAATACTAATATTTAAATGTCTTATTTCACTTATTGTGCTCTACCTTATAATTAATCAAAACCTGGAAATAAACATTTCTAACAGATATTTCAATAGGTTTCTCCTCTTGAAATTAAAAAGTTAGAGATATTATTTGATGAACTATTACAAGCAATCCTTACCTCATCTTCAGAATCTGAAGAACTGCTGGAAGAATCAGAGCTTGATGAAGAAGAAGATGAATACTTGACCAAGCACAAAACAATTAAAGCTTGTGAGATGCGGGAATTTTTTTCCTTTGCTAAGTCGCTGAAAGTACTTAGTGAAATCAATCTAATGTCTGAGAAACAGATGCCATATTCATAAGATTTAAACATTAAAGTATAAAAGCCATCTCCCCCCACAAAAAGTGACAATAAGTTGTCAATTGTGCTCTTTAAATCATAACAAGGGAGTTAACTAGGTTTTAAGGAGATTGGCATCTTTCTTTCATGGTACTGATAGAACACCTCTCATCATGGCAACCACACTGCTTGACCCATATAGAGTCTAAGTTACTTTTAGTATACAGGTTTAAATATATTATTCTTACTTTTTTTGCAGACTCTTTATTTATAACATTTAGAAAAATAGAAAACTTTTGCTCACCCTACCAGATTTCTTCTTTTCTTTTTTCTTTCTCTAAATGGAAACAAATAGAGATCTAAATAAGTTTTCAAATGCATCTATTAATAGAAATATACAGCATTAATGTGAAAACTGAATTAAGAATAGCAATAAGTTAGAAATGTACTACCTGTCTTTTTTTTGATGAGCTCTCGTTTCCACTTAATAATTTCTCCCTGTGTTTTTCTAGTTCTTTCTTCCAATTCTGCAAGAAGGTTATAAACACGATAAGAGTCTATCAATCCAGTACTAATATACTTAGTAGAGAGAGACAACCGTTATTTCCTTTCCTTCATCTTCTAATACTTCTCTCCACTTCAGCTTCTAATTATACAAGGTAGGTCTGGTGGCCATATGTCTATAGTACCATGTTGAGAGCCGTGTGTAGGCTGTGTGTGGACTGTGTTATGCATTGTAGCCTAGTGAATAGGAAAATCTGGTGTATGGGAACTTCCAGTGGACATTTCCTTTGTGTAAGACTGCCCAGAGACACTGTGAATTCCTATTCTGCTCTGCCATGTCCCACACAGCACTAGAGATGGGGTGACCTGCCAAGATGCCAATCAACCTGCTGACTGCAAGACAACAAAAGCAAGACTCTACCCTTGAAACCTTACCCCTGCCTTTGATGTATCCCCTTAAATTAAACCACGGGAGCCATTTTCTAATTGTTCAGCTCCAGCTTCTGAGTGGGCTAGACCTATCAGGAACTCCCCTTTTGAAACTCTCTCTCCAACTTTGTCTTTTGTTCTTCACTAATTATTCTAGACTTTAATTTCTCAGGTGGCTTATGCCTTCTTTGCAGGAAGAACCCCCAAACTAGGCGCTGGATGCCTCTCCACAGTCCCACCTACTTGGGAGACTGAGGCAGAAGGATCATCTGAGACTAAGAGTTTAAGGGCAGCTGGGCAACAAAAAAGGTTCAGGGGCCAACCCTTGGCCCTATTACCAAGGGTGTCTTTTAGCTCATTTTGAAGAGAATATTAAGGTATGGGAGTTTCCATAGAATACTGAGAGGAAGAAAAGATATTTTTATTGAGACTAAGGCTTGGTTTAAACAAGGATGGCTACTGTAAAAGCTGAATTAATCTGTACTATGGTTGAAATACTACATACATGTTTGTAATCAAAGCAAGCAAACATCACTATAAAATTCCTAAGATGGGGAGCACAGAGGGAGGAAAGAACTAAAGCTCAGATAACTTAGATGATTTACGTTACTACAAGATGGTTATTCTTATTTAAAGAGAACACACATTTAAATATGAAACTATAAAAAATAACACTAAACTATACTCCTTTAACCTAAAGAGGTATCCCCAAACCCTTGATTAAAAAAGAAGCAAATATGATTTCATTTTTGTTATAAGGAAAAAAAAAATTGGTCTATTTCTTTAAAAGGTAATATTTACAAACCTCATTCATTTTCTCCTCAAATTCAGCTAAAGCCTTGGAGCCTTTCTTTTTCTTTTCTAGTTGCTCTTTCACTTCTTCCCTTAAAAAAATAAAAAGTACAAATAAAATTTCAAGCACTTCAAATTAGATGGAGGCTTATAAAAAAGACAATAAAAGTAGCTTACTCTGCCTAAACGTTTGTATTAGCAACATAGTTTAGGCAGAGTATCTGCTTTCCTTCTGGGAATCTGGAATTTTGGAATGTGACAGGCAGAGTCAGGTTGGAATTCTGGAACATGAAAGGCAAAGTCTGATCGGTCCACAGAAAAAACCCAGGGCACTAATAAGCCTCCTTAGTTAACAACATCTCACATGTATTGTCTCACTCCTTTCAAAAAGATTTAAGTACATCTTACATGATTCCACTAGGCAAGGACCCTTGGAAGTCTGTGCCTGATTTCTCCTGGATTTTGTCCTATGTGCCTCTTCACTTTGTTGATTTTACCTGGTATCCTTTCAGTGTAATAAATCTTACCTTGAGTATACTACCTGTTGCAAGTCTTCCTACCAATGACTCACTTGAAGGTTGTCTTAAAGACCTCTGACCACAGAGAATACACTACCTTGAGCATTTCCCCCTTGAAGTTCTTTTCATTTTAAAAGTAAAATGCATTCTGTTTATACTCATGCATGCAGTAGGAGGTAAATAAAACTTTCATTTAACTCAAAAGTATTCCCTACTACATAAAGCATACCTTTCAGCCATAGCTGCCTGGCTTTCAGGGCACTCTGAAATTCTGAAGGATTCTGAAGCTAATGGCTCCGACTTGTCATGTGTTACTTTAGGAGCATGGTATTAATAATAAGGAAAGATATAACTAAAAAAGTAAGGTCTGTGGTATAATGCTTTACTCATAAAAAATCAGAGGTAGGGGCTGGGGTTGTGGTTCAAAGGAAAGAGCACTCTCCTGACATGCGTGAAGCACTGGGTTCGATCCTCAGCACTACATAAAAATAAAAATAAAATACTGTGTTCATCGACAATTAAAAAATACATGTTTAACATAAAAAAAAAAATCAGAGCTACTTAGTGAGTTGTTGTTTTTTTAATTACTGAAAAGCCAGAAGATGAAACTAGAAATAAAGCTGAACATTATCCTTCCTAAAACTTGGCATGATTATTCAAATCCGCTATTTTTAACTTAGGATACCACAAAGTTAAATAGTCTTTTAAGGGATAGAGAAAAGATTGATATGAAAATGTGATATGGCAGTGCTTTAGTTATACTGGGTGGTGGATTCAATAAAATGCTGTTTTGCAGTTGTGCATGTGTTTCATACATTCAAAAGAAGGGATATGTCAAATATTACTTTAAAAAACCCACTTATCTGGCAATCACTTGGCAATCAATAAAAGTTATAAGAATAAAGTTTTAAAATTTATCAAAACCTTATAAAAAGGTAAACTGTTGCACAATTACCAGGTAGGCCTTGGTCGGTTCAGATAATCCTGGATTGTTGGCCCTGAAGACTGGATTGGACCCCTTGATCTGGCCATTGCTATTGGATTCATGTAAGCCTTGAGGAAAGAACACAAATTAGTTCCCTTAAAATAACCATTAAAAACGTAAAAGCTCACTTACATCAAGTAACCTTTATTATAAATGCATACTATATCCAATTAAGCAATCTAACAAACTTCTTTTTTTTTAATATTTATTTTTTAGTTTTCAGCGGATACAACATCTTTGTTTGTATGTGGTGCTGAGGTTCGAACCCGGGCCGCACGCATGCCAGGTGAGCGCACTACCGCTTGAGCCACATCCCCAGCCCAATCTAACAAACTTCTGACTATCAGAATTAAATTTAATCTTCCATTAAGTCTTGAAAGTTTATGAAGTAGGTAACATTTCGCAGAAAATATGTTGTTTTACCAGGGAGTTGATGAAATAATGATACCTCTTACCTACTGATGGCTTTATAATATTTCCTTCTAAGGCCCAATAACCCAGTGAAGGTAATAAACACTAAGCTCATTAACAAACTAAGAAACTCAATTCCAAATTAGGTGTAGTAATACATGCCTATAGTCTTAATGACTCAGTAGACTGAGGCAGGAGGATTCCAAATTTGAGGCCAGCCTCAGCAACTTATCAAGACCCAGTCTCCAAAAAAAGATAGATCTAAGTCTAAATTTACTGTTCCTTCTACTATCCCAGGAAATACTGTACTATACCGATGGAAATTTTATTTGCCAAATGCAAACATAACAATTTAAGTTGCACCCAGACAACAACAACAAAAAAATTGGACTTCATAAAAATTTTAAAGATGTGCACTGAGTGTGGTGGTGCATGTCTGTTATCCCAGCAACTCTGGAGGCTGAGGCAGGAGGGTTGCAAATTCCAGGTCAGCCCAAGCAATTTAGTGAGAACCCTTTTCAAAATAAAAGAGGGCTGGGATGTAGCTCAGTGGTAGAGTGCACATGGGTTCAATCCCCAGAACTGCAAAAAAGTGCTCATGCATCAAAGAACATTTCAAAAGAGTAAAAAGATAACTCAAAAGAGAAAATATTTGCAAATATAATAGAGGTGAATATCCAAAGCGAATAAAGAATAAAGAGCTATGATAACTTAATAAAAACTCAAATAACCCAATTCAAAAATGGGCATAGGACTTGATTATCTTCTTCAGACATACAGAAAATTGCCAGTAAACACATGATAAAATGTTTAACATCATTAGTCTTCAGAGAAATACTAATAAAATCACTAAAACATGGCATCTCCAAGCATTAGGATTTCTGTTTTAAAAAAAGTCATAAGGGTGAAGAAAGTATGGAGAAACTGGCACTGTTGTGTACAATGAACAGGAAATAAATGGTCCAGCTGCTGTGGAAAACAATTTGGTGGCTTTTCAGAAAGTTAAACCTAGAACTACTGTCTGATTCACCAATTCCACTTCAAAGTATAAAATTACTCTCAAAGAATTGAAAGCAGGGACTCAAAGGTGAAATCATGGAAAACGCTACCAAGAGATGAGTGGACAAACAAAATGTGTCTTTTATACACACACACACACACACACACACGCACAATTTAGCTTTACAAAGGAATGAGATGCTGATAAATACAACTTGGATGAGACTTGAAAACATTATGCTAAGTGAAATCAGATAAATGCAAAAAGAAACAAACATGATTTCCTTTATATGAGGAATCTGGAGAAGAGGAGTTTGGGAGTTTTGTTTTGTATGTTTTCTTGTAGTACTGGGGATTGAAGCCAGGGGTGCTCTACCACAGAGCTACACCACTGGCACTTTAATGCCACTGAACTATACACTTAAATAATGGGTTATTAGAACAAATTAAAAAATAAAAAATTTTAAAAAATGGTTAAAATATTTTGGCTCAAAAAAAAAAAAAAAACAACCTACAGGGGGCTGGGATTGTGGCTCAGTGGTAGAGCGCTTATCTAGCACATGTGAGGCACGAGGTTTGATCCTCAGCACCATATAAAAATAAATAAACAAAATAAAGATATTGTGTCCATCTACAACTTAAATATATATATATATTATATATTAAAAAACACAAAAATTCTCAACTGTACTCTCTATATTATACTTACTGTGACAGAAAAACACTTTATAGAGATTTTGTTTTTTCTAAACACAGAGATAAAGTAGAGAAAAAAGTTTCTCTGTGAATCAGGATGTCTATCAGAGAGATGTTGTTTTATAAAAATTCACTTTGCTACACACATAAAGTCTGATTTTTAATTCAGTCTCAAACTCTTCTTTACCATTATATTCAATTTCTCCAAAATTATTTAAAGTCAATATTTATAAAATTCTTCTACTTTTTTAAATAAAAAGAATTCTTGTTCAAAGTGACTACTATTAAGTTTGATTTTAAGGTCCTACTACTAATACCCAACATTCTAAAAGGAATAACAAAGGTAACAATGATTCTGTTGCATTTCATTTATCAAAATATATAAATGACAAACATTTTTACCTTTATAACAAATATAAATATACCTCCAGATTTTTCTGGTACAGTGAACAACTACTTACATTCAATTGATAGGCTCTGAGCCTAATTACTTGGGATGAAAAACAAACCTTTGACATAATTTTCCTACAAGTAATGTCAGGCATTCCCAATGTCAAAGATGTTTAGAGAATCAGGGAAGGATGTGAATATCTAATGGTAGAGACATGTAGTTTTAAAAAAATATATAACCCTCAAATATTTCATTAAAACTGAAACAGAGGAATTATCAGCCTAAATAACAACACTGAATCCTAATAAGAGTACAACATGAAGGCTGGGGTTGTGGCTCAGTGGTAGAGCGCTCCCATAGCATGTGTGAGGCCCTGGGTTCAATCTTCAGCACCACATATAAATAAATAAAATGAAAGTATTGTGTCCACTTACAACTAAAAAAATATATTTTTAAAAAAGAAGTACAATGTGCAAGTTCATCATTTATAAAATAGGAATATTATTCACATCTATCACCTTCTTTCTTTGGTGCTGTCATAATTTTAGTTGTAACTAATGGCAAAATATTTAAGTTTAAAACTATAAAACTTGTTTATTTCCGGAGTACAAATACATAGGATGTTCACTAAATTACTACAACAGCAAAAACTAAAAACACCCAACCCACCACCCAACTGGGACTCATTAAATATATTAAAGTATACTTTCAGGGGCTGGGGTTGTGGCTCAGTGGTAGAGTGCTCACCTAGTACAGGCGAAGCCCTGGGTTCGATCCTCAGGACCACATAAAAGTAAATAAATAAATCAATTAAAGATATTGTATCCAACTATAACTAAAAAATAAATATTATATGACAAGATGTCTCCAAGATTTCTCTAGAGTAAAAGCAAGTTGCCAAAAAATAGATAACACTTTAATAAATAACTACAAATACTTAAAAAAAAAAATCCGAATGCACCACAAGGTGAAGCGAGACCTCCCTTTTCACCACTTATGTAACTCATTACTTATAAATGAGAAAAATATATATACAAACATTCTTTCTTTGGGGGGGTTGGTAGGCGGGAGGTACCAGAGATTGAACTCAGGAGCACCCAACCATTGAGCTACATTCCCAGCCCTATTTTGTATTTTATTTAGAGACAAGACCTCATTGAGTTGCTTAGTGCCTCACAGTTGCTGAGGGTGGCTCTGAACTTCTTTGATCCTCCTGCCTTAGCTTCCTGAGTCACTGGGATTATAGGCATGCGCCACCACACCTGGCCAAATAGTCTTTTTTTTTTTTTAGTTATAATCCTAATATCTTTATTTTATTTATTTTTATGTGGTGCTGAGGATCGAACCCAGGGCCTCGCACATGCTAGGTTTAGTTATAATCCTAATACCTTTATTTTATTTATTTTTATGTGGTGCTGAGGATCGAATCCAGGGCCTTGCACGTGCTAGGCGAGTGCTGAGCCACAACCCCAGCCCCTTTAAGTACAAAGGTAATCAAAATGAGAAAAATTCAACCAAAATACTGTCACTCCAATTCAGAGAGATGAACTATAATGTATAAAAAAATGACAGAGTGGCAATTTTTCATTTTCATTAAAAAAAGTCAATTGCCAAGCAGCTTTCCTAAAGTCCATACCAACTTATTTTTTAATTTTACTTTTATTAAATTAATTAATTAATTTATATGACAGCAGAATGCATTACAATTCTTATTACACAAATAGAGCACAATTTTTCATATCTCTGGTTGTATACAAAATATATTCATACCAATTCGTGTCTTTATACATGTACTTTGGATACTAACGTCCAACACATTCCACCATCATTTCTAACCCCATAACCCTATTTTTTTAGTTCAGAGGAAAATAATAGTAACGTAATATACTCATATGCTACTAATTATAGGCAATTTAAAGTATAACTACCTGAGCTACTATTGAAGTAGTTAGGCTTACATTTAAGCTTTTGACCAAAAATATTATCCTTATTCTGCTTAAGTACAAGCCAAATGCCTTAATTATTTAGTTCAATTAAAATAGTGATATTTAAAAAGTAAATTTTATGTGCTAGGTTCCATGCAAAACACTTAATACTTTGTTTTTTTTAAAAATATTTTTAGTTGCAGATGGACACTATTTATTTATTTAGGGTGCTGAGGATCCAACCCAGTGCCTCCTCACACATAGGCAAGCGCTCTACCACTGAGCAACAGCCCTTGCCCAATACTTTGTTCTTTAAATCACCAAGGATCAATTCTTTTACTATGAATCCCAAAAAGTATGAAAATAATAAAAATATGAAATCTGTATGTTCATATTTCATTAAAATATGAAAATAAAATCTAAAATATGAAGACTGTGCAGTTTCTTGTACTTGACCACTGCACCACACACATGCCCAGCCCTATTTTTTTGTATTTTATTTAGAGACAAGGTCTCACTGAGTTGTTTAGTACCTCACTTTTGTTGAGGCTGGCTCTGAACTCGTGATCCTCCTACCTCAGCCTCCTGAGCCACTGGGATTATAGGCCTGTGGCACATGTGAAACCCAGAAGGGCAAATTGGGCTCAAAGGGATATTTATTTGGACAGGTATTTGAAAAGAGTAATGTGGTATAACTACTAAGGACACACTGTACAGAATTTGTTAGTTTCACTACCTACTTTTATCTATAAGATACATCTATTTTACAGGGCACAAACTAACAAGAAAAAAAAAAAAAAAGAAGAAGAAATCTTCCAGAAAACAAAAGGCATAAAGGGTGGCCATCATGAACTCAAGAGCCCTTTAGAGATCCCAAGAATTAAAATGTCTATTTTAACAGACTGTTCAAAAATGTACACAGAGAGAATCCTAATGTAAACTCTTGACTCTGAGTGATCATGATGGGTTAACATAGGTTCATCAATTTTAACAAATGTACTCTGGTGCCCGATGTTGATAATGGGGGAGTCTGTACATGTGTGGGAGTATAAGGGAACTCTCTGTACTTTCTGTTCAATTGTGCTGTTAACCTAAAATTGCTCTAAAAAATAAAGTCTATTTTAAAAAAATTGTTCAACCTGAAATTTAATGGTTTTGTGGAAAAATAGCCCTATAATCTATAAAATTATGATATTATCATCAAAGAAAGAATGAACCTGAATTGTTTTCAAGATAATCAAATGTATAACACCAAGAGTGAGTGAACCCTAATTCAAACTACTGACTTTGGTTGACAATGATATGTTAGAGTAGGTCATCAATTAGAACAAATAGAGGGGATGCTGATAATGGGGAGGTTATGTATGTGTGTAAGCAGAATTTTTGCTGTGAATCTAAAAATGTTTTTTAAAAAAGTCTTAAAAACAAAAACGGGTCACATGACCCAAGTTTAACCAGTCCCAGTTGAAACAGTCCTATCCCTTTCTCTGTGCAATAAGTTGACTGAATTAGACCATATGTGTCTTCTGCCTCTTAATTTCATGTTTTTATTCTCATAATCTTTGAAGTACAAACAAAATGTTACCAGAACACTCTGTGCCATGATAGCATACAAAAAAGTACGCAGTTGTTATCAAAATGCTCTAGTAAATTAATCTAATTTGGTTAAGTTTTTCAAATGCTTTAAAACCAAAATTTTCCTCCCAGTAAAATGAAACACTTTAGGTCTCTATAAAAAAACTGCAGCCAAAGTCAGATGATTTCTAAGTTCAAGGCCCAAGAACATTAAAAGAGTCCAAACATTTCAACATCTCAAACCTAAGTTTGATGCCTGGCACAACACCGTTTCAACTACGGTCATCAAGACACCACAGCAAAGTCTTGCAGTCAGGAAAAAAGAATATTCTTCAACTTTATAATCAAGGTTCACTACCTCAGTGGTTCCTAGATATTTTCCATTTACAGACAACATAAAATAAACGCTTTTAAGAAAGTTGGGAAATGTCATTTCATAACAGTGAGGCTCTTTTAGCACATACACAAACACTCCCGCAAATAATTGTTAAAAAAAAAACCCAAAACCTAGAACGTAGTACATTAGCTTTATATTTTCCTCATTTTGCTAATCAATGATTAAAATTCTGTAATACACAAGCCCAAGAATCACCAGGCTACAACCCATTCTTATTCACTATTCTCTCAGGTTTACTGCTCATACAACCTGATTCAGAACCTGGGCTTTTGAAACCAATCCGCAGCCCTTCTGCACCTCCAGCGATTAGCTTTCCTTGTCCAAAGTACCTTCTCTTTGGAATGCCCTGAGAACCTCAAACATCTATCAGGTATCATTTATTACTCCTCCTGCAATGGATTACTTAATCCTTTTCTCACTGAGTAGTAATCTTCATGCCACACACTCTCTTGGGCATCATGCCTTTTGTGGTCCTAACTATTCTGCGAGGTTGTGGTAATAATGATCCCCTTTTATAACAGGTTCAGGGGGAAAAAGTAACCTAAGTCACCTAATTCACGAAGTACCAAAACTGGCACTGAACTCTGCTCGGAACTCCATAGCCAACTATTTCTACGCCACACATCCCTTTTGCTGGCGCCAGACAGTATGCGATCGAATGCTGCGACCCCAGTTCTCAAATGCTAGCCCATCCGTAGCTAAAGCCTGGCGCGCTGCTGGCCCCCGGGTGCAGAAGCCATGTCCTAGGCCTAGGCGCCGAGCTGGGCTGCGCGATCCAGAGGAACGGGAGAGTCCCGGAGCCTCCACGAGCCTCAGAGTTCGGAATTACAGACAGAAAGGGGCAGATTTCCCCTGGGTCTTTGCGGTTGTAGAAAGTGGGCACTGCTGGCGCAGGAGCGGGAGGAAAGGGAGCTAGGGAGCAGTGCCAGAGGGAGCGGAGGGGTGGGGGACAAAAGGGAGGGCCGGGGAGAAAGTTGGGGACCCGAAGGCGCCAACTGTGTGCCTGGCGCACGCGCGTCTGGGATGGCGGAGGGTGCTAGGTCTCGCGGCCCCAGGTCCGAGCGTAGCCGCTAGCCCTTCTCGCCCTTTCCGCCGAGCCGGAAAGGGCGAGAAGACCCGTTTTCCTGCCGCCCGGCCCCCAGTCACCCCACTGTTCCCCCCGTCGAGTACTCACCACTCGATTGTCCCGCTTCCCCATGGTGCCGGTCGGAGCGCACAGTGAAGACGCCGAGAGAGACCAGGCCAGCGGAGCAGCCGAAGCGGGCCCGCCGCGGGTCCTACGGACGGCTTCCGTCCCCGTCCAAAGAGCGGCGCCGCGCGAACCGACAGCTGCTTTCGGCCACAGCGCCCCCTTCCTCCGCGGAGGATATGCAGGCTTCAGCGATCTCCTGCGCTTCCCAAGGATCTGCTGGGGGATTCCAGTAGCTTTCACCCACCCGGTGTGGGGCGGTCCCTACGCGTCTGTACGGCGGTCTCCCCGAGGCAGCTTGTTTCCGTCTGGACTTGGATTGTTTTGTTTTCTTCCAATCTTTATGTGTTGAAATATTCATTCTAGGGGATATAAAATTAGCCCAACGTTTATTATGTGGTTGACATGGTGCAGGTGCTGAGGATAAAGAGAGGACCCACTGGTTGCTCAGAGTCCATCAGCTGCTGGGGGAGAAAGGCAATACTGTCACAGATGTTGCTAACTAAATCGCCCTATAAATTCAATTTCATTCATCCATCACCCATGCATTCCTTTCACACTAATTTTCCATCATCTACTTTTCACTAGCTAGGTGTCCTAAGCTGGAGCTGGGACCAAACACAAAGACAGTTAAGACACCATCTGTGCTTTCAAGCAGCGTGGTTATAAACAGGTAAGGGAGATAAACACATATAGGACCAACTTACTGCGTGGTGTGCCGTAATGTTGTTAGCACAGCACTGTAGCTTCAAGGGAGACGATCTAGGCTCCAGAGAAGGGTACTACATATTAAGTATTTATAGTCTGGGATAAAATGGCTCCTCCTCGGGTTTCATGTCAGCAAAGAGTATTAGGAAGTAACTGAAAATCAATTAGGATCCTTTCTGGACTCTTGGAAAATGGCATAAGGGGACTTATTTTCATTACATTCACTAAAAGGCTTTCAAATCATCTTTTCCACTCTGGCTCTCTCCCTCTCTCTCTCTTATATTGCATTGTAGAACAGATGTTTCCAACTCCTACTTTCTTTCTCAAAACTTTCCCCAAACTCTCTCAAATGCAGTCTTTGGCAGTTCTCCATATTCCTAGTGCAGATCAGGCCTATGGTCTTCATTTGTCTAACTCCATTAGCAGATGTAAGCTGAGGACTCTGACCAAAGACACACTTTTCTTTCTGCACAAGAAGGAGAGGAGAATCTGAGAATATTAAATTCTTCTTTACTCATGGCTCATTTATATTGTTTTTAATATTCTAGCATTTGGCAGATATTATTTCCAGCATCTCAACCTGAGAGCATGATAATACATGCAGGAGAAAACTTTTTCCCTTCTAAGCTCCTTCTTACTTTTCACTTTCTTGCCCTTTGATTACTTTTGTGGGTACAGAGATTTTTAAAACATATAATGATGCTATTAGTTAACACAAAATTTTGTGTTTCCTTTACATAGATCCCCTCTGGCAAGGTACTTAGCCCCTCCTGGATAGAGCATGGATTCCAGGGAAGGAAAGAGAAAGAGGAAAACGACTGAGGAGCCATGGTGATAATTAAGGCTTCAGCAGTTGATAAAGCCTAGATCAGACCAAATCTTCTCAAGATACACCTCACATCCACTCAATGGGAAGAATTGTTTACACATCTTTTTACACGTGTGATCTGTGAATAAACACTTTCCTTTTAGCAATGAACTTACATGCTCTCTCAAATATTCTGGGTGTAATGAAGAGATTGCATGCCATTTTTCACAGGAGAAAAACTGGGGCTTAGAGAAAGGAAATAATTTGCTCCAGGTCTCACAGCAAGAAAGCAGAGAAGCTGGGGACTAAATGCACATGATTAAACATGAAAACTTGAAAGCATGTGCTTTCCTTACAGCATCAGGCTACCTTCAGAAGTGGAAGGGATAAGGAACCCCAGAGGATTGAGAAGTGGCATTTCAGGTGGCCTGTGATCCTTGGCCAACTTCTCACAGAAAAACGGAGAGGGAAGGACACTCCAAACAGAGGGAACTGCCTGGATAAAAGGAGAGGGGATGCAGCCAGGTGTGGTAGCATGGAACACCTGTGGTAGAGGTGAAGCAAGACTGGAAAAGTCCCTGGAGATGGAGGAAAAGGACCTAGAATGCCAAGGGAATAAGCTTTACTTTATTGTGCAGGCAAAACTTCTTGAATGGGAGCAGCACGGTGTGTGTGTGTGTGTGTGTGGGGGGTAACAATAAAAAGGATGAAAGGCAAAACTGTAAATAGTAACAATACTAATAAGCCTTTAGGGCAGAAATTTTCAACTGGAATAATATTCAATGACTATAACTCAGGGGGCATCTTTTACATTAGGAAGACTTGGATGCACTAGGGTCTATGTACAAATTTAATAACATATTAGTTGATTTTCCTCTATTTCTCATTATTGTGTGGGCATTTCAGAATTTCAACAATGGAGAGAAGCACAGAAACCTAATCCATGAACACAGTATCTGATGTTGACATGTCCCTAGACTGGAAATAGAAGCATGAAGCTTTCATGTTTGAAGACCCTTTGTAATTTCTCTAACTGTATTAATAAGAGAGCAAAAGACAGGAAACAAGTTCAATAACCATTATATAAAGGATTTGATTAATGGATGGTGCATCCATGCAATGCCAAACTGGGGAGATACTGAAAAAGTAATGTAGAGCCAGCGATATGTGTTGATATGGAAAATTGACCACTATGCATTATTGAGAAAAAGAGGATTACAAAACAGTTTATAGATTATGATATCTTACGTATAAACAAGAGGATATATTAGTTGGCATTATGAAATTGCAGATATTCAGCAATTTCTAACCAACAAATGGGAGATTTCATATTGTTCAGCTTGAGTATGTCTAGGAAACTATTGAATATATTTGAATATGTCCAGGAAAGTTTCTGAAAAGTTTAAACAATCTACTCTTACTGGTGGTTACTACCTAAGTGTTGGTCGGTTGAAAGTATGAGAAAAGGACTTTTTTATAATATGCCATAATCCTTCTTTTCTGATTTATTTTATGAAAGAACTACTCAGTTAAATAGATTCCCCTTCCTCTGATTCCACACTTACTATCTAACTTCTGGATGTAATTTTGCCTACACAAAAGTGGAAATAATGACCATTTTGTATGTCCACTTTGTGCTCAAGAGTTATATTTCTCACTGTAAAAAAAAATTCAAAGATTTTTTAATTTATATATGACAGTGGAATGCATTACAATTTTTTTTTAAAGAGAGAGTGAGAGAGGAGAGAGAGAGAGAGAATTTTTAATATTTATTTTTTAGTTCTCGGCGGACACAACATCTTTGTTGGTATGCGGTGCTGAGGATCGAACCTGGGTCGCATGCATGCCAGGCGAGCTCGCTACCGCTTGAGCCATACCCCCAGCCCAACAATTCTTATTACATATATAGAGCACGATTTTTCATATCTCTGGTTGTATACATAAGTGTATCCACACTAATTCGTGTCTTCATACCTGTACTTTGGATAATAATGATCATCACATTCCACCATCATTTATAACCCCATGCCCTCTCCCTTCCTTTACAACCCCTCTGCCCTATCTAGAGTTCTTCTATTCCTCCCATACTCCTGCTCCCTATCCCACTCAAAGACTTTTTTAAAATAAAAAACTCAGGACTGGGGTTGTAGCTCAGCAGTAGAGCGCCCGCCTGGCAATGTGAGGCCCTAGGTTTGATCCTCAACACCATATAAAATAAATAATATGAAGGTATTGTGTCCAACTACAACTAAAACAAATATTTAAAAAAAAGAATTTGGGCTGGGGCTGTAGCTCAGTGGCAGAGTGCTTGTCTCGAACATGTGAGGCACTGGGGTTGGATCCTCAGCACCACATACAAATAAATAAACAAAATAAAGACACTGTGTCCATAAATAACTAAAAAAAATTAAAAAAAAAAGAATTCAAATCTTAAAAAAGCAAGTAGCCATTGACTAACTCACCTTTTGGAAATCTCAGGTTGAGACTTTTAGTGAATGTAAGGAAATTACCAGGAATATGAGTCAGAAAGGAAAATTTCTGGTGCTCATGAAGCTTCAGCTGAATCAATGGGTTATAGTTTCACTAAAATTTTCCTCTTGTTCCATCCTTGTTGAGCTGACTCACAAACTTCAAAAGTTCTTTGCCAATTATTTCAGGTTGGCTATTGTTAGCACTGAATATGGACATTTTTTACATTTTTTCAGAATCAGTTTTATTGAGGTATAGTGTATGTATACACTATGTACTATTTATAATGTACTGACTGTTTGATGATTTTGACAAATGGACAGTGATGTAATCATGACCACAATCACTTATCAAACATTTCCATCTTTCTAAAATGTTCACTTGTATCTTTTTGCAGTTAATCTCCTTCCTTGTTTTCCCAGTCCCTGGAAACCAACATTTTCTATCATTATAGTTTTGCCTTTTCTAGAACTTCATGTAAGTGGAATTAAACAGCCTTTTGTATTTGACCTTTTTCATTTATCTTAAGTGCTTTGAGATTCACCTCTGTTGTTGTGCATATCAATAGCTCTTCTTTTTTTATTGTTGAGTAGTATTCCACTGTGTTTATAAATCACCAAGTGTTTATTCATTCACTTGTTCATGGACATTTGGGTTGTTTCCAGTCTTTGCCCATTACAAGTAAAACTACTGTGAACATTTATAAATAAGTATTAGTATATACATTTTCATCTCTTTTGTCTAAATGTCTAGAAGTGAGGTTACTAGGTTGAATGTTAAGTGTATGCTCAACTCTTAACTCTTTCCAAATTGGTCCTGTCATACTGTACCCCTACCATTGGATAGTGAATTTCAGTTCTTCTACATCCTCAACATTTGGAGTTGTCAAATTTTAAAATTTTAGCTAGCTCTATAGTGATAGCTCATTGTGGCTTCATTTGTATTCTCCTAAGAACAAATGTAAGTCATCATTTCAGCTATTTATTCATCTTCTTGGGTGAGAGGCCATTTGAAATGTTTTGCCCACTTAAAGAACTGGATTATTGGTTATTATTGTAAGGCATGCCTATTAGTGGGACTGTGAAATCAATTTTAGCTACCAATATAAAGGTAACGTGTGAAACACACAGCTTCATTTTGTGAAGCTTAAGTTTGCTGAACAAACATGGTCTCCTGGACTCACCCCCACCATTAATGCTTAGCTAGAGAACAGGGAAATGGAAATCGGGCTGACATTCTAGAAGGTAAAATGAAGGACAAAGGGCTGGTAGACTATTCATGGAATGTGGCTATGAGTATAAGAGAGATAACTGAAGGATTTGTATGGGCACAATTTTGAAGAAAATGATCCAGAATATATGCATGTGTGTACCAGATCAAGATGTTAGATCATACTCCTTCCTACAGATTATGAATCAGATGTTTAGGAGCTTCTCTCAGGCACAGTCTTACCAATCTTCCTGCACTTTTCTGCCTTCTCTTTCATAATTGTAGGCCTTGCTCTTGCAAACATTACTCTTTAGTTTTGAGTCCTCTCAAGCTTTATCTTGGATGCAAAAGCTTTACTGATCTCCAGTTTATCAGCTATTGATAAAAAAAAAATCTTCTGTATACTTCCTTCTCTCATCTGTAAACTTTGGAAAGGACTGTCCACATTTTTCCATTTTCAATGTTTAGCGTAGCCAACTAATGAGGGCTCGATAAGTGTTTGTGGAACGAACTCTAAACTCAGTAGGCTTCTAATTACATTTTTAAGCTTTGGAAGACTGAAAGGAATCCTTCAAAATAAAACACATTTTGTGAATACATTTTTGCAGTTTAATACTTTGTTATTTACCATAGTTATATTCATTTAACATTAAAGTAAAAGCTACTCTGGAGGCTGAGGCAGGAGGATCACAAGTTTGAGGCCAGCCTGGGTGTTAGGGCAACTCTGTTTCAAAGTGTAAAATAAAATTTAAAAAAGGGCTGGGAGGGAGCTGGGGTTATGGCTCAGTGGCAAAGCGCTTGCCTGGCATGTGTGAGACACTGGGTTCATTGCTCAGCACCACATATAAATAAGTAAAATAAAGGTATTATGCCTATCTTCAATTAAAAATGTTTTTTTTTAAAATAGGGCTGGGAGTGTAGTTCAGTGATAGAGTGTTTACTTAGTAAATATAAGTCCTTGGGTTCAGTCTCTAGTATTGTAGCAAACAAACAAAATGAGGAGAGTAATTCAAATTCGAGAAAGCAGTTTAAATTTGCCTTTTTTATTTGCTACCAATATTTTTATTGTAAGAAATACAAAAGGTATGACAAATGAACAGAGCATTTTCTTTTTGTTTCAATTTCGCTTCTGTGTAAGTGAACACAATGGACAGTAACATTTCAACACTAATTTTGAAAAAACAACGAATTCCATTATCTGACAATAAATACCGATATTTGCATTCTAGCACCCAGTAAGACATCCAGTTTCCAAAGGATTATTGACTGTAACCCTCTGAATTTCCTGACCTGTTACCTTTGCCATGACAACAGAATCGCCACTGCAGTTTTTTCTCTCCAATTAAGTGTCAGGGTAAGATGCAAACAGGAATGGCTACCCCAGAGATCCCAGGTCAGAAAGCATCTCTTACTTAAGTTACTTTAAAAAAATAGAGTTCTAGTGATGGGGTATTTAATGGAAGTTGTTGAGATCCTTGGATGACATATTTTACCTGACACAAACACCTATTTTTCTGTTCTCCTCTTCTGATGGGATGGGCTTAGATAAACTGACCACTATTTTTATCTGCCTCAAGGGGAGAGAGCGAGAACATTCAGCTCAGGGCCCTCTAAAAACATTTCCATGTGGAATAGGACATGGCCCACTTGGCCCTGTCCGATGTTGTCTGTACCCAAGGTCATTTTTTTTTTTTTGAGGGCTGATAGTCCATATAGTTAAGAAAATCCCTGCTTTCCCAGGGCTGTGCTACACCCACCCTTGAGTAGAACATAGGAAAGACGCTGGGGTGGACCTGACAGGCCAGTGTGGTTACTCTCAACCTTGTATGCAGAGAAAAGAACAGATCTAACACCAAGTCATTGGCCAACATTCTTGTAAGACTGTGTTCCTGGCAGTGATTTTCCACACTGCTTTTTTGACCTGCTGGGTCCAAAGCACCAAAACAGAGCATTCTGTAGCAATGTGAGCAAACGGAATGAGAGTAATTATGCACCTTTAGGGAACATGCACCCTGATGTCTGTACCCTGATATTAAATAGCAGAATGAATTTCAAGTATGAAGAAATACAGTAGAAGTATAGCCTGCAAATGGATAGAAAACAGCAGCCTGGAATGTGGTTTATATTCTTGGTTAGTTTTTCTCTTGGTACCACAGCCAAAACTGAATGCTTCGTAGAACGACTTGGTTAAAGATCAAGATGCATACAAAGATGCTAGAGGGCATGTCTGATTGATGTCATGGGCACATTCAGTGCCTGGCATCGGGAACCATCTATTGATGACGGTGGCCAGCTGAATGTTAAGTAGGAGTGGTGGCCAGGTCTAGGCAGGCACACTGTGGTATCTAATCTCATGATGTCCTTGATGACTCCAAATGAGCAGAGGACAGAGAGCACCACTTGGACAGGTCAGGGTGGTGGCAAGGAGCACCTTAGTTGGAGAGAGGAAGAGATGGTTACAGGGATGGGGTCAGGATGTAGGCTGTGGAGATAGGTAATAGTCATCCTGGGCTGTTCTCATAGCCTAGATTAGTATCTGATGTGCACAGTCTCTTCATTGTGAGAACTGTGATTTCACATATAGAAACCAATAAGTCAAAAGTCCAAATTAAGATTTTTTTTTTAAAACTTTAAAAACATTTTCTCTTTTAAGTAAAAAAAGAAAGAAGTTTACTGTGTATGGCAGCCTTGCTGAAACTTGGAAGAAAGTTTTTACTATGGAAATGCTGAAGCACTAATACATTTTACAGTGAAAACATGAGCATTTTAGAAATGATAATCCTACAAAATTCTCTAGTTCTAATCTGCCCTCTACAGGAACTGACATTGTGCTTTTCTTAACACATACTGCTTTTCTATACAAAACACTTGCCCTTTAACCTTCAGATCAAATACCAGAAATACCTAAAATACCAGAAATGCAGCAAGCTTTTGAGGTGTTGGGAATTGCTGGTTGCTAAAATCCCTTTTTCAATTACTGTATGAACAACCCTTGCTTTTTATTACCAGGCTGGATTGCTTCTGTACACAGCTAAGTTGCCCGAAGCATGGAAACTTGGACTTCTTCATCTGACCTGCTCTGGAAGCCTCAAGGCACAAGCTGCCAGTTCTGCTTCTACAGAACAGCTTTCACACTGCTCCCCTTTCAGCAGTACTACCTGTTCCCACTTCTGCACAGGACACCTAGTACACACTAGATCTTGGGGAGAAGCTTCTTCACAAGGCCAGACAGAAGGCACGCCCAGACACTTGTCTCTGCCTGGCATCTATCTACTCTGCTGGCCACCTGGCCCAGTTCCTAAATGAAGGCAATCTCTAAAATGCTTTTCTACCTTTAGCTTTTACTTTTGCTGTAATTTCACCCTATACTATATGCATATTCAACACAAGCAACAACTACAAAGACCTCTGCTTTAATTTGTTTACATAATGATAAAACACCAAAAATACTACATCTATAGACTTATCTCTACTAATCATAATAAAAATGCATGCAGCTTACTTGGGGGTTTCATCTAACTTTTAATTTCAAGACCATGATAATGAACCTCAAATGCAAGCCCTAGTAAATCTGCCTTCAGTTGTACTTTCACAGGACTAGTGTGACTCAGAAATAAATAATATACATGAATAATAATAGAAATAATTTATGCAAATGTAGAACAACTTGAAAAAAATTCTCCACCTGCTAAGTGCTGTATCTAGGTTGCTATTAATTCCAAATACTAATACATTTATTAATGGTCACTGGAAAATAAATGAATAAAAAGTAAGTAAGGAGCTATAACTTACATGTGTATATGATTGCAAACAAAGGCCAAGAGTGAAAAGACATGGTACACTTGCGGGTTCAAAAAATGCACTACTGTTGGACCAATTTTAAGTATTCAAAGACTTAACGGTCAAACTCAGAGTTGCTGGTGACCACAGAAGTATTGTTAGCTAATACATGTTATTCATTTCATAAAATTTAAGATTAGAAAATTTCAAGTAAGGGGTCCAAGGTACCATCAGAATTTTGACCTAAACACAGAGGGAATTTGACTAAAAACCAGTCTGAAATTAAATATTGGTATCGTTTTGTGTTTACTGATTAGTGCTAAAGTCACAGTTCTTTTCAGTCAATATACAGCTATATGTCTCCTTTAGGAAAATCTACTTTTGATTCCAAACTTCTAAAGTAGAGAAGGAGTTGATTTTTTTCTTTTTTTGGTGGGTGTGATCAGATTATTCACACAAAAGATTCCTCTCAACAGGAAAGCCCCCTCTTACAGGAGATAATTTACTTACATGCCTGTAATTACTTGAAGGGTGGAGGAGGGGGAGAAAAATTGGAAACTAAAGAGGAACTTTTGCCAACTGAAGATGGAGTAGAAAATAAACAACTTTTCAAAACAACTTTTCCAGGATTCTCCTTTGCCATCATAAATGTAGAATGACAGAAGAAAAAAAAAAGAAATAAAAAGCATTTCCTGCAATTATACATCTTCTCTTAAAAAAAAAAAAAAAGGCTGAGCTTACAACTTGGGATGCCTGGTAGAGCTTCGCAGAGAGCAGCTTCTACCGCATCCCTTCATACCCGAACGTTCGGAAAATTATGTTGTACTTATTTATGCACAGAAGACACCCGTTGACTTCCTGCGTCATTTTACTTCCTTAGATTGCAGAACGGATGCCTCTGAGACAGCAGCAGAGCCTGGACCTCTCCCGTCCGGTGGGTCTCGGGCAGCTCCGCCCCCTGCCACTCTCCTGCGGAGGGGCGGGGCGCCGCGCCCGGGAAGGCGTCCAGGTGCGGATCAAGTTGGGAACGCCAGCCAGTGGCGTTCGCTCTGGCCCAGGTAACTGACCTGGGTTTGAAGTGGACCTTTCTGGGGGCTTAAATTGGGCTCCCCTTCGGTGAGGGCTGAGGGTGCACGGGGTCATGATTTCTTAGAACTCTGACAGTTCCTAGTGTGTGTGTGTGGCAGTTTGATTCAGTGTGAATCACCGAGATTTTCTCGCCTGCCTCTCTGGAGGAAAGCAGGTACCACTGAGTTTCTGCCATTCAAGAGTGAGTACGCGGCCTGTTGTACTGTGCTACAGAAAATGAAGAATACTGTCATTTCCTTCCTCCTAAATTTTGTTAATCATTTCCAGGGGAGGGGCGAGAGGAAAGTGGGTCTCTGAGCAGAAACGTAAATTAAAACAAACATATCATGAATGCTAAAAACCTTTAAAAGTGGAGAAACCAGAGATGTTGGAGAGTTGCTAGATTATGCTCATATACCTAGACAATACCTAAGAGTTAGAATTTCTTAGGAATTTGCATTAGTCATTAAAGTGTAAAATTTACCAGGTCTTTTAGCATTTTAGTGCTGTTTCAGTATAGCAATTCTTTAGAAAAGATTTTGTCTATTTAATTATTGATGCACTACTTATTTTGCTCATCTGATTTTTAGATTAGAATTTTAAAGTGGAATCAGTGTCAAAAGGTCACCATGGTAGAGGATGTGAAACCAGTAGACTGGGGTGTGGGTGTTTTAACTGGGGCTTCTTGATTAAATGTTACACTCCTAACAAAACTATTCTGTTCACAAACTGAGAGTTGCCTTTTTAATAAGTGAGTCTGCCCAAAGTAGAAAAGTGAGGTAACTAGGTACCTCAAAAAAAAAAATACAAAAACCAAAAGTGTCCTGAATAAAAGTGACTAGGCTTTCTTGACTCAACTTAAGATCAAAATAGGCATAAAGTCATCTAGCACAATTAATTTTCAGACAATCGTTCAGAACCTAGATAAACAACTAAAATATCTTAAGTTATAGAACATTATGAACACTATTAATTATATTGAGGAACAAGTGCTAGGCAGAAGTTAAAGATGTGCAGAAAAAAAGAATAAAGTCCTTAGAACTACCTCTTCAGCCTTGGCCAGATTTTTATTTTTTTGAAAGCGCCACCTTGTGGAACACACTGTAATAAAACAGAAGAGTCCAGCTCTTAGGACTGTGAATTAACAGAACTTTTTTAAAAGTTTTTTTTTTTTAAAACTACTTTTCATACCTACCATTAACATTAAACAAAAATAAACAAAAAACTACCTTCAATTCCTACAACATTAACTTTAAATTTCTGTAATAGTATTTCAATAGATGCTGGGGGGGGGGGCGGGAAAGCATGTACTTTCAAGTAGCTCTTTCTTCTTAAAGGCCAGAGCACCAGGATCAAGGAAACCAAGATTCTAAAGGAAGTCCATTTATTAATCTAAACTAACTCCCCAAGAATACCAGCAAACCAGTAAATGCAAAATACTTTGAAAAGCTGGTACTCCACTTAAAAAACAAAAACAAAACAAAACAAAACAAAAACTAATTGAGAAAAAACATTAAGAGTATCATTTTCCTCCTACTTCTACAGTTCTGTTATTTACAAAGGTCAGAAGACAGAGAAGGCAAAAGGAATAGATTTGGCTTATTTTCTAAAAAAGGACAAGTTAGAAATGCTTGAGATATAAGTATGTATCAAAATTGGACTAAAATTGTATTGATAATAATGAAGTCAGTAAGGAATGAAAATGCTGTTTTCTCATGCTTTTGAGGAAATACCATTACTATTTTTCCCAGGATTTACATTGTTTTCAGGCTTTGGTAGTCTCAGGAAGTTTTTTGGAGAAGACAAATGTACTTAATGTATTAGTGTACATGATAAAGGAGTTTGTAAGATTTACAATTTTTCAAAAGTCCCACTGGCATAGGAAACACATGACTTAAAAATTTTTTTTAAACAGTGAATACTCTAAAGCATATGTTAATTTATGCCAGGGATAGCTTTTCCATATGATTTATTTTTGAACATGTCAAGTCCATAGTTTTCCAGGTGATTTTTTTTTTTTTTTTTTTTTTTTTTTTTTAAAGAGAGAGTGAGAGAGGGGGGAGAGAGAGAGAGAGAGAGAGAGAGAGAATTTTTAATATTTATTTTTTTAGTTCTCGGCGGACACAACATCTTTGTTGGTATGTGGTGCTGAGGATCGAACCCGGGCCGCACGCATGCCAGGCATGGCGCGCTACCGCTTGAGCCACATCCCCAGCCGCCTTTCCAGGTGATTTTAATATCAATTCTCACAATATACTTGAGGATAAAAAAATATATACTTCAAAATATATGTAACTTTGAAACTACCCTTTGAATATGTTCAGTTTCTTCAGAATTTCCTCTATTCACTGTCTAATGTTTCATAAATAATTTTTAAAGATTTAGAAGTCATGCCACAAAAAAGAAGTCATGCCACATCTTTATTCTTATGTCACAACATAAAACGTGCATTCTTTTGAATTCTATCAATATGTTCCTACAGCCAATTATGCAACAAAAGTTTGTATTTGGAAAATAAAATGTAAGACACTCTCATGTGCTTATCATAAAAATAGTCAAGCTGTCACTTAAAAGAAAAGCAATTCTTTGAACATAAGAATTTTAATATGCTTATGATATCATGAAGTTCACATGATTTAATTTCCACAATGGAATGAGAATTGCATTACTGACTTTAATTAGGCACCACTTTAAAGTGAGGCCGCTATTGTTATTAAAAAATCAATTTAAATACATAATTTAAAGTTCAAAATGTTTGGTACTATTGGTTTCTTTCAACAAAATGGATAGTACCATGTTCTAGAATCAAACTATATATTTTTCCTATTAAAAGGAACACATTTTCTTTAAGATCTTAACATCTGTGCATTCTGAAATTTTCATTTGTACTGGAAACTAACATGCCGAGATTCTACTCTTAGTTGGATAATTTTAAACTATTTTTAGTAAATCACCTGGGGCTAAATGAAAAACCTGCCATTCACAGTGTGTGCTTCCTGAGGGAAAAATCTGAGAACACAGGGGGCTGAAATGGCCCCAAGCTTTCTTGCAGAGAGGCTCTTTCTCTTTGAGTTTCCAGCCTCTTCAGAGGGACAAAGTGGGAGGCTCCAACCCAATGAGTGATTACAAGCTCTCAGGAATTATGTTATTGAGCTTAGGTTACCCTTTGCCATGAGATAGCTTATGATAAACAGATATGTTTCTTTTTCTTTTTCTTTTTTTATACTGAGGTTGTTATAACTCCATATAACAACAGCTCACAAGGCCTGAGCCACCAGAACCAAGCCCCAAACAGAAGCTATCAGGCACATACATGTGTACACTAGTTCTAGTATATATTCAAAACGTGATTTCAAATCTGAGACTTTTTCTTGCCATAAGCTTCTTTCTTGGGGCAGTATGATCTTTTCAGTTAACTGCTGCCTAGCTTTTGGGAAAGAAGTCTGAAGCCATGTTACAGAAGAATAAGCGATATTCACTAGGTTCTTATTCTACTGTATGCTTCAAAAAAGGGCCCTAATGGCAAAGCTGCTCATGGGGTACCTGGGTTTTAGAAGTGGTGAGCCTGCGTGTAAAGACATACAACAAGAGAATCATTGCCTAAGTGCAACCACTATGGCAATGGAAGAACTATGAGATTTAACTGAGTTTGTGAAGCTGAGATGCCCTTTCCTTCTGTGCCACCAGAGGGTGATGGGCAAAGCATCTAGTGCCAAAATGTGTTTGAATTTTTCTTTACAAACATTACTTATAAATAAGCCCAAAGCAGATGCTAGAAGTAAAAACTGAGCTCACCATTTAAAATTCTAAAAATGCTGAAAAATTCCAGTTCAGAACAGCTGCATTTTTCTTGAGGGAACCACTGAAAAAACTTTTGCAAAAGCAAAGAGTCAAGTTATGTTCACTTTAACACATGGATACCAACCAAGAAAAGGTCATGGTGAATCAGTGCAGTGAATTTTAAAATTAAATTTCTAGGCCCCAGGGGAAAAAAAAAAGTCTTTTGTCTTTTGAACCTCAATCAAAGGCAGAACTAATTTCCAGGTAAGACTTAGAATATATCTTGCTCAGAATGCTCCTAGATTCATTATATCTCAAGCATTTACAGTGGTGACAACACATCATTAATGCTGTCACAGGAAGGAAGTATAAACCATGCTTAGCCCATCTTTTTTACCTTGCGTTAGAAAACATTCCTGTTCCTAAAGCTACGGAACTAGAACAATGTTAAACAATGTATGTTTTAAAAAAAGAACAGTTCTATCCCCAAAAAGCTTTTGAGAAGAAACATCTCCTAAATGTTCTTCTTGTTCAGGAATTACGTTCTTAAGCTTAGGTTATCATTACCCTTTGCTATGAGATAACAATATGAAGCTGGGAAGAATTCAGTGAGCTTGATAATGCATAAGCATCATTTGAAACACTTTCTACTGAGGAAAGCAATGGCCAGTCCTTGAAAAGCCTAACTCTCAACATAATCTAGCTGTTTGTTGCCTGTCCTCAAACAGTCAGAAAGCACAGGAAGCAGAACTTCTCCAAAGATGCTTTCTGTGTCTTCTGGTTACTCAAGTTCTCTCAGCACCAAACTATAGAGAAGGCAGAGGTGGTATGGGATACAAAGGATGAGAGAGAAAGCATCTGGAGAAAAAGAAGAGCTATTTATAATGCCCAGGTCAGGCTGGTCCTGCAGAGAGCAGGAGTGAGCACAAGGCACTGGAAACAAGCATGGCCTGGAGGAGAGAGACAAAGATTATTTAGAATATTAACAGCTAGCTCTAAAAAAGAGTTAAAGACATTCCCTCAGAAATTACACTAAGCATAAATTCTACAAAAATGTAAAACACTAAGTAACAGTTTATAGCAATCTTTGTGCTGGTGACAGAGTGGAACAAGTATCCTATTCATTGCTTAGGTAACTCAAGCAGATGCCAGGTAGGAAGACTGCATCAAGAACATATGGGGCCCTGTTAGGATTGCAGAATCAAGGCCATAAACCATAATCTGAAGCTGCCTATTTATGAAAGGTTCATTGAAAGCAAGCAAGCAGGTGGTGCATGGAACAGCTTTGGCATCTGTTATGAGTTATGAAATGGGAGCAATATATATGAGAGGTGCTGGGAGATAGATAAGATGGGCACTTTGCAAATAAGGCAGTGCATAGGGAAAAGTACAGTGTAATAGATACAGAAAATTTAAATGGTATCTCTGTCCCTGGTCAGAGAGAACTACTCTCCAAATCCAAACAGGAAACAGTTTTGACAAATTCCTAAAAACAAAAACTAAGTAAAAACGAAAACCAAAAAAGAAGTCAAGACATTTCAAACCAGAAAATAAAGGTTTTCTCTAGTTTTTTTTTTTAACCTATACGAGGTACAATCCCTAAATCTATAGCAAGTAATAAAAAGCTTATATTTTCAAAAGAAACAGTAAAGCATGATACTATATAGAAAGTTAAAATAGACTTACAAGTAAATTCAGTTTCAAAAGAGTAAATAGAATGCATGCTTTAAAAAACAGGTCTCTTAAAGGATATTAGAATTTTTTCTTCCTTTTTGCTGTGTGTCTAAAACTTCATCTTTAACTGCTAACAAATTTACTCCTTTTGGCCAGAACAGAAATGCTGAGGACATAGGCTCAACTTTCTAATTTGAGAAGATCATTCTGGTGAATCACCTTCAGTGAACAGCGCCTGGAATTTTATCGGTCACCTTGAGTCTTTAAAATTCAATTATTCTTGTCGTTTACAAAAAGTAACACTTTAAGAGATCACAGAATCTCTCTTACACACATGTACACACACACTCAAAAGTACCAAATCAGGCCCAGCAGCTGCAGAGAGGTTACATCATAACTCAGCTGTGCCTGGATCACCCACTTCACACTGGCAGCATTCAAGGTTAGAAATATGAAATGGCAGCACAATTGGTCAGCAGCTTCTCTTCTTCTGGAATTTTTCCAGGTTCTTGAAATAAACAGACAGACAAATGAATGAACATAAAGCTGCAATCACTCTTGCATTGATTCCAAAACAGTAAACTAGGCGGTTTCCTTGAAGAAGCAGAACCCATCCAGAAGATGGCAGCTGGAAGGCCTCCAGACAGTGACCTTCAATAGCTCTGCTCAGGGGGACCCAACAGCCACTAAGGGTATTCTCCAGATGATCAGCTCAAGATAGCCATGGGGACCTTAGGCTGTATTCAGCTCTGAGGGGTTCTGGCTGGGCGGCAGGTGGGAATCCAGGTTCTCCTTGCACCTCTCCAGGTCTTGGAAGTATGGGTGAGACAGGGCGCTGTAGGCAGATATTCTTTTGGCTGGATTAAATGTCAGGCACTTCTGTAATAAAGAAAAAGAAATGGACGGATATAAAACATCAGTGTAAATAATATGCTTTACATAGTTATTCCTCTATTCACTGACACGTATTAAGTATATCTATAATAAGAGTGAATTTTTATTTCAAGGAACATTACATAATATGTAGACAGTACTTTACTTTTATATGCCCCTAATGCATAAATTGCCCTGAAGGAAAAGACAACATCCTTTGGGTGTCTGAGGTGTGTTGATTACCTATGGTTTCTCTCCAGACTACTCCACATTCCTTAAAAAATGGAGGTGTAGCTCAGTGGAAGAGTGCTTGTTAGCTTGTTTGATCCCCAGCACCCCCAAAGTTAATATTATATTTGTAGTATGTATATAGCCTTACTTATGCTGAGATTCTTCTAGAAAACTTAGTTCTATAGTCAGGGACTTTACCCTATCACCTTGCCTTGGCCCAGGGTTTGTCAATGTGCAGATAACAGATGAGGTGTCCTACTTAGGTGTAAAGGGTAATTACTGAACAAGGTGGTGGAGGTGTAAAAGGTAATTACTGAACAAGCCCCCCCCCAGTGGAGGGGTTCAAATCTAGGTCTCTATTACTTGCCCTAGGACTGCATCACCCAGGGGAAGGATGCCCTCTTTCTAACTCTCAGCAAGATGCCCCATGGGCTAGCAGCATCCCTTCAAGGAAACCATAAGATTCAATTCAAGTCACTAAAGTCTATTCCAGGTGGACAATTCAAGCACAGGAGTACTAGAGCAAATGAGCTGGTCCCTGCACTTAAGGAGTACCTGGTCTGAGTCAAATGGTCTGGTCAGTTTGGCTAGGCAACTGAGGTAGAAGGTAAAAGGAGGGACAGGTGAACCTCTGCTCCCAAACTGTCAACCAAGTCCCTAATGTCAGTCTCATTTCCACTTCAACCACATGTAATTTTGTTCCTCCACTCCTTTCTCCTTTAACCAAGCTGAGCACCTACCTGGTGACAAGCACTAATTACCATGAGTAGGACCTGCCCATTGTCTCAGGAGCCACAGGCCACAAAGAAGCATACCATTTGAGGCAATGCCCACTGAAGGGAAGTGGGCCTCTGTAATGCCTATAAATTTTAAGACCTCTATGTAATACAAAGACTTAATATTTTTATGGTTATGCAGACTTTCCCACTCATTTAGGGTTCCTGCTCACAGTCCTCCTTATGTTCTGACTAGATTACGGACCCCATTAATAGTTGAAAGCTACTGGTCTTAAAGAAAGGCACATACAGGCTGGGGGTGTAGCTCAGTGGTAGACCATTTGCCTAGCATGTATGAGGCACTAGGTTCAATCCTTAGCACCACATAAAAAATAAATGAATAATAAAATAAAGGTATTGTGTCCATCTACAACTAAAAATAATAAAAAAAGAAAGGTACATACAAATAGAAAATTCTATATATAATTTCAGGCAAATTCTCTAGTCCCCTGAAATCTTATTTATCCTAAGCTCCCTATCAGTCTGCAGATTCCAGTTTCAGTTTTGGGTCTTCTGAAAAATCAAGAGCTAAATGGCAGGCAGAGAAAGGAGCTTGTAGCTGGGGATATAGCTTGGTTGGTATACCCACATGCACAAGGCCCTGGGTTCAATATTCAGCACCACCAAAAAAAAAAAAAAAAAAAAAGAGAGTACAATCCAGAAAGGAGCTTGTGTGTAGAATGTATTCACTGTCTCTAATAGACAACTTTAGAAAAGCTTTGCAAAGACTGCTCTTCCAAAGGTCAGAAAAGCAGGGGCAAAGTTCTTGAGTCTGAGTCTCTCTTTCTGCAGTCCAAGGAGGAAAAGATAGGGCAATTGCATTAGGGGCAGGGGTGGGGGAAAGCTAGTCCCCTAGGACATAGGAGAGAAGAGAAAAGCTTTGTGGGAATATGTGTGAGATAGGAAGAGATGTCCCTAGAGGATTATCTGGGAGGAAGCCCTTTCCTGCAGCTGCACTGATAGTGTAAGAGCTGGGAAGAGAATGGAGGGAAGGAGAGAGAGCTCCTTACTCAAACAAGGGTGTGTGTGTGAGAACTCCAAGGGGAACTCTTAATATATTCTGTCCTATAGAATTATAGTTAGAAAAAGGAGTAAAGTTCTATTACTCCTCTATTTCAGGAACAAGGCTGGCATGAGAATTAACTCAAAGATCTTGTGTAATAATATTGCTTCTGCACAAAAATTTAATTTCATTGCCAAATAACTACTTACAAAATGAGGTTTTAGAATCATAACTTAGCCAAGACTCAAATACTGTGATAGACTGGATAATTTTTCGCATATACTCCCTTTCTTCTCTCTTCTCCCTCCAAAGGAGGGGTAATCCTTCCTCCATTTCAAGTTGGCCTTGGCTATGTAACTTGATTTGGACAACAGAATGTGGAAAGACGACTGTGGCAGGATGATTCTTCTAAGCCTAGGCCTTTGGGGGCACTATATGTTCTCGCCTGCCTTCTGGGAGCTTCTACCTACTGCCATGAGGAAAACACGCCCCAGGAAGCTGCTGCTTCTTGTGGAGAAGACCTGTACTTGACCACAGCCTGAAGCAGATGTCAGAGGCTCTTAATTCAGGAGGTAAAGGATAAACCCGTTACTGACTGGGTTCTGTCACCAAGAGAAGCTCCCAATAGGTATACTCTTCTGTACCTATTTTTCTGGCCTTTGAGTTCAGAAACTTAGCTACAGCACCAAGTATTATGAGTTTGAGTCTGAAGGATTTTACATGTGCATGGCATGTTAAATACTTAAGAAATTGGTCCCAGAAGGAGTTTTGCTACTTGGTTCCTTTGGAAAAACATTCCCCCAAGATGTTACTATTTATGAAAAGGGACTTTAAAATGACAAACAAGTTACTTAAAGCAGCACGAACTTTAAACAAGGAAAGATAATATTTACTTCTAAACAAGTATATGCCCAAGCAAATCCAGAAGCTTCTAAGGCTTCAAAGATGGCAGATTTTATTCAGAGTGTGGATCAGAAGGACATTCCAGAATCAAAATCCACAAAACCCATGAAAAAACTACAGCCAGCTGTGATGGCTGTAGCCCTTGCTGAACTGATTCTTGTGCCCAGAGCTCAGTATGAATAATACCATCCCAGGGCACAGAACTGCATGAACTTACCAGAAGCAGGTCTTTGCCAAGTTCGTCGATATCTGATACAAACTTCTCAATGGGTTGGGCAGATTTGGAATGAAAAGCCTGCCTGGGAAGGGCAACGTCTCTGGGCCAGTCCTCTTCTCCTGGGAGTCCAATTACACTAGGAAAGAACACGTGAATGTGAGCATTAGCTGCTATGCCAAGTTGTTTCCTCACCAAATTCTAAAGAGAGCAAAAGCTCTTGAGATAGGCACTGGGGACAGAGATTCCCCAGGAGAAATTCACTTTATGACTATTTGTCTCTGCCCTACTGCAATATGGTGATCATCTAACAGGAGAGGATACGTAAGCTTATAGGAAAATTGTAAAATTCATTGGAAGGAGATAAAGGATTACTCTGGCAGCAGATTAAAAATATGAGATGATGTAGAAATGGGGCATATATTAAGGGCAAACCCTAACATACTGACAAAGCAGGACCTGCTGGATTCAAAGGAGACCACATGGGTACAAAAAGTCTTCCTTTATGCCCACGAGTGTTCTTTGTGTTCTGATGGAACACCTCAGTGAGGACATGCTTTCTGTTATGGTTTCATTAATACATCCATTTGGTTAAAGAGTAATTCCCCAAACAGAGATTACATACATTGGAATCAGACAAAGAAAAAAGGCTAAAAGGAATGTTCTATTTTATGCAAACACTATTTTATAAAGAACTCTACAGTATTCCAGAGCAAGAAAACAATAAACCATAAGAATATCACTCACATTTCCTCTGAAAACCATTCTGGGATCAGAGTCGTAGAGAGAATAATAAGTGATAAAGAGAGCATAGGTTTTGGAAAGGGGTAGATCTGGGTTCAAATTCCACACCTCTCATTTACTAGTACTAAAACCAAATTGTTTTGACATCTGTGACTCTTGGTATTTTTATTTATAGTGATGGTAATTTATGGCTACAATGAAGGTCAGTGATAATTTATAAAAAGTATATAATACAATGCCCCACACATAGAACACACAGTCAATATAATTATTTATTATTATCATAGTTAAAAATGTTATTAATGTAAAGTGCATCAATAAAGGAAATATATCATTACTACACTGCAAATAGGAACTGCTTGACTCCTAGTTATGTGTAAACTTAAAATTCTTCAGAAATATTCATGAGCCAGTGGCCCTACATAATTTATACATTATATAGATATTATTTACAGTTGATGTAAAGGTGGTTAGGTGGGTTTGAATAAGGGAAATCAGAGAATGCAAGAACTTATATCTCACAAAAATGTCTAACTCCAAACTAAAAAAAAGTCACAGTTTTGTGGACATGACATACAGTCAAATTCTGAGTTAAACTAATTTATTTCAGTTAGAAATGATGCCACCATTTCATGGTTCATCTTAAGAGTCTTCTCCTTGGTCTGTACTTTCTAAGACTTAGCCTAGGAAGGGGTGACCTCATGAAAGGATTTCCAGGTTTCAGGAAGATAAGGTGGTAAATGTCACAAGATATGCAAGGCTTTGTTTTTCTTACCCTGACCTAAACAAAGCCCAGGTGACAGACCTCACCTAGGGAGGAGCATATATACCCCTGGATCATTGCACCTGTCACTGGGTGTCTGGGGCAAGACACTAATTCTGCTTCTGTTGGGCATCTGAAAGAGTCACATTATTGAGGCAAAGACAGGCACATGGATATATTTACTGGAACCAACCTGAGCAATATCCAAAAGTTTAATAGCAAGGTGGACAGTGAGAGTAAGAAAAAGAGAATGGGCTGGGGGTATGTAGCTCAGTAGTGGAGCATAAGCTCAGAATCCAGGTTTTGGATTCAATTTCCAGCATCCCACCCCTCACCAAAAAAGAAGAAAACAAAAATGCCACTATTAATTATGAAAGGAGATGAATGTGTATATGTTTGGATAGATGGGATAGGGCAGAGGTGGCAAACAAGAATGTGTATTAAAAATCCTTTGAAATTTTCTTTCATCCCTTTTTAGTTTTTCTTTTATAGCAGCATTTTTGCTAAAAATTGATTATAGAAAGTTTTAGAAATAATTAAAATTCTTTTGGGTTTGCAGCTTTGAATATATGTGTATACACACACACATATGAAGACAAATATAGTTAATTACATTTAATGATGATACTGTTCTTAAAAATGAGATAAAATGTCATGTCACAAGCTAAAAACATGGTTTCATTTTAAAGTGTTTGTTTTTTTGCCTTCTTTTTTTTTTAGTGCTTGTGTTTTGAAAGTACAAATCTCCTTAAACACAAACGTTTCTCTTTAAGATTATGCCAATATAACATGTATGAAGACATAAATGGTATGGATATATTTTGTATACAATCAGAGATAGGAAAAATTGTGCTCTATATGTGTAATATGAACTGTAATGCATTCTGTCATATATAACAAATTAGAATAAAAATAAGATAAAAAAGATTATGCAAATATAGCTTTTCCTTTAAAAAAAATTCAGTCTCATGTCCAGTATGAACTTTTATGGTCTATATATGAGCATTGTGAAATCCTGATTGGTTCATTAAGAAGTAACTGCATCACATTCCACCATTTGAACCACTGAATATAAGCCTTAAAAACTTGACATTTATACTGGAAAGACTGACAGGATACAAAATCTATAAATGGCGTTGATAGAAAAAATTTCTCAAGTACTTTAACCGTGACACTAGGGTGCAGCATTGTCCCTTTTCTCTGGCAAGGTAATGCATTCAGAGGAAATAAAACATAATAATTTTGATGAAACAATGCCAGAAACTGAGAAATAAAATCTAAAGGCACAATCGAACTTTACAGCTTCTTTTCTCCTGGCAACCTAGGATTGTCAAGCCTTTGCCAAAAGTGGAACCAGCTTTCCCTTGGAAGTACGTCAGACAGGCTGGTCAAATGTTCCTTCTGGTCCACTGCACTGGCTTCATGTACTAAGGGAATGCTCACAAGATTGCAGGCTGTGCTGGAGGTGGACAGAAACCCCAGGTAGTTTAAATAAGGGAGAGCAGGTGATGGTCTTCTGAGCCTGGCAAGCTGAGTTCAGTACAAAGTGTCTTTCCTTTCAACTGAGGGGCACTGGAAAGTCTGACTTTCATGGTTCCCTCTTTTTTTTTTTGAGAGGGTACAGGTAGAGGAGATTGAACTCAGGGGCATTCGACCACCAAGTCACACCCCCCAGCCCTATTTTGTCTTTTATTTAGAGACATGGTCTCACTGAGTTGCTTAGTGCCTTGCTTTTGGCTGAGGCTGGCTTTGATCTCATGATCCTCCTGCCTCAGCCTCCTGAGTATCTGGGATTCATACTTCCCTCTTTAGGGTCACAAGCACACAAACTGTGTCCAGTGACCATAGGCAGAACAGATGCAAGTTCACCACTAAATGATCAATGGACCTGATATCTAGAAGGAGGGTAACTTGAAGGCTGAATTTATCCATCTCAAAGAGTGGCAGCAGCCCCAGACCTGGGAAGCCCCCAGATAAAACCAAGAACCAAAAACCAGACAAAACTTGCAAATGTTTTTTAGGTCTTAAAGTCATTGGGTTCTGACTCAGGGTAGCATTGGCACCAGAGGAGGGCTATCAGAGGTGCTTCCAGTCACCAGAACAAAGTCTGGTTTCATTTTTATTCCAATTCTTTTAAGCAGTTATGCTTGAATAGATAGTGCTAACATAAACTTCTGTTCTTTTTTTGCAGTCTTACAGACTTCAGATTTCATAAAATTTACCAGGATTCCTAGAAAATGTCACAGAGCAATGATCACTGCTATTTTTAGTCATTTTCACTTTACTCCACCCCAATGCTGATGGGGTTTAGTAAATGCACAAACCCCAAAAAGATGCCATGCTGCACGCTGTGAGAAGAAATGTCCTGGTTACACTCTATGAACATTAAAGCAGACAGACCCTCACAGGCACCAACATGCAGTCGTGAACGGAGCTCTGCAAACCATCAAGGAGCAATGTAACAAACAACTGGAACCCAGAATTTTGAGACCAAGAAAGGATCATATGGAGAACTCAAGTTAGAGTTTCATTTCTCAAATGAAGTTAAGAAACAAAAAGATTGAATAATTAGTGATGAATTATAATAACAACAACAATCATTAACATTGTTAAAGCACTTACTACGTGCCAAATACTTTGTAAGCCTTTTAAAGGGTGTTTTAAATGACTTTCTCAAGGTTGCAGTTAGTTAGCCACAGATCTAGAATGAGAATCTAGGATTCTCATTTCTTATTTGGTGCTCCAAAGAAAACAGGATGGTGTAGCATCCCAGTCATAGCCCAGGAAATCAAATCAAATCAAAACAAACAAACAAACAAACAAAAAACAATGCAAAACAACCTGGATGACCAAGGATATTTGATATGGACAGGAAGCCCTCTGGAAAAGGATGGGTTATTAAGCCACCAAGTGCCTTACCTCTGTTGGGAATGTTTGAAATGACCAGGAGCAGACAACACATCTGCTCCAAAGAGGTGGGGCTTAGCCAAGCAAAGAAAAAGGGGCAGCACAAAGATCCACACAAGCAGCACACAAGCCTCCAAAGCACAGCAGTCAGACTACACATCATGGTGGACTCATAAGACAGTACTTATACCCTGTCCCCACTCACCACACAAATAATACTGTCTGCAGCAGCAGCTTGGGGGTAAGAAAGACAAGAGATAAACATATTATATGAAAGTCAGAAAAAGTCATTGTAAATGTTTCCATGCTATATAGACACTGATTACAGTGATTACTTACTCCAAGATTTTTCCTAGTTGATCGACATCAGAACTTCCACGAAAAAGAGGCCTAAAAGAAAAAAGATAGATCTTAAGGAATTATCTCAGATTACATTTCAATCATATTTGCCATTATCATTGTTTAGTAGGAAGCAAAATATTCTGTGAGTGGGAAAAGGAGGAAAGAACTGTGATGTCTTTCCTCTGGCCAGTGAAGTGACCCCTACTTTCACTTATGTTAAGGATCACTCACAAGCAGCTGATGATACCTGACTCTGGTGTTTCACGTCATGAGTATTTTATTGGCAGTCACTGCAACAAGAACCCTCCCACCATCAACTCAGGTTGTGATGTTGGTGTTCACTTTGTGACAGGGCAGAACACATCCTGGTCCTGTTGTCACCCCAGGGATAGATGAGACTCTCTGAAGCTATTCTTGATGAGATGCTTCTCAGAGCATGGTTCACACCACTTCCTTATGGGCCTCTCTCCTATTTGTCCTAAATCTGCAGGTAGCCATTTCTGGGTCTGTTTTCTTGATGATGCCCTCTTCCTTTCTCCTAATATTATGGTTGCTAGTCATGAAGAGATCAAAAATCTTTACTCCAGGCTTCAGAGATGATTGTGTCCTCGTCCGCACACACCGCCCTCCTTGTCTACACTGAGCCTTTAACTGGCAATAAAATAAGCTCACTTTGTAATATTTTTGGTGTTTTCCCAAACAGGTCAAATAGGTCCTTGAGAGTGGTCAGGGACTTCTCTAGGTTTCCCCATAATCCTTATCCTAATGCTTTAACCTTAACAGGTACATGGTTACCACATATTTTACTTGACTTTGTATATACCTATGGTCCACAAATATATTCTCTCCTAACTCCTAGCTCATCAGAAGCAGGTATTTTTCAACACTAATATATTCTAAAATATTTGTGGCCTGTTATCAGGAACCATATTTCATTTTATACTAGATGTAAATTCATAAAGCCTCGAGTTCTTAAATATTTTCTATGCACAATCAATGCACTTGCTGTATAGGTCAAATACAGAGAGTCCTACAGAATCATAGCATTAGAAGACACCTAAAAATCCTTCAGTCCTACTTTGTATTCCTGTCATTATTCCTGAAGATAATTATTTCCAAATGTGATGAAAAATACTTTGGGCTGGATTGTGTCCCCCTCAAATTTATACTTTGAAGCTCAACCTTTAGTATCTCAGAGTTTGACTATATTTGGTGACAGGGACTTTAAAGGGTAATTAAAATAAGGTAGTTAAGGTGGGCCCTAATCCAATTTGACTGGTGTCCGTAAAAAGAAATTTGGACAAAGAGACATCAGGGGTATACATGTGCACAGAGAAATGACCACCTCAGAACCCAGCAAGTAGGCAAGCCATGGAGGGAGGCCTGGGAGAAATCAAGTTGACACCTTGATCTTGGACTTCCAGCCTACAAAACTGAGAGAATATATTTCTGTTCTTTAAGCTATTAAGTCTGCTATTTTCTTGTGGCAGCCCTAGAAAACAAATACAGGCAGCTTGCACATCACTTATGTAATCAAATTCATGAAGAATTATAGAATTGGGTTCTATAAGACATCTAGACAGTTGTTTTTTTTGGGTGTTGGGGATGGAACCCAGAATTCTGCATGTGCTAGACCACTGAGCTACATCCCCATCCCCTACACAAGTCTTAAAAAAAGCACAGTGAGGCAAGCACAATGGCACATGCAGATGATCCTAGCAAATTGGGAGGCTGAGGTAGGAGGATCACAAGATCAAGACCAGTCTTAACAACTTAGTGAGACACTTGTCTCAAGATTAAAAAAAAATACTGGGTAATGTGCCTCTGGGTTCAATTTTAGTACTGGGGGTAGAGGGAGACATCAGAATTAAAAAAAAACAAAAACAAACAAAAAAAACCCAAACCATAGGGCTGGGGTTGTCAGTGACAAAGCACTTGCCTAGCATGTGCAAGGCCCTGGGTTTGATCCTCAGCACCACATTAAAAAAAAAAAATCAATTAAAAAAAAAAAAAGCCCATAAAGGGCTGGGGATATAGCTCAGTTGGTAGAGTGCTTGCCTTGCATGCACAAGGCCATGGGTTCAATTCCCAGCACCATACACACACACACGCCCATAAAAACAGAGAAAACAATGGGATATTTTACTGTTGTATCTAGCATGGTGCCAAGTGCTCCCCAAATATGATCTTCATAATTCTCACAAAAATTTCAGGAGAAATGTAGTATTATTATTGTCCTGATTTTCAAATGAGGAAATGGGATCAGAGATAGTTAAGTCACATGACTTAACTAATACATATCAAACTACAGATATGAAATTGACACTGGGTTTGTCTTGCCCAAAGCCTGTATACTCCACTATTATGTTGCAGTACTTTTATTTTGTTCTGTTAGTTCAGTCATCTCAGCTAATCCTTTAGAGAGAACAGCATGGGACTCTGAAGAGCACTTCAGAGACCTGATATTTCACAAGCTGGTGCCTGTGGGATTCTGTATTATACTCAGTTTGCTTTGCAAGTGTCTTTAAATTCTTTCTCTACTATAACAGGGAACCGAGCAATCCACCAGATCAACTGATACTCTCTGTAACTTAGTGACTGGCAGCTATGGTCTGAACGTTGGGGTCCCTCCAAAATTCTTAGATTGACATCTAATACCCAATGCAATAGTATTAGGATATTAGATTTTAAAGTCCTTCCCCATCAAGCTCAATCTTTGAAGAGTTGCTTTACCCACACTTACTCAAGACACGATTTTTCATTCTATCCAAAATACTGAACTTGTGATTCATAGAAACAACAGTTTTCTTTCTTTGCATACCCATTTATTTCCTTAATATAAAGACAATTATGAAATTACAAAAAATAAGTATAACTGGAATTATGAGATTTAGAACACACACAATTGACCCTTCCTGGTTAAGCATACATCTTGAATGGCTAGAGTGGTGGGTGTGCCAGCTTAGCAAGTTTACAGACAAAATTGAGGGCATCAGTTAAACTGATGAGCTGGTGAAGTCTATGCAAACATGCCAAGCCTCACCTTTCAGGAAGGAAGCTGTTCTCCACAAAGGCAGGGCAAAACTACCCATAGAGTGACATGGACAGCTTAAAATACATATGTAGGCCATGGCTATTGGGAAGCAAACAAACCAGACTATCTTGAATGGATCTTTCTCCAAGGCAAAGGTATAAGACTAACTCTTGGGCTGGGGATGTGGCTCAAGCGGTATCGCGCTCGCCTGGTATGCGTGCGACCCGGGTTCGATCCTCAGCACCACATACCAACAAAGATGTTGTGTCCGCCGAGAACTGAAAAATAAATATTAAAAATTCTCTCTCTCTCTCTCTCTCTCTCCTCTCTCACTCTCTCTTTAAAAAAAAAAAGACTAACTCTTGTTCTGGGGCATGTGTCTTGGTCTGTTTGGGTTGATAAACAGAATATAAACAGAATACCATAGGCCAAGGCATTTGCAAAAACTGAAATTTATTTCCAGTTCTGGAGGATGGGAAGTGTAAGTAGGGGCCCACTTCCTGGTTCATGGATGGCTCTTTTCTTGCTTTCTCACACTGTGGAAAGGGTAAAGGACCTCTCTGACCTCTTTTACGTGGGCACTAATCCCATTTGTGAGGGTTCCACCCTCAAAACCTCATCACTTCTCAAAGGCCCCATCTCTGAACACCTTGAGGGTCAGGACTTCACATGACTTTACCAACATATATCAAATTAGAGGGACACAAATCTTTAGTTTGTAGCAGTGAGCACTGAAACAGGGACCTGAAATTCAGTTGCACCCGTGGTTCATTCCTTTACTGTTTGGGTTTCATTTCCTTTTTCATTTCTGTCCCCTGGCAACATTCTAAATTTCTTGTTAGCTCCATTATGCCTTTAAACAAATGTGTGCTATGCTTAAGCTAACATTGGCTAGGTGTTTTAAATATTTATTTTTTAAAATTGTAGTTGGAAACAGTACCTTTATTATATTTATTTATTTTTAGGTGGTGCTGAGGATCGAACCCAGGGCCTCGCATGTGCCACTGAGCCACAACCCCAGCCCTTAAGTAGGTGTTCTAGTAGAGCACTTTCAAAGTCATGTTTTACCATACAGCCAGATATAAAGTCTTATCTCTACTTATTGGCTGGAATTTGCCCCAGTTATGATGTGCCTTCTTCCATCCTTGAGTTAGAACTGGCCCATCAGTTTGCTTCTTTTAATAAGGAGTACAGGAAGCAGAGGTCTGAATCCTGACCACTATTCTGTGAACACTTAGCAAAACCTGCCTTGGAGAATGCTAGAAGCTCTGAGACAGCAATGTGGTGGACACGTCACCACCTTAGGGAGTGTGACTCTGAGCTCTGTTAACTTAGCTTTGCAGCAGATACAGCATGAGTTATATACAGCTACTAAGCCCTGAATGCGTGCAATCAGTTATTAAAATGGATCTCTGCATGAGAATACATAGTCACAAGAAAATGGAAATGAGTTATGTAGGAGGGAACAGTCCAGGAGGTGAATTCTGAATGTGACTAAACTTTTAGAACAATTTGGTCTTTGGCTGAAAATTCTGAATAGTTTGTCGGGAGATTTTTTTTTTTTTCCATATGAGAGGATGCTGTGTACATCAGGAACATGAAGAGGTATAAGGGATTCAGAGGAAGGATGGAGTATTTCATCATGGTGAAATCTTGAGATGCTATGGTAGAATATGGAGATGTAAGGATATATGATATAATCTGTCTTTTTATCAAGCTGTCTGGTAAAAAATATCTTGGGGCTATCAGGTGTCTTTATGTATAGTTACTCCCTCCTTAGGTTAGCTGACTTAAATATCCTTAAATTCATATAATTTATGGCATGTTTTAGATAGATGGATATGAACATAATCTTTGGTTTTGTGGAGAGTTTATTTCTACAGCCTTAGATAATTTTATAATGGTAGGAATAATTTGGTTAACACATACAATAAATTGGACTTTATTATACTAGTTCTTTATTATATTATTATAACTAGTTCTTTATTATAGAACAGAGCTGGAAAGAAATAGATGGTTAAAGAAGCAAATAAAAGGCTGAAAGAGGCATAACAGAGACAACCTGAAGAGGTCCAAAGCCATGTTGAACCCTATTTTCTTCCACTGCCTGAAAATCTACCTTCCTGGACACTCTAGTGTATACTTAGAGAAGCCATGCTGCCATGCTTGGAGACCAAAATAAAAGTGGAATGCTCTTTATATAGTGAGACAAAGGCCCATAAAAAAAATGAAAGCTATGCAATTTATTTTTCAAGAAGAGAATCCACTAAACAAAACCATCTTGCCTGCTTTTAGACATAAACCTTTTAGGTGACAAACCAAATTCTTTTTTAATTAATTATTTAAAGATAAAATTAGCAATAGAGAATAGAAAATCTGAAGGCTGTTTTTGTATTTTAAAAAATTTTTCTGCTTTATACAGTGCATAAGGGGGTGTTAAATAACAAAATGGAAAGAGAACATCTACCAAGAACATCTCAAAATTAAGACTGTATAAATTATTTTCCTAGCGTTGGGGTTATAGCTCAGTTGGTAGAGTGCTCGCCTAGCATGAGGGAGGCACTGGGTTCGATCCTCAGCACCACATAAAGATAAAATAAAGATATTGTGTCCACGGACTATAAAAATATTTAAAAACAGGGCTGGGGATGTGGCTCAGGGGTAGAACGCTTGCCTCACATGTGAGAGGCACTGGGTTTGATCCTCAGCACCACATAAAAAGTAAATAAATAAAATAAAGGTATTATGTTCATCTACAACTAAAAAAAATTAAAAATAAATTCTTTTCCTAGAGCAACATTTAAGGAAAATGTTTTTATTATACAGGATATTGCATAAGGTCATCGAGTTTCACTTATTTTACTATATCAAAAACTACAATTACTTACTTTAAATGACTTTCCAGTAGTTTAGGATAACCTTTCTCAAACTTCATTTGCTAAAGACCTTTGTTAACTCTCAATTTCACAAATCCCATTTATAATTTTATGTTGGCATTTCCTGGCACCTGTCTTACGATCCTCTTTGCTTCCTAAGATTGTCTCCATATTCACCTCTCTGCACCTTATTTGCGTCATTTGTAAAATGGAGATAATGATGCCTACCTCATAGGATCAACTATGTGAGATTATGAATATATATCATCTATGAGAATACCCAGCTTCCAGCAGACCTTCAATAAGTGGTGACTAAACACATATACACACACCCTCTCCTATTACTAGCTGATATTATACACAATTGACAGTACAAGTATTTCACAGGATTAACAAGAAAGAAGAGGCCATTTTTTTATCGTGTGGTGAACTCCAAATCATATTTAAGCTTAATAGTCCTTTCTCTGGGCCACTATACATTACAGCTCTTATAACATTATAAAGGAAAGAAAGTATTTTTGTAAAGTGTGGACGCTAAAATTTCCAGTGAGAATTACTTACATCTGAATTGGTAATGTTATTAAAATATCAATCACCATGTAGTAATGTCTGTTATCAGTGAGGTGAATTTTTACAGGTCAAATTACAAAAGAAATCATGATTCAGATTAAGTGTCTTTTTAAACAGGCAACTAAACGAACATCTAAATATCATTCATAATCTCAATAAACAGTGGAAAATAGCACTTAAAAGTGGGGTATATTTCCGTAGATGAGAAGTGTGTATGAGGAAATGATTCATGCATAATGGAAGATGAAAGACTTCATTTATAATACATTCATTGTACTAAAAAGACAAGGAAGTCTTGGGTCACCCTATGGAGCACCTTTGTAACCTGCATTTGACCTGTGGCTATACTATAGCTGTTATCTTTCTTGATTAGTAGAGGAATTTTCCATGTTCATGAAGTGACCTTTTGAAAAATATAACTCTACATTTTTATCCTTGCTCCTCTGTTCTGTTCTAGAGTTGTTATCTGTTAAGTTAAAAAAGTTAACTTATCACCTTACAGTTACCACCTAGTCAAATAATGGGATTTAGCAGAAAATCAATTAAATGATTTAGTTAGTAAACAATTAATGATCACCCACTAGGCACACAGGGGCAACTGAAGCTGGCAGATTCAAAAAAGAAAAAGGTATATAAAGTATAGATCATATTACGTAATATTACATATAGTCTATATATAATGTGTAATATACATACAAAATAGTTATTGAAATTATATCACAATTTTGTGTTTATGTTAGTAAATTTATTAAAATATAAATTTATAAACTTATACACACACACATACACACACACACACTCTCTAACATATTGATCCCTGTCCCTGTAGGAGACAACATGAGCAAATGCAACATCACTACATGGAGGAGTTTACCCCAGTTTACTAGTGAGGGACAGAAGGCTGAGGAAATCATCTACTCTTTACTAGAATATTTGGAGGTACCTGATAAACCTCTTTTTTACAGATGAGAAGTGATTTATCTGAGGAAACAGAGCTGAGCAAGTAGCTAGGCTTCTCTGTTTGACTTCAAGGGATAGCAAAATAGAAGCAGTGTTAAGAAAGATTAATTTAGCAGGGGTGAATCAAGGGGGCTGGAGATTGAGCCGGGGGGCCAACTAGGAGGTCAGTGCAAAGAGATGACAAGGATCTAACTAGGTGGGATGAGGAAATGGGAAGAGATAAAAAGATATTTAAGATAGGACGATCCAAAGAAAGACTGAACGTGACTTGGAAGGAGCATGATCTTAAGTTGGTACTTTTAGGAAAGCCAGGAAGAATGAGATGTGTCTGCATGAGTGTGTGTGTGAGCATGTGTGTATGTGTGATTGGAAGATAATTTGACTTTAAATATGTTTTTTAACTTTAATATAGTTAAAAAATGTATAGAGAATGAATAATATCCAAGTACCCCCAGGTATACACCCCAGCAAATTGAAAACCTATGTCCACACAAAATCTTGTGTGTGTGAAGGTTCATAATAGCATTATTCTTCACAAACAAAAAGTGGCAGCAACCCAAATGTCCATCAGCTGATGAATGGAATTGGGTATGGCCCTACAAAGGGATTCGTTTAGTCATGAAAAGGATGAAGTCCTGGTGCAATGCGAATGACCCTTAAAACCATTATGCTAAGTACAAGAAGCCAGCTACAAATTGTGTGAGTCTATTTATATAGAACAGGCAGATCTATAGAGTCAGAAAGTAGATTAGTGGTCATTTGGGACTAGGGGATTAGGCAGGAAGTGACTCTACAGTAGATTGAATGTCTGTGTCCCTGCAACATTTGTATACTGAAATCCTGACCCCCAATGTGATGGTATTAGGAGGTGATGCCTTTGGTAGGTGATTAGGTCATAGATGGGATTAGTGTCTTTCCAAGAGGCTCCAGAGGACTCCCCCATCCTTTTGCCATAAGAGGGCTGTCTAGGAACAAAAAAGTGGCTCTGGCTGGATGAGAATCTGCTGGTGCCTTGATCCTGGACTTGCCAGTCTCCTGAACTGTAAGGAATAAATTTCAGTTGTTCAGAAGCCATCCAGTTTATAGTATTTTGTTACAGCAGACTGAGATGAATAAAGACAGACTTAATGAGTGTGGAGAATTCAAAACTAATTGTGGTGTTTATGGCATAATTCTGAATTATGTTAGACTAAAACAATTGAATTGTCACTATTTTTTAAAAATATTTCTTTTAATTGTAGATGGACACAATATCTTTATTTTCTTTTCTTTTATGTGGTGCTGAGGATGACCCAGTACCTTACACATGCTAGGCAAGCCCTCTCTACCACTGAGCTACAACTCCAGCCCCTGAACTGTCTCTATTTTTATTGAGTTGCATGATGTGTGAATTATAATATCTCAATCAAATTGTGAAAAAAAAATTTAAGAAATTATTTGTCTAAGCAAAGTTTATAGAATCTGGACAATAAAAAAATACTAAGAAAATTGCTTTAGGTCTAATTATATGAAAGGCTTAGTACCCGGTAGTGAAGGACAATGACATTTATTTTACCATATATTCAATCAAGAAAACACCTAAAGGTGCTTTGCAATTTATGAATAAAGTATTAATATGGCCTGAAACTTTCCTATTGACTTATTAGGTAGGATTAAATAATAAACTAACTCCTTATGATCTCTTCTAAGCATTTTATGAGCACTATTTTACAACCAGAAAGAAGAAAGCCAACTGCACAGCTACTTGTGTGTTTGTGATCTGTTCACCTTGTTTCTTAATTCCCCAGTAGTAACCCACTTCTATTACTTCTTGACTTCTTCATTTCTACAGACCAACCAGAGGCTCTCTGAGAACAGGGCCAACCTTCAGTTGTTTCTGTATCCAGAGCACACAATTTACTGCCCCGTCTGTCCATAACTACACTATATTAATACATACTCAGTGGTTACTGCTCCTCCCTGGAAGAAGGCTTTTTTCCCCTTCTTTCTACTGATTTCAGCTCCTTATCTCAAAACCTATTTCTGGTTCATTTCTGGGTAATTCAAGTGTGAGCATGGATTTGTACAATCATATATATACATACATATATATATATAATTTTATTTTATTTTTTGAATAGATGTAGACATACTGAGAACCAAAACTGGATTTGATTTCTTAAAATATTTATTTATTTATTTATTTACAAGTGGTGCTGAGAATTGAACCCAGAGCCTCACACATACTAGGCAAGTGCTCTACCATGGAGCTACCCACCCAGCCCCTGGATCTGATTTATATTGCTGTGTCTATTGATGCTTTAACCAGTCTGCCCTAGGTACCAGACCATACTGCCTGAAAACAATGGGTATTCAAACACTGACAATTACTCTCCGAAATCCACAATCTTGCCCAAACTATTACAGAAGCTGCAAGAGGCAATCAGGATGGGGATTCTGCCCTTACTGCACCCAAGGGATGGGCTCCCTAGGATAAGAAAGAGTAGCTTGAGAAAAAGTGTAGCAAAGGCAAAATAAATGAATAAAGGATGACAGAGGGCGTGGAAGGGAAAGAGGACCTTGAAGGAAAGAGCCCAGAAAGGAAGAAAGGCTGGTGGGAAAGACCATGGAAGAAAAATGAAAAGCCCAGTAATGGAAAGGAAGGACTGTGGCAGAAAGAAGAATCTGAGACTAAGTTCTGTCTCCAAGACAGGCACACAGAGAAGAAAATCCTCTACCAGGGAAAGGAGGTGCCACTTACAGGAAAGACTCAGTTCTCTAACAAGTTAGAGTGTGGGACATCTGTCTTTAGGAGGGACTATGAGTCTGGTAATTTCCCTAAAAATAAATAGCTGAATTAATTTCTTCTTGTTACCAGATGTGAATACTTTATTGCTCCAAAGAGGGCTCATATTTACTGAGCTATGAATAATGTGAGAGCAAAGGAGGAGAAGGAGGAGAACTAGTAGCAGTAGTAGTAAGCAGTCACTAGTTTTCAATTCACAATGAGAATTAAACTAGAGCTCACCAAACCCTCTGATTGCTGAAGCACTGCAAAACTCACAGATTAATATATTTACTGAGTCCACTTTATATGACTAAAAAAGACTAAGAGGTCATTAAGTCAAAAAAGTCATTTCTAGGTATTTCAAGAATTACTGAACGAGCATCTCATACTTGCTATAAATAATTGTTTTTCTTATACTTACTGAATTAAAGAATTGTATTTCTATTCTTTTGGTGCCATCTCTTCCTGGTCCCTGTGTTGGTAAAGACTCCCTTCCTAGCTTGCACACAGGGTCTTCTTGCTCTGTGTGTGCTGTTCACTTGGCTGAAGACAGAGCAAGTTCCCTGGTGTCTTAGGGCACTAATTCCATTAAGGAAGCAATTCCTTCCTTATCTCATTTAAACCTAATAACCCCCCAAAGGCCCTATCTCCAAATATCATCTCTTTGTGGTCAGAACTTCAACACAGTAATTTGGGGGGGGGGATACTAATGTAAGTTCAACAACACTTCCTGTATTTGATATCACACTACCAAATACAATGCACCTTCCTTACTTTTACCATTAGAAAGTGAGGCTGGCATGTTCTTGTCCAAAAGCAGAGACAAACATAATTAGTCTCTTGTGTGTCTAGAATCCAAGTATTCTTTTTTTTTTTTAAAACAACATTTGTAGTTGTTGTCAGGTGTGATGGCACATGCCTGTAACCCCAGCAACTTGGGAGGCTGAGGCAGGAGGATCTTGAGTTCAAAGGCAGCCTTTAGCAGATTAGCAAGTACTTAGAAACTCAGTAAGACCCTGTCTCTAAATAAAATATGAAAATAGGATTGGGGACGTGGCTCAGTGGTTAAGCGCTCCTGGGTTCAATTCCTGGTACCAAAAAAAAAAAAAAAAAAGGTTTTTAGTTGTAGATGGACTCAATATCTGTATTTTTTTTAATGTGCTGCGGAGAATCGAACCTAGTGCCTCACACATGCTAGGTGAGTGCTCTACTACTGAGTCAGAACTCTAGCCCATAGAATCCAAGTATTCTTTTAAGTATTTTCTGATAATTTTTTAAACCAAATTAAAAGTGTATTATTCTTTCAAAGCCTCCCTTATCTCATGCCTTCCAATTACAGGGCTCAGGGTAATTCTTAAGACATGGTAAGGAATGATTATGCAGTTAGCATTTGTATTGCATCTGTAAACTGCTTTGTGTAGTATGGACATTTTAACAATATTAATTCCATAAACAGTTCTGTCTTTCCATTGTTTTGTGACCTCTTCCATTTCTTTTTGTTTTATTCTCTTCCATTTCTTTCATCATCACAATAACTAAGGTACAGACCCAATCTCATCAACCCATGAATAGATTAAGAAAATGTAATATATATACACAATAGAGTATTATTCAGTCATAAAAAGAAAGATATCATATAATTTGTAGTAAACAGATGGAACTGGAGGACATCATTTTAAGTGAAGTAAGTCAGACACAGAAAGACAGTTATCTCATGTTCTCTTTCATACGTGGATATTAAAAAAAGCAATTGATCAGAATGTGTAATACTGATTGCTAGATGCTGGGAAGGGTAGGAGGTAGAAAGAGGCTAGATAGGGCTGGGGTTGTGGCTCAGTGGTAGAGCACTGTCCTAGTACACATGAAGCACTGGGTTCGATCCTCAGCACTACATAAAAATAAATAAAATACAGGTATTGTGCTCATCCACAACTAAAAATATTAAAAAAAAATAAAGAGTCTGGATAAAGGGTACACAAATACAGTTGGACAGAATATCTTCCAATGTTCTGCACAACAGTGAGGGGGAACTATATAGTTCACAATAATCTCTTGTATATTTCATTAATAACTAAGTGGCAGGAACTCAAAGGCTCAAAACAGTAATGAAAAGGAGATAGAAATATTAATTACCCTTATTTGATTAGAGCAGTACATAATTATGTATATGTACTGAAAATATCATACTGCACCCCTTCAGTAAGTACAAATTACTATATGCTCATCAAAAATTTAAAATACGTTTAAGGGGATGAAATATTAATTATCCTGTTTTTATCATTTGATTTGAAATTTGTGTTAGCATACAAATACAAGTATACATGTACTGAATTTTACACTATATCCCATACTTTTGTACAATTAAAATTTAAAAAGCAACCATCACATACTGAGTACTTTCTAAAGGCTGGATTCATAATTACGTTAATAGATTGGAATTCTTATTCTAACTCTGAAGTTAGATGACTAGTAAATACTGAATGACTTTGCATTTGAGAATGTAAAATTTACACGAGGTGCCCCCCCCAAAAGCTCAGGTGTGACACAAAGGATTAGAGGTGGATTGGGTTATGAAAGCCTTAACATAATCAGTGCATTAATCCACTAATAGGGATTAACTGAGTGGTAGCTGAAGGCAGGTAGGGTGTGGCTGGAAGAGGTAGGTTGTTGGGGGGGTGTGCCTTTGGGGTTTATATTTTGTTCCTGGTGAGTGTGAGTCTCTCTCTGTTTCCTAACTGTCCTGTCCTGAGGTGCGGTCCTCCTCCACACGTTAGTTCTGTCTTTCCTCAGGCCCAGAGGAACAGTCAGCCATCTGTGGACTGAGATCTCTGAAACTGTGAGCCCCAAATAAACTTTCCCTCCTCTAAAATGGTTCTTTTCAGGCCTTTTGGTTACAATCATGAAAAAGATGACTAAAACAACCAGGAAAAGAATTCTGAGGAAGCTGTAATGAGCGTGAAGCATTTTTAACCTCAGTATTACTAAGAAACCGGGGGGAAGTCAAGGATTTGGTGTCCCCATGGCATCACCCTCTCACTATGGGTTTTTTTTTTTATTTATAAAATTTAAATAGTTAGAAATCTCAGGCTTAATGTTCTGGGAATCACTGTCTTCTTTCTCTTTATAACCAGTTTGGGTGATCCTCCTTGTTCCTTGTGGAATTCTACTTAGAATACTATAATTCTATAGGTGTTTTAAGTTGGGTTTGGTACTGAAAAAACCCTTACTGATGAAATGCTGGAAGACCATTTGGACAACACTGATGATGGCATTTGGAGACACAGAATAGATTATCAGAGATGACCATGGACACCTGGCAAAATCGGTGCCATAGCTTAAGCAGTCAGGTTTCAGTTATTAATGGGGCTCAGGGCTTGTCCACTGTACAGAAGAAGTATGAATTAGAGATTTCCCTCAACCAACTAGAAGAATCCTCACCACATCCTATAATAAAATAATTCTGTTTCACAATTCCCTGCTTTGCTTCATAATGTGCCTTTCTAGAAGGCAAAGGAAAGCTTTGATAGGGAATTTATACATGAGTGAGAAATGATATCTGATCATTTGGGTAGGGAAGTCCCAAGAACCAGGTGACTAACAAGCCCAGCTTCCTCAGGATGGTCCTGGTTTTTGGCATAGTAAACCCAATATTCTGGGAAACATCCCTGATCAGGCAAACTGGGATATTGTCACCCTATCCAGGAGACCCAGAACCAGCAGTTGAAGGGGCAGAGAAGAAAAGAGTAAGAGCTCTTTGTTGTTTCACTGGAGTGGGCTATTTAAAATGAATGTCGCTCAAAATAATTAAGAATGAAAGTGGTCAAGGTGGGGATTTCATTCCTTTTTTCCCCTAATAATTCACTGGTCCTGTGTACTAAAGGACTAACAAGGAGAAGCTTCCTCTTGCATCCCAAATTAAAATGCTACTTTTCTCTTCTAGCAAAGGACCTTGTAAACCTATATGCACCCTGCTGTCTTTGCAGTGTAAAGAGCTTTGCCTATGGCTTTAAGCACTTTTGAAGACACAGTGTGTCTGTGTGTGTGTGTGTGTGTGTGTGTGTGTGTGTGTGTGTGTGTGATCCAGAAACAGCCACCAATGGAGGTTCACAGGGGTAGGGGTACCTACACACATGATGAAAAGGAGAATTCATCCTGTCCAGTCTGATTGATAGTGACAGGCTGTGATCTATGTGGGTTGAGAATGACTCTGGAGTGCTACGTTGGTAGAGCAAGAGAGAGTCCTGTGATTAATCAGGAACATATACCACTGAAAACAAATTATTAGCCAAGTAAGCCAGCTTTCTCCCTGACAGGCTGACTTAAAAGCAATACACAGGAATAAGGTTAGAAAAATGAGAAAGTAAGTCCATTTGGGCTGGGGTAGCTCAGAGGCAGAATGCTTGCCTAGCATGCATGAGGCACTGGGTTCTATCCTTAGCACCACATAAAAATAAACAAATAAAATAAAAGCATTGACCATCTACAACTACAAAAACTACTTTTTTTTTTAAAAAAAGTAAGTCCATTTAATAAAAATTTATTTCAATAGGAAATATACAAATATTATATAAATAAAATATAAATATTTATATGATACAAATAAAATGGTTACCAAAATGAGACTTTTGAAACCACATCTTTGATTCTGTGAATCCACTGGTTTTGTTTTCGACACAATATTTTTTATTTTTTGCCAAAGGCAGTCTCATGAACTCTGCTGTGGGCATGGTCACATCTATGCTTATACCCACATGCTTTCTCTTGCAAAAACTCTAATATTGACATCAGCCAGCTGTAAGCAGAATGATGTTTTTCAAGTCTATTTTAATGTTGATTTTTGGGGAAAATAATCACTAGAATTTTTCTGAAGTGGAAATGTCTGTTAGTTGGAGTGACTGGTTAATTTTTTTTTCTTTTTAAAGTAGCTTTGCTCAAAAGGGAACCAAAAGTATCACTCATAGAGTATTACAAATGATCTAAAAATAGTCTCAAATTGGACTTGATCATTAGTTATAAATACTCTGAACAGTGGGAAACTGAATTTCTCATTTTTTCCTTAAAAAATTATAATCTGCTTAACATACTAATGAGTTCTGGCCCTTGGATATCAGTGACATCATCTACTTGTCTCTAGTACTATGAGACTAGTGTGATGATCAAACAAAGTTGGCATTTTTTTTAAAATCAGGATAAAACTGCATTGACCCAAGAGCCAGATTCATCTTTTAAAGCAATTATATTATTAATGCTGGGTGGGTTCTTGAAAAATGAATTATTTTGCTGATAATAAATATATAAGCATTGTAGAAAATTTGGGACAGAGGAAAGCAAATAGGAGAGAAATCAAACCACATTACTTCCATTCTTTTCTGTTTTTATACACAAATGGAAGAGTTGACATCTCTAAAGATTTATTTCTTCTCAAACAAGTTAAGATGGCACCATATCCTAAGCAGGTTGGGAACTCTGGCTATGCAGCCTTGGTGTGAAAAGTACAAAGAGACAAGAAAGTGGTTAGCAGTCATAACAAAGCTGTGACTGAGTTGACTCACGCCTGTATGAAGAAAAGAGCCAAGGACACATTTTTAAAAATTATTTGCACACAAATTTTCTCCTATTCTTTTAGAGTTTATAGCTTATGATGTAGAGCTTAATTTTTTTCCCCCTTTATGAATGGTAAAGACAACTGGTATCCTGTGTGAATATAATATCCGCATCCAGCACATTTTGGGTGGAATCCAATAATGTGTGATAACTCAACAATTTAGCACAGGAAACAAAGCTCACAACATTCCTTAGAAATTTCACAGACTATCTAGAAGGAACAGACCCATTGGAAAGGGATTTTTTTTTTCAGTAATATTTGAAGAATGCGAGTTTTCATGGTGGACACGCTGGGTTTGTGACAGATGCAAATTCAGATGCGAATAAAACACAATTAAATGATTCAGACTTGTGTGCTGTGCTTCCACAGATCTTATTTCTGCACGGGTCAAACAAAGGAAAGTTGATGTTTGACAACTGTGGATGAGTCATCAGAGGAAGTTCTTACCATATGGATGTGCTTGTTGAAATAAAGCTGTTGAACAAAGCCTGCCTCCACCTCCACCCCCCCCCCGTGGGCTAGTCAGGGTTTCATTTTAGGAAATGGAAGTGTCAGTGTAGACAAACTGTCCTGAAGTATTTATAGCATAAATGTGTAGTTTCCTTAAACTGCCTTTGAACAAAGAACATGTGTATGGAAAATAGATCTCAATTTCTATCACTCTCCATGTCGTCTGAGCTGCATTCTGTTTATAAAACCTATTTCTCCCTGTGACTTACATAATGTGGACATGAAAGTAGTATAGCTACACTGGGCTGTGCTAGTGGTTTCCCAATTAATTTTAAGAGCTTTTTATTCATTAAGATGATTCAACCTTTGCTATATTCACTGAAAATATTTTCCCTGAGATTATCATATGCTTTTAAACTCTGCAGTGTAGTATTTCTATTTTTTTGATGGACAAAGGTTCTCAATTTTTACCTAGTCAAATATACAAATCCTTTTGTTTTAAAGCTCTCAAAGTCTAGCTCCATTCTAGGGTGAAAAATATGAGTTATTTAACCTTTTATGGTTTCATTTTAGCATGTGACTCTTTAAGCCATGTTGCTTGTTCTGTAGTAAGGAACAGTGAAAATTTACTCAGAAAACCATTTTCCCTTCAATGAGTTGACCAGTTGCCCTAGTGTACTTTTTGAACAAGCTATTCTCTCCTCCTCAATTTGTGCTTTATGATAAATTATATCTTGTCCTGAATAGGGGTCTTCATTCTGGCTCTCTATGTGATTCCATTAATTTCTGTCACTTGTTTGCTTGGTAGTACATTGTTTTTATTATTGTAGCTATATGATGCATTTTGGGTTGGTAGTAGAAATTTCCCTTCATAATTGTCGTCGTCTTCTTTTTTTTAAAATTATTTTTTAGTTGTAGTTGGATACAATATCTTTAATTAATTAATTTATTTTTACGTGGTGCTGAGGATCGAACCCAGGGCCTTGCCTGTGCTAGGGAAGCACTTAATTGCTGAGCCATAATCCCAGGCCTAGTTTTCTTGATACAGATCCCACTTAATATATAGGTTGGTTTATATTAGTCTTCCATTTTAATTTTTATGTGGGGAATGAGCTGGTGCTGCTATGAACCCTAGAGAAATTTAGATGTCACTCATTTATCTGAGGTCTTAATCCTGATTTTCTCCTGAATCTTGGATTATTTTAGATTGGAAAAGTAGAAGCAAAAGGAAAAGGGTAGGAAGCAGAGTCTGTTTCATTTCATAATGAGAAGACTCAATTTGCCAGGAGGGCTCCCAAGGTTAAAAAACATGCAACCCAAAGCACTGACGGTTAGTAAAAAAGAGAAATGATGCACTAATAAGTGCTCAGAGTGATGACTCATTGCATTGGAGCATCCCTGGGAAATCACCTACTAAGCAGAATTTAGTAGCTAAGGGGTTATTTTTGGTTCATGATTTATTGCAACTTCCCTTTACTGGTGATGGGGATTAATCCTAGCTCCCTAAAACACAGGAAACTGGACATGCTGGCAGACCAGTCTGTCAGGTAACAATGCTATTTCTAGACTAGGACAGGGTTGTTTGCTGTAGAGACTTCTTTAGAACAAGAGAGAAACACTGAGGTATTGGATGTGGTTCTGGATGCTAGGAGGAGAGCAGTAAATGAAATACCCCACACTCCTGGAATGCATTAATAACTCGTCATGAGAATGTGTAGCTCCCTCTAGAAGTGGGTATGAACATTCTCATTCGTGTTTATTTACCACTAGTAAAATTTCTGTGAATTTCTACTTCTCAAGTTCTAGCATGATCAGATGATTTGGCTTAATGAAATAGGATAAGTAATTATTTTATTTCTAATCTATACTAACAACCCTGAAATAAAAGCATTGCAGTCCTTAGGAGAGACACCTAGGTCTCAGGCAGAGTTATACATGTGGCAAGAGTAGAAGCTGGAATTGATGATGTATATTATTATTTCTTACTGATTCTATTTTATCAAATATTTAAATGAAATGTACCACAGCATACTTAAGACAAATGTTAAAGTCAATCTTTGGCCTTAGTATATTTAGTTTATGAAACAAAGGAGTTTATAAGAATAAGGAGGTTGAGAGCATATGGTTCATATTTACGATGCATTTGCATTACACATTCTCTAGAGACCTATGACTCTATCTGACATATTTTTGATTTTACAACTATAACAAAAAGATGTAATTATCCAATGTTTGTTACTCATAAGTAAAACAGCATTTAAAAAAAAAAAAAATCTGTGCGGGCTGGGGTTGTGGCTCAGTGGTAGAGGGCCTGCCTCACACACATGAGGCACTGGGTTCGATCCTCAGCACCGCATAAAAATAAATAAATATTGTATCCATCTACAACTTAAAAAATTTATAAATAAATAAATAAACAAATAAAAGGAGTTCAGGGGGAAAAATGAAGTTAAAAAACAAACAAACTGTATGATAACACATTTTGGTAAAAAAATATATGAAAGACTGGAAATATATGCATATTATGTATAACTATATGTAAATTCTAGAAATTAGGACATAATGAAAATGTTAAGATATATTATTTATCTATTATATATAATTTTCGATATTACAGATTATCTATAATATAGATCTAAACTAAAGCTATCTATATATAATAGATATCTATATATTATAGCTGTCCTTACATATTATAGATATCTAATTTAATTTTCCTTTGATTCTTTGTATTTTCCTAAATCAAAATTTCCCAAATTTTGGTAACGTATTACTTTTTAATATGAAAGATACAATAAAAGTTGTTAAAAATAAAAGGCAAAAATGCAGTCACATATTGCTGGGGTCTTAGAAAAGGATAGATATGTAGGCATTAAACAAACAAACAAACAAACTAAAAAGCTATGAGAAGTATCTCTCTGGCCACAGGGGACTGTCAGATTCCATGGGGTTTCACAGGCCTCTGACCAAACTGAAGATTTTAAAGGCAACTGCTATTTTTCTCAAAAACTGCTTCTGGATTTAGATATTAAGAAAATAAATGTCTATTTCCAATATGACGTTTAATTACCCACAGACCAGTTTAATTTCTTGATCATCACTGGTAGTTCTGGAATCATACATAACTGAGGGACACATTTTCCCTGAAAATCAAATTAGAGTCTTTTCAATTTATAAAAGAAATTGGCCCCTATGGCTAAATTATAATCTTAAAAGAAATCTTAAGGGAGTATATAGTTTTTAATCTTAAGGTCATTATTTTTAAGAAATTATGGAGATACCAAAAAAAAAAAAAAAGGAATTATGTAGTTATCTGGATGTGGTGGTGCATACCTGTAATCCAGAGACTTGGGAGGCCTAGGCAGGAGGATCACAACTTTGAGGCCAGCCTTAGCAAATGAGCAAGGCTCTAAGCAACTTAATGACATCCTGTCTCAAAATAAAAAAAATTAAAAAAAGGGGCTGGGAATGTGGCTCAGTGGTTAAGTGCTCCTCAGTTCAATAGTGTTAAAGAAAAAAGAAAAAAAAATTATCTGGTTAAAAACCAGTGCAGGGGCTGGGATTGTGGCTCAGCAGTAGAGTACTTGCCTAGCATGTGTGAGACCCGGGTTCAATTCTCAGCACCACATAAAAATAAACAAACAAACAAACAAACAAACAAACAAACAAACAAACAAATAAATGTGTTGTGTCCAACTACAACTGAAAAATAAATATTAAACAAACAAAAAACCAGTGCAAACCAGGGCTGGAGTTGTAGCTCAGTGGTGTGAGGCAATGAGTTCGATTCTCAGCATCACATATAAATAAATAGAATAAAGGTCTATTGACAACTAAAAAAAAATTAAACAACAACAACAATAACACCAACAACAAAAGACCCAGTGCAACCTAAAAAATGTTGGGTAAGTAACTTCTTCAACAGCAGCAGCAAGTACAAGTTACCAAGAGCTTATTATAGCTGCTTTGTTTTATTTTACATATATTATCTCAATTAATTTTAACAACACTCTGCTAAGTAACTATTGTCTTCATTTTAAAGACAGGAACTGAGAGCTCAGTTGAGATCAAATATCAGATTGTCAAGAGCACATCCAATGGTATTCATAGGACAATTACGTGTTTGAGGAAAGTATATAGAAAGTGAGTTTCGAGATAAATTAAAAATTTTCTAAATTCATACCACTCAGCTAATTAATTAGAGCCCTTTAAAACTTAGAAAGCCAACGTATTTTACTATATTACAAAAAAAATTTGGTATAATTTGATAATTAATTTGTATGTACTACTCATTAAAATGCCTTTTCAGGTGGAGTAATGTTAGTACATAACTATATATAGTCTTGATTACTTTAAAAAAATTTTGTGTAGTCATAGATGGACAGAATGCCTTTATTTTGTTTCTCTTTATGTGGTGCCAAGGATCAAACCCAGTGTGTCACATGTGCTAGGCAAGCGCTCTGCCACTGAGCTGCAGCCCCAGCCCTTGATTACCTTTTTTTTTTTTAACATGTTAAAAAGTCTAAAAGACATTGTAATTTTCTGTAATTGGGAACTGAACTGCTTTTCTTTATTAATTTACCAAAATGTATAAAAAATCAGTGTTTAGTATATCTGGCATTATTTTATTAGCATCAATACTGTTTTTTAAAGAAACCATTGTAAAAGATGAGCCTGGCACCTGGAACCTCCGTTGCTATAGGGAGGAGGCTTCCAGCTGAGCAATGGGCAGCTGAATGACGGTCCACACCAATCCCACGTCCCACTACTGAACAAAGTTTTACTGTCTCCTGTCTTACTGACCCCCTTATTTGAGGCTGAACTTTCCTGGTACCTTTACCCACTTGTTTGGGAGTTCTGCCAATGCTCAGATAGAAAGATGCTTCAGAGAAAATGTGGCGTCTGCCTGTCCTGCTCTGAAAGGGAGCAGGACAACACAGCCTGTGTTGACCCTCCAGCCTGGGCAAGAACTCCACTCTTGCTCTGCTCCTGACCAAATGTCATCTGTGAGGGCAACACTAATTCTGAACCTCAGTTTCTTTAATCTATTCCAGGGTTGAGATTCCTTGTATGCCTCAGAAGGAAATCAGTTACTAAATGATAATAAAAGTATCCATGAATTAAATGTTTTCTTTACCTGTGCTTGAAAATGTCCTTTGACCCCCTCCAAACTGACCACTGGATATCGATGATATGCAGAAAATTATTAAATTTTGCTTTTCAGGCAAAACTACCATATTTTATAAGATCTAAGATGTCATCAGTTGATTGTGATTCACATCTTGATTTTAGAAATAATCAAACATGAAAAAAAATGAATATCTCAGAAGCACTGGAATCTGGTAGACTGGTAAAATAGCTACTCTCTTGTTAGGAGGTGAAGAAATACTTCAGGTATACAGCACTTATATTTTCTGTTCCTTTTTATGTCCATATAATTTTTCAGTTCACTGACTATAGATTTAATGAAAGGATTTTTTTCTCCTTAAAGTATTAAAAAATATCTTGGAGCTTTGGCGAACACTCATGGAGAGTTGCCAGTCTAAAGTTCTGGAAATAAAATAAGGAAACAGGAGATAGACTCTTTTTGCTAAGCACTTCACAGGTACGGGATGCATTTCTCGATAACTGGGGAATGGGAGCAACCTTATTGAGCATTATAGAGAAAATTCAGTGTAAAGGACTATGGGATAAATTCCCTTGACATAACTTGATTTTCAGATCCCCCCAGGTTCCTTTGTGTAGCAGTGGTCTGAGAAGGTAGGTTAGGAAATTGACAAAAATAGTCTCACTTAAATACTAGTCATTCTCCTCAAGAAAAGTTTTCTTGCTCAGCATGTTACTGGGGAGCATGGTTTGTTTGGTGCTTAAGGCCTTCCTGTCCTCACTGGAAAATTGGAGTCAGTGCCTGGGACACCACCATGCTAGCCTCATGCCTCAACCAGACTGTGCAGGCTCAAACCACATTGTACAATTTCCTTTGTCTCCCCTCTCCTTTTCTGCAAAATTTTTTTTGTTGTTTCGTTGTTATGGGTAGTGACAGTTTCTGGTTTCTTTCGTTTACCAACGGTTTCCTTTACCACAGCCTCTATTCCTCCGGCTGGAAGCCTGGCATGATTGGAAGTTGGAAGAAAAACCACAACTGAATAGCCTGGCACTTACTTTAACAGTCATTTCCAACCACAGATTAATACTGTTACTGGATTTGACTAACGGCTCTCCATCAGCCCAACTGTCATCACTTGAGAACATGCTGCCCAGTGAAAAACAAAAGGGAAAATGCAAGCAAGATCCAAAGCTTGGTATAGTTTTACCAACTGCTCATCGTCGGAATCCAGGGGCATCTCTCTGAATGCCCCTTTCTGGGTTCTCCTTGACAATCTGCATACTGAGTCGATCAGGAGATAATACAACCCCTGCTCCAACTAGCAGGAGGCTTAGGTCAGCTGGAAAGGTTGCCATGGGCACGAGCCAGCCTAAAGAGCTCAGGGCTCAGCTGTTGCACCTTGCCCTGCCCACCTTGGGCAACCTCACGGGATGCTTGATGCTCCTGAGTGTCAAGGAGCCAGCATCCAAAGCCCAGATGGAAGCAGGCCCTCTTGGAAGCTTGGATAACAATGGTGCTCTGTGCTAACTTATCACAAACCAGGAGCCAGGTTTTTCCTCTGGAAGAGGAATTGAATGACTATTCTTTTTCTTTTCTTGTGACAGGGTCTTGCTATGTTGTCCAGGCTCATCTGGGCCTCAGTTTCCCAGGTGCTACGGCTATAGGCACATGGCACCATGAGCAGCTCCTATGGTTTTCTCACTGATAACTGCTAGAGGTTATTCGGGGTGTTTTGTACACATTAATCCCAATCTTCCCCCTTTAAAATGTACAGAGCAACATGCATTTGGTATGTCCCTGGTGGGTAAATAAAGTCGAAAAATCTTTCTGGAGGGTAATTTGACTCCATGGATCAAAGTCTTTCGAATATTTTTAAAATTCTCTATTCTATTTCCAGGAATCAGTTCCAAGGAAATAATTGTGAGAACGCAAAAAACTTTGATTACAAAAATGTTATGACAGCCTGATTTAAAGAAGTCTTGCAAATTTCATTCTTTCAACAAATATTTACTACATGCCTACCAGAATATTTAAGTACAAATAAATAGTGTCATGATTCTTTTAATTAAAAAAGCATGATCTCATAATAAAACTAAAAGGCTATAATGCATAGGACAAACAGTTGAAAGAAACCAATTAAACTACTAATAATGATCATTTCTTGGTCACTGGCTCATGGTATATATTTCTTGCTTAAAAAAATAGGCATCTTATAGAGATCAGTTTTGAGACCATGGATATCTCCAGATCTGCCTCAAATTTTCACTCACTGGTTTTAGCATCCATTGATGAGTGTTTAACTCTCATTCCTTCAGTATTTATTAGTTGTATTCTGTTGTAAGAAGAAGCTTTCTCATCTTTCCTATTTCTTTTTACCACTAAGGGTTCATAGTTTTTTTTTTTTTTTTTTGGTGCTGGGAGTTGAACCCAGGGCATTGTACATGTGAGGCAAGCACTCTACCAACTGACCTACATCTGCAGCCTGCATTCATAGATTTTTAAATCTTATTTTGTAGGTTATAATCTTTTAACATAATTCTATATTTTGAGGCTCAAAATATCCAGATTTGTCCAGTGTCTCCACCAACCTAAAATTCTGTGCCTTTCTAATATGTTCCCACCAGTTTTGAACTTTTTCTTACTTTCCGGTATAATAAGATGCTTCAGGCTTATCTTGTACTCGACCCATACTTAAAAATGTGTTCTAAAATAACCATGTATTACTTTTGTTAAGTGGAAAAACAAATACTGCATCTAAATTAAAAAAAATCTTACATAAAATGTAATAATAATGCATGCATTTTATGTAAGATCATCTTAAAAAGTCCAGGTTGCTGACTCATGGTTCAGAAACTGGAAGACAAGTGGGGGCTCCTCCCGAGTTCCACTTGAGATGGGAGAAGAGAGCATCTGCCTTATAAACCCACGAGAGGGCCAACTGTGTCTGAGAGATCACTACAGGCACCAGCCACTGCTCTCTTCTTGACTGAACCAGTGAGCCAGCCACACAGCCTGTGATGAGAAAGAAACAGTTAAAGTATATTCTCTTCAATTAAGTCTCAAAGCCAAGTGCCTCCTCACTCCCCACTCAGAACACTGCACAGAAGAATGGGGACACACAGTCATTTCCATCCTGCTTGAGTTTCTTCCTGCTGACTCTTTGGAGTTTCCCTGTGAGCGGGTGTGAGGCACTTCTTCCTGTGGCTCAGAACAAGACTCTCTGAGGGCCCTGGGGGCTGCATTCTGGACTCTGTGAGGTACTATGAAAACAAGAGGACCCGGCAGGAGCCCCCAACTCCTCCTTGTCCAGGAGTTGAGTAGACCCCTGGCCCTAGAGAGCTCTGCCTCGTTTCTTTACTCTTCTCAGATGGCTTTCCTGACACTCACTTGCATACTCAGCCTCTTGCCAGACTCCAGGACCAGTTCTAGCCTTAGTGGTGATTATGGAGGGGTGGAGGGGAACAGAGACGAGGAGCCCTTCAACGATTAGTCATTACTTCACCACTGAGTCATCTGGCCATGCCGCCCAGCCGGCTGTAACCCAAGATTAAGTTCTGTACTCAAGCTTGAGGTGCTGCCCAGAATCCTAGAACCACGGGGCCCTACACTTTTTGACTGTGAACTCTTCTCATGTCTGATGTTACCTCTGACAAGAAGCCACCCCTCATCGTGCTCCAGAAAAATGATGACACGGAGGTGCAATATGAATAAGTTTTACTGAGCATGCACAATACACAGGACAAAGCCAAGTGCTTTGCATGCATAATTGTACTTAACCCCAGAGTAACACTATGTGGAGCTACAGACCAATATCCTCATTTTACACTGAAACTGAGGTTGAGGGATGGTTGATAATGAGTCATCATCACCCAGCTAAGAAATGACTGAACTAGATGGTCCACTTTGCTACACTGCATCCTTCAGATATGACTGTGGAACTGTTAGTGGGTGTGAGGTTCAGACTGAACAAAAATTCAGGTGTTTTTTTCTCTCAAAGAAAAGTCATTGAATGGAAACAACACTGGGAAGCTTGGTGTCAAGACAAAGTAGCATTCTTCAGTTGATACTAAGAAAGAGGTGATCCAAGGAGGTTGAGAGTCCATGAAGAACTCAGAACAAGTTGGCCAAATAACACTTCAGTAGTTTGTTCATTCATTCATTAGGCACATTTGGGACCTGTGATGCTTTCTTCACTCTGGTGAGTGCAGGGTACACGAACATGGTTAAGAATGACATGGTTTCTGCCCATGCTGAGCTTATGGTTTAGGGAGGAAGAACATCCTTAAATAAGTGGTAAGTGCTATGAAGAAAATAAGCTATTCTGGTGGGGAATGACATGGTGGGGTCTCTAAGGAGATGACATTTAATCTGAAGGATGATGAAGCAGGCAGGGCTAACTGGTGCTCTTTACTCCCTTTCATCCTTGGTAATAACTAGATGTTTTTCAAGGGTGCTTTATGACTGTGGGCTCTGGTCGCAGTTCACCATGATTTCACAACGCATGTGGCTTTATCATTAGTGCTTTCCTTCACCCTGTTCAAAATATCACAAATATAATATAAATGAGATTTCCACTATTTGGTCCAGGACTGTGTCATTCTTTTCTTTTTTTAATATAGAAAAATCACTACAGAATCAGGACTAAGAGGAAAGATCTTTGTGTTTCACAGAGGTCATCCAAGTGTACTATTTGTTTCTTCCCTGTGGAATTGTCCTATCAGCTTTGAGAAGGATGACGGAAAAAGGAAAAAAAAAAAAGAAAGAAATGGGTCCAGAGAACCCAATGGAAACAATGCTAAGCTTACTGTTCACATGGGCCTTTAAGGGGGAGTGGAAGGCAAAAGCTGAGAACTGGGTCCAGTTTTCCCCAGCAGTGCTGTCTGTGCAGTGGTTGGATGTCACTCAAACTAAAACCCAAAGGCTTTTCAACCAGCAATGGTGAGTCCTGACCTATTTTTCTCATATTTCTGAAAAATGATAAGCAGAGATACTGAGAGTCTATGGAAGGCAACAGCATGGAAGAACTGGGTCCTTTTTTTTTGCTATATAGACTGCATTTTCTCAGGGAGAATAGATGTTTCCTTAAGGATGTGTGCAATTGGGACCAGTGGCCATTTATATAGCTAGGGAAATATTTTTTGATGGCCAGAGAATTTAAATCATGATTATTTTCTTGAATTCAAAGACTACAATAGAATGGTTGTAAATTCTCTTCACAGAACAACTTGAAGTTCTGGGACCCTCTAACCTCGGGTTTTTAGAAATCTATTTTTTTCTTCATCTTATTTCTTCTAACTATTAAGTTATTAACCCTAATGACTAACGTAGTCTCATAGGTAAAAAGGCTTGTGAAACCTGCTCCTGATTTATGTAAATAACGCAGAAGGACACACTGAATAATGGGACAGTCTGGAAAGGCCAAAATTCTTTCCCCAAGTCCTTGTCCACCCTAAAAAAGAGAGAGGGGAAGCTTGTACTCTAAGTGGAGCAACCATCTTATTGTTTCACACATTCCCAGGACCACAGCAAGTGACACGGAGCAGCCTGGCTCTCCACAGTGATCCCCAGTGCAACTCCATACCAACAGACCAGCTCTGTCACCCCCAGAGGCTGCCAGTGTGGGCCTCCAGATTGTAAGGCCACAGGGTCAGATTTGGGGCCTGGTGCTGTGCTGCCACAATACTGCGTGTCCAAAGAGGCCAGCAGCCAGGCAGATCCCTTTCTGTGTAACTGCTTTGCCACCTGTCTGTGAGGGAAGACAAATCTCATTTCATGAGGTTTGGCATGGAAAACAAACAGCCCACCCCCCTGTATCCAAAAGCACTTGAGTGGCAGAGGGAAAAGAAAAGTACAGACCTCAAGTGTGGACATAAAGTGGATCTCCGGGGATGAATCTTCTGGTTTTCTTGGTTTGGATTCTAAGGTGTTTGCACCCAGCTCTCTGGTCTTAAATTAATTCTCTTTAAGAAGTAATGTGATGTGAAAGAAGTGGTCGTCACCGGGCTTTTTTAAAACCACCATTCCCTAACATACCCATAGAGGAAAAAAAGATGAGGCTTATCTTGTTTTTAAGCTATTGTGTTACCAGTGTTTCAATGGGACAAGCAAGATAAATAAATGCTTGCAAAATAAGGTCTGACCCAAGCTTCACCCGATATGGAGTTTCTATCTTGCTGAGTGCACATGATAATAAGATTTTAAACTGCATTAGAAATCAGAGTTGAGTCCAGAAGTGTGCTTCTCCAACACCGGGAGGGCTCCTGATCACTTTGCAGTGAAGCCACCGTCACAAACAGGATTTCCTAAAGAGGTCTGGGGCGAGGAAGCCTCATTCTAACTTTGGCTCTGCCATCTGGGCAGCCCTGCTGCTCCTCCCCTACTGTAAACAGGCAGTTGGGGGGACTGGGGAACACTCCTTCCTATTGTTCTTCATGCCTCTCACTTCCCTTTCATCTTGGTAATAGCTGGAATTTATGAGTACACTGGATGACCTTCCAAGTCTTTCCTTCAGAGTTTATTTACTTCATTGAGACGCCTTAGCAGGGCTCCATCTTTGGCTTCCCTCACCCGTTGTATTTGCCTGAAGGTGTGGCTTCCTTTCTGTATGTTATTTAATTGAATGGAAAAGGAGTCATAAATACTGTGCAATTCTTACAGTCTAACAGTGATTTTGCATTCAAGCCACTATTTCCCAACTTATACCTTCCACTCTAGCCAGGTCTTACTTTTCCAAGAAAACACTATTTCTTGGCTCGTCTCATGAAGTTCTTGCTAAATACCCAATTAAATAGCTCCAAAACTCACCTCGGGACTAACTACATGAAACCCATATTATTTTAGTCCAGTTCATGGTACAATTAAACTTTTCAAAATTCTTATAGTTTTAAAAAATCTGTACCATGTAGCTTAACACTTACAGAGGCACGGCCTAATGTTTGCTAATTATTATATGCTAATGCTTCATGCACATTTCTCTTATTTGCAAATAATGGGCAAATAACTTCTTGAGGCTTGACATTTTGCTTCTTTTTTATCTTCCTTGATGCCCCAAATAATATTAGACAATTGATAGGTTTTTCAAAGAATTAGTAAGTCTCATTTCCTTTTGATGAAAGTGGTTGAATATTAAGTGTAAACGTTAGAATTACCCAAGGAATGATGCTAGGATATGAGCTGATTTAATGTTTATATCATTTAGACAATAAAATGATGTACTAAATTAAAATTAAATGCTTTCTAGCAATAAAAACATGATTAAATTCCACTTAAAAATCTTGAGACTCTGCAACTGGAGAAGAAACGTGGCAAAACTGGTTTGAGAAAGACAAGATGAAGCAATGCCTCTGGTCTGTTCTATGCCAAAGCTTCTCATAGAACCACAGGCTCTAAGCTACAATTTGCAAGATGTTCATTCATTTGTCACTCAGCTACTCAGTGGCCACTTAATGCCATGCTGTTAAGTATTAGCTATACAGTGGTGAGAAAAGCAGAGGTGGTCAGGTCCACAGCTTTGTAAGTGATGGGATAAACAGACTATAAACCAGAAGACAATAAAAAAATATAATTGCAAATGGTATTAAGTGCTATAAGAAAAATACCAGGGTGTTATGAGAGTGAATACCAGAGATACTGATTTTATTCTGGGCCAGGGAAGGTATCTTTGAGGAAATAATACTTGTGATGCATTTGGATAGGATGGAGCAGCTAGGTGGTGAGTTAGGAGGTGGGCGGGAGAGTTCCAGGCAGATAATTCTTGGAACCATTGTTGGGAGTTTCTTGAAAGTTTGAATATCATTCATTGCTCCTTCTGCACAGCAAAGCCAGTAACTTTCTGATCTCAATATGAAGATAAGAAATCCATATATTCATTCAGTAAATCTTATATTGAGTGTGCACTGTGTGTCAGATACAGTTCTATGCCTTTGGGATATCTATGTAAACAAAGTCTCTGCCCCTGTGAGATTTAAGTTGTATGAAAAGAAATAAAAACATACACTTTTACTCATCTAACTAATGCAGGTCTGGCACAGAACTTGGATGTTTGTAATAAAACATTTCAAAAGAAGGAATAATGATATAGGGAATAGAGGGGACAACTGCCAACTGTTTGGAGATAATTCTACAAGTTCCTAGTGTTTTTGTACCTCTTGTGAGTAGAGACATTGACTGCATGTGTCCTGAACTAGGTTTTTGAGTAAACAGCCTTGGAAGATAGAGATAGTGTCTCTCTCTGGTACATAAATAGGTTTGTTTACTCTTCAGCATAATAATGTCTCCTGTTAGGGCCAAGGCCTGGCTGACTTATTGCTCATGATGAAAGATTCAAGTTTCCTAAGCTAGGGGTTTCTCTTCTATAACACACTGGTTGTAGGTGGAGGCATCACCTGGCCCTCTTCTCATTTTCCTATGAGAACTGAGAATCTGGTGCAAATGCTGATACTCTGGCTACTGCTGTTGCTGGGAGTAATAAACAGTCCTTTGTCACTAACCCAAGAGTTATGTGTCTTCTGCCAGTATGCATAAACTGGGGAGAACTAGTTTGCTGGCTTGCAAGTAGGGGAAAAACTCACCGCCTTCTTGACATGAGTCAACTGACAAACCAAAAAATGGGGACTTTCTGGTTTAGAAAGACAAAGAGGATAAGGCTTACTACATCTAAGGTCAGTAAGAGGAAACATGGTCATGTTTACCAATCCTGACCAGGAAATCAAGGGTCTATCGCTAACATCTGAAAAGTAAGTTTAGGACAACAGAAAGAAATTTCTTCACACAGAGGCTAAACCTATAGAACTCACCGTCTAAGTGGTATTGGCTGAAAATATAAACTGCTTTATTAAAGGACTCACTAAAGGTACAAATTAAAGACCTAGAATGCCCAACTCAATATGTATTTGATGATTTGATTTTGCCCATTGGAGAATCATGATCTCATTATCTCTGTCAGAGTACAAATATGGGTAAAAAGACATTAATATAACCTAATAAGGGCCATTTTAAATATACAAAATAAATATATTTGAGATTGGTAGCTATAAAATCTCCTTTACCATCAGCTATAATTCATAATAATCATAATTCATACATGTTAAACAATCTTTATTCAATAGAGTGGCTGTTTCCCAAACTGTATATGCAGAATACTTTTAGGAAAATTTGAGGTATTTATTGAAAAAAAAATGTTCAGGGCTCAAATATGTTTAGGAGCAATGTATTTACTTGTCTGTGGAAATTCAATGTGTATGTTAATTATAAGAGCTCTGATAAGTCCTGTCCAGAAAACTTTGTTTAACCCATCATTTTCCAAATTAGTTTAGTTCTGACAGATCATTTTACAGCATGCTTACTTCACCTCATGAAGCACTATTCATAGAAAAAGATGGATAAAGAACACAGAGAAATGTTCTATACGATGTTATGAAAATGAAGATCTATACGGTAAGGAAAATACCGCTATTATGCCAGTATTACCTATAAAGTCTCACTAATTTGAAGTGGAAAATAACAGTGCAGCCAGGCATGGTGGCATGGCACATGCCTATAACCCCAGGGGCTTGGGAAGCTGAGGGAGGAGGATGGCGGGTTCAAAGTCAGCCTCAGCAAAAGCGAGACACTAAGCAACTCAGTGAGACCCTGTCTCTAAATAAAATATAAAGTAGGACTGGGGATATGGTTTAGTGTTTGAGTGTCCCTGAGTTAAATTCCCAGTATACTCCCTCCCTAACCCCCCCAAAAAAAACCCCAAAAAACAAAAGTAGGAGGGGTGCAGAAAGGATGGACAGGTGCCTAGATGTCCTTTTTTGGCTCTTATAAAGGTCAGTTAGGCCATTTTCACTCCTTGGATTCAACTGTTTCTTGGGTCCAGGGTGTGAGAATATGACATGTTCCAGGAAAGGACAGTAATAAGAATTACAGCTAACATTTATTGCTTCCAAATGTATTTACATCAAATCCTTCTAACAAACCATGATAGAGGTATCTTATTATGTATTCTCATAGAAAAGGACACCAAGGTACAGAGAAGTTAAGTAACTGGTCCATGGCTACAAAGCTAGTAAGTGAAAGGACTAGGATTTTAAACCCACGTAGTCTGGTTCCACAGGGCCGATCCCTACGCTTGTCTACTTTGGAATTACAGCAAATATTAGTAAACTTTTGTATTATTAGTGTAATTCACATTGCAGAGCAACTCAGTATCTTCTAATGGGGGTGAAGTGGCCTTCTCCCAGACCTTGTGCTAACACATCTTAGAAACTTTTTTCGAAGTTTTATGGTTGTACCAGAAGAAATAAAATACAAATGGAACAGTGTGTACTCATTGTCAAAACAATCTCTCTTTTGCATAATTTCTTCCTCTTACCAACTTGTTACTATACACAATATTGACTACAAGTAAACAAACAAGTAGCTGCAAACACTACCCCCACACTCTGATTTCAGCACTGGGCAATGCCCTTTTGTTAATCAGGCTCATCTCTAAAATATTTTTCTTACATAAAAATACACACACATACACATACATTTTCATGTTTTCCCCCAAAACTCCTGATCCTCTTAGTTGGGTGTTGAGCACAGGCACCCACTGAATCTGCTTGGCTTTTAGAACTAGTGCGCTCCTTGCTATGTAGACAAACTCAGCCAGAGAGAGTGCAAGTCAACAGCCATTCTGGATTGTGTGTTCTGCCATGTTTATCGTTCATTTCACTGTACCCTGTTGGGCTTTTTGTTGTTGCCATTTTTTTAATGTTGATTTATTAATTTCCTCTTATTGCTCTAACTAATTAACACCAATTTAGTGGCTTAAAACAACACCTATGTTGCCATCTCACAGTTCTGTAGGTGAAAAGTCCAAGTATGGCGTGCTTAGCTGGTTCTTTGTTTAGACTTGTACAAAGCTGACATCAAGGTATTGGCAGATCTGTGTTCTATTCTTGAGGTTTCGAGGACAAATCTGCTTCGATATCATTCAGGTTGTTGACCAAATTGAGTTCCATATGGTTATAACACTGTGGGACTGAGGTCCTTGCTGGCTGTCAGCTAGGGCCACCCTTAGTTCCTAGAGGCCTCTCCTCTAGTTCCTGATGTGTTCTCCATAAACTTCTCAGGGCCAGTAACCGCAGGTCAGCTCCACGGCTGGATGCAGTCCTCTGACTTTCCCTTCTGCCACATCTTTCTGCTCTCAGATACTTAAATTGGGCCCATACAGATAATCCAGAATCATTTCCCTATTTAAAACTTTATTAATTTAAATCTGAAAAATCTCTTTTACCATGTTAAAAAAAAATACAAATTCAGAAGGATTAGGATGTAGACGTATCTGGGAACCATTTTCCTAGGGCCTTCCTCATACCAGGGGAGAGTTCTAACTGAGACATCCCAGTCCTGGTGGTGAATGGCAATACCAAGTCCGCCTTAAAACAAGACAGCAGACAGCAACAATTACAAAATAAACAAAGGAACAATTTCACAGATAGATACTGAATTTTAAGTTTTAAGCCCTTAAGGTCCAGGAAACATGAGAAAGATCTGCTGGGAGTTAGGAACTAGTGGTAGGTCTCTGATATTATAAAGAGCATAAAGACCAGCAATTGTTCAAATGGTAGCTGGAAGAAACCACTGCCGGAAAAACAGGATGATACAGGGGACTTAAAGAAAATAGAGATTTCACAGCCAATGTATGTTCCCAAGAAGGTATCTCTGAAGCCTGAGATAATATTAAAAAACACAGGTTCTGGACAAACCTGGTATGGCAGCTGGTAATAATGGATCCTAGGGAGGCTCTGAAGAAAAGCAGGGGCATCTAGGGAGCTGCCTAGACAGGCAGTGGCTCTTCCCCAGTGGGAATGGAGGTGCCTCAGTACTCGAGCAGTGAGGGACAGAGCAACATTACTAACACTAACACGAGTGCACCATTACGTCTCGGGAGGCACACTACAGCACAAACACTTGCAATTCCATGCATATCAACTGTTTTGATTAATTCTACTTTGTGATCATCTCTAAAAGGAGAAATTCAGTGTTAAAGAACAATGAGAAAAAGGCCAGACATGGTGTTATCAGAAGGAACAAATCATCCCCTGAAACTTCAACTCAATTTGCCTTCTGCATCGCTTCCTCAATCCTAAGAGTCAGTTTTGCTCTAAGCTGCCTCCTTCATTTTGTCTTAATAGTTTCTTATCTCACTCATCTCCCTTTCCATTTCATCTTCAGTGTTTCGCTTTGACCTACTCTTCTCTTATTTTTTTAAAGTTCTTAAAAAAAGTCTAGAGACTATTTCTTTTTAGTCATAGGTAGGCTAAAATGAAACATAATTTCAGTCATATATAATTACACTTTCAAATCTGATGGTATGCTCTTGCCTGAGGCTTTTCGGGGGGGGGGGAATTTCTGAAGTCCAATTACAGGACCATTCTCATAATAAGGACTAATAATTCCTAATGAAATTATTTGCTTTTAAGCCTCATCCAGATGATGTTTTGAAAAATATACTAACCCAACCACATTCCTATAGCATCATTACTGTGGCCAGTACAAACAGGTGAGGTCTACAGTTCTCCTGAGTGCTTCTGTGAAGAGATGGGTGCTGGGTCTACGGAGCATCCCATCAGTCCTTCCATGTCATGGCATCCCATTCTTTTCTATTTATTTTTTGTATTTATTTGTTCTAATGAGTTATATACGACAGCGGAAGGCATTCTTGAGGCACCTGTTTGGACATCCCATACAGTTAGCTCAAGTATACCCAACTGATACTTAACAAACAAGCACAAGGTGATCCTTGCATATCTGACGCTTTCTGTTGCCTTCACAAGTCCAAGGCAGTGCAGCTGATTATGAAGTTCTTGGGTTACAGACTTTTCCTCTATAACACTATTTCTCTATTCTTTTCTTCTGGCTTTTGGTTAAACAAAAGAAAAGTCTGAGGTCAGCCTGATTGTTTCCTTTTTGTAAAGCTGTAAAATAAGTTTGTTTGATCCTTGAAGGCTTTTTTCTTTCTCTATACAGTTCCAATATTTTTTTCTAGGATGTGCTCTGAGTCAGTTTTTGGAGTGGATTCCTTAGATTGTCCACCCAATATTCATTTTTCCTTTTAATTTGTAACAGAAAATGTTCTTCAAATTCTCTTGAAGCTAATTAGCAAATTCCATTTCTCTGGTCTCAGTCACAGGTTCAAATGTGGGCATGTGTTATCACAGTTCTAAGGATGAAACTTGGGAATCCCACTTGAAATCCTAGGACAGAATGAACGATTCATTCTGAGTATCCTGGTGTGCAGATGTGAAAAGTGAAACTCCTACAGTCACTTTGCCCTGGGCGAAGAGAGTCTTCGAAGATGCTAAGATAGAAAAGGAGCTGTATCTTCTGGATTAAGCCAGCCCTGAAGCTCACCTATGTCTGAATCGCCATTTATGAGAACCAAAAATTTCCTTATAATCTAGTTGATCCAAATTGAGCTTTCTGCACTCACAGCTCTGAGCATCCAGCCCACTAGTGTTTCTTTTCAATGACTTGCCTCCAAATATTGCGAGACTGCTCTGCATACCCAAGTCTGTTCACGGCTTAGGAACATGTTTCTTTGGTCATGGTTTTGATTTTTGTATTTCAAAGACCATCAACTTCTTAGCTCAATTTCCATTCTCTACCCTTCATATCTGTCATTTTCTCACCATCTGTCCTTTACATTCACATTCTGTGAGAACTTCTAGTATTGTCTTTTATATCGATGATTCCAACAGTAGGAATTCTACTTCTTACTCCCTTTTGTCAGATTTTAATTTCTTAATTTAAGTAAGTGCTTGACTTGAATTTCCTTAGAATTCCACATCTTGTTCATCTTCCTTTACAGCTTTGTTTGCTGGTTTTGCATTTTAGGATGTTCAATTCTTTGTTTTTGTTTTAGAGAACACATCTTCTAGACTTCTGCTGACTTAGTTTACTAATTTTTGGAAAATTTTTTTCTGATATTGCTTATATTTAATTATCATTTTCAGAATTTTCTATTTTTTTTTAGGGAAATCTTTTGGAATGTTAGTTTGCCTTGTTCAGTAGTATTTTTTGCAAAAGCTACAAAAAGAATTTTTTTTTTCTGCTTGTTCTCTTGTACTTCTAAAAGAAGTTTTCTGCCCAACAAAACTTTTTGTTAACATAATGGAGATATTACTTCAGACTCATTCTGTAAACATTCAATGCTCTCTGAGTAGCTCTTATATTTTAATTTCTAGCATTTTTATCTAATATTGTTCTCATGGCTCTCCCCATCTACAGATGTCCCATTCTTCTTACTTCCAGACACCACCCCCGCTGTTCCTTTGGCAGGTATGTTTTTCTGGTATTTGTAGTTGGGGGTGGGGTGGGGAGTGAGAGAGAACTAATGGCCAGTGATGGCCAAGGAATATCTGAGCATGTGGGTCTCAACAGAAGCAGTAATTGGAACAGCTGATCATTTTTTCAACTGAATTCAACCTTGTGTTTTTGAAACAAGGGGAGTGAGGGAGGCAAAAATAGTCTACCTATTTCCAGGTGCACATAACAAACCGTGTCATCAATTTGTTTTTGTACTCAGGGACTGAATCCAACATGTATTCTGCCACCGAGCTATATCCCCAACCCCCAACCCTTTGTTTTATTTGAGATGGGGGTCTTGCTAAGTTGCCTAGGCTGGTCTTGAACTTGTGGTCCTCCTGCCTCAGTTTCTTGAGAAACTGGGATTTTAGTCATATGCCAGTGCACCCAGCCCCCAAATGATTTTTTAATTCTAGAGTTCTGGCTAAATAGAAATTCTTCCACATAATTTTGATAATTATTTCATTGCCAGCTTAGTGTTTCATGTTGCATGTTTTTGTGATTTTCAGTTAAGAAATGAAGCCGGGACAGTCAATATTTAAAATTAAAAGCTCCTACTATTTTTAATAAATTCTGATAGAGAGCTCACAAAGGTAATGAATCAAGAGGCTGTTAATACGCTATTTGTAAAATAAGGTTACCAGTTTAGAGGGGAAAAAATGAGAAATGTCTAAGCACTAAGTTCAGTCCTGTTTTTAACCAGTAGTCTATCCCACTTAAGTGAGTGCCTTTGGAAAATAACTTTCTTACATGCTGATATCTGGAGAATTCGGTATGACTTTGTCAAGTAAGAACATATAGTGAGTGGTTGGCTTCCAAATTTCTTCTGAATATTGTAATATTAGTATGTTAAATTATTCCCAATTTGGGCTGGGGATATGGCTCAAGTGGTAGTGTGCTTGCCTGGCATGTGTGGGGCCCTGGGTTCGATCCTCAGCACCACATAAAAATAAAATAAAAAGATGTTGTGTCCACTGAAAACTAAAAAAATAAATATTAAAAAATTCTCACTCTCTCTTTCTCTCTAAAAAAAAAAATTATTCCCAATTAAATGAATTGGCAACACAGTGGGCTCCTGTGCCTGACTTCCCAAGGTTTTTGACAGAAAATGTCCTATAAACTCTTAAACAGATAGTGGTATGAGAAGAGCTGGTAACATCCAACTCAGCTGACAGCTAAATCTAATTTCCACTGGACACTGCCATTTTGAAGTGTTCATTGCAATATTTCAATTCACAAGTAAGTACAGCCCACATGTCTGTAGCTGTCTGTCAGGTTTTGCTATCAAATCATAGAAGTGCACACATTTACATACATACATACATACACAGATGCACACACACTCCTTAGCACCAACTCTTACTGCTAAGAGTAAGCTTTAATATTTATAAATTTAATTTAGCAAGCAGAACTGGAGCAATAAATCACAAACTCACATTTTATCAAAGAAGCTCAACATGTAGGATCATGCTGAATGCTATTTCTTAAGGTTAAAATGGGAGGAAGAGGGGGGTAGAAAGCAACAGAGAAGAGTCACTGGAAAAGACAGAGGGAAAGAAAGAAGAGGAGAAATTTTCAATGCATCTCAGTTAAACCAAGTAGTGGTCTTATCAGACAGCATCTCCTCTAGCCAGTATGGGAAAGCCAGATGAGAGGCCAACTCTTGGTGGAACTGGGTATCAGGCAGACAGAGAGTAACCTGTAGCAGTGGGCCAAATGGAGTGTCCTACAGATTGCCACTACAGCAGCTCACTTTACTACAAGATCTAGTAGAATCTTTTGTTACATTTTACTATTGTAATTTAGCACCTATGCACTGTTAGAAGGAAATTATGTAGGCATGTATAATGAAATAACATGAATTTACATTTGTCTGAAATATCTTTTATCATTTACTTGCACTTATTGTCTAATAAATTTGTATGAATGTTAAAAAAGCAACAAATGTAAATGTTACATCATGTTTTGAAAGAGTTACCATGGCCAGACTTAGATTGGAGGTCCACATTCCAGCTAACAGTAAATTCTGTAGGGCAAGGAAGAAGTTACTACCCTCCTGCTCTTGATAAAAAGGAGGTAAGTTTGCCATCCCGTTAAAATTAGATTGGTGAGAACTGGCTTTCAATTTATCAAATATTTTCTTTCTCTGCCAGTGTTTTATAATTAAAAAGTATCTTGTTTCTTGCCTCAAACTAGATATCTGAACTTGAAAGATGTGACCAGGTAGACCTAAGCCTTTGACCAGATGACTTGACACTATTAGTCTGATTCTTTTCCTAATAGGAGGAAGTGGCTGATACAAGAGATTCCAGAGTTTTTCCAAGGCAAAGACCCAGAAGGCAAAACTCATTCATGAGCTACCAAGGAAGAACTGGTGAAGAGAGTGTGTGTCAGGGTCTAGGTCCTCCCTGGAAGGAAGATCACAACTCAAGAAATGATATTCTCCAAATGCAGGCATTACGGAACTCTGTAGAATGATGTCTGGGCCTGCTGTATATTGGAAAAAAACAGTCTAAAAAAGTGCTTGTGACTTTATCTAAGATAATTTTTTTTTTAACTGACAAAATGAGGTTGATTCCTTCCCTATTGCTACCCAACTGATAAAAAGGAAACCCACAGTAAATTTTACAGTTGAAAGAGGTCTTTTATGCATCAAACCAAGCCTAACAACAGCATTACAAAATTACCACATTCACTTATGTTTTCCAGTTGATATTTTTACATAAGGGTAGAAGAAGTAGCCAACACTTATGTAAGAATTTTTGATTTATTTACTCTTGTCTACCTTTCCTATCTTCAAGAATCTCATTCTACCTCTCACTTTAAGCTAAAAACAGATTTTTACTGTAAGATTTTTGGAGGGTAAATTGGTTTGGCTAGAAGAATTTAAAAAATATGCATGTTATCTGACCCTATAATTTTGCTTCTGGAATTCACCGTAGAGACATACTTGGACAAATGTTCCACAAAATAAATGCAAGGATTTTACTGCAACAATATTTATAATAGGACTAAAATGAAATGAACAAATAAATCCTAAATATCTATCAACAGGAAATTAAACTATTCAATAAATGCAAGAATTTATTTTCCTCAGTTTAAAAATGAGTTAGCACAAAGTGTAAGCCCATTTCTGTACAAAAAATTTACTGAAGAGCAATGTGTGCATATGTATTTATATATTTTAAACGTGAATGTATACATGCACTCTTGAATTTATAAAAAAGAAGATATGAAAGTATATTCAGGGAGTCTTTGGGGTTCTGTATGGAAGTACTGGAAAGATAACATTTGGGTTTACATTTCTGTAACATCTGGCATTTTTACAACCAGATTTTTAAATTTTTTTAAATGAAGCTAACTGGCATCTAGATCTCCTAACTTGGTCCTTTCCTTAGCAATTTTAAGTTTCTGAAAGTGACATATGAAGTGAGAGGTCACAGAGACAATGTGGCTCCCCACGTGCAAGCAATTTAAAAAAAGACACACTGGGGAAGATTTGCTAGTGCCGATTAACACTATTTTCTACTTGTTAGTTGGCGCTCAAGCATCCCTAATTCAGGGGAAGAAGGCCAGGTGGCTGCATCAACCTTAGCTCTGCTGGTTTTACATGCAAGAACCCAACTTCTATCTATAGTCCCCACCCAAACTAGGAAAGAAGACAACAGGAGACAGAAGAATGCAAAATCAATGCATCTGGGAAAAGGGCACTGAGTTGTTTTCTTCTTCCTTCCCAATAAACATCAAGTTGTCTGTTTCCTCTTTATCCATTTCTTTGGTGGGTTAGATCTACATTGTCCCACAGAGTACATCTGGTCACCAGCACTTAAAATGTGGCTAGTTCATACTGAGATGTGCTTGAAGTTTGGAGTTTGAAGACTTTGTATGAAAAAAAGTTTAAAATACCCGATTCATTTAATATTACTTATATTCATTACATGCTATCTTATGCCTGACTAATTTCCCAGTGTAGCTCATTTATAACTCATTGTTGCTGTTGTAGGTCATAGAACTCCCAAGTCCCAGCGCTGCCAATGACCAGACATGGGATCTGGGCAAGACACTTGGGAGGATTAAACTTCATAATCTATGTCAAGTGCTCAGGACAGTACACAAGGATGTTTAAGAAGCCCTGTCAACGAGCATGAGCTGTGCTGGATATGTTAAGGGTTCCAGAAAGGACCAAGACATGGTTCTACAAAGTATACCAGAGCTGGATTGAATCTTGGGTATTATCTACTCCAATAGTTTAGAACCTTTTTAAATCTCAGAATCCCAATATAGAAAAAAAGAGGAATGGGAACTCCTCCTCTGACCACACTCAGGAGAGGGTCTGAGGACTCTGTGAAGCACAGTGAACTCCAGAAAAGGACACTAGGTTCCAGATGCTGAAGGTTTGCCCTCTGTCACAGAGCTGGTCGGGCTGGAACAGACTCAGCTGTCTAGTTCCAGAGAAAGAACACTGCTCTGCACTTTGTCAGTACAACTTGTGTCCACACTGTTTGTCACTGAGCAACATTCCCAGCCCAGCAGTTCTCCTTTTAATGGTGAAGCATTTAGATAATAGTATTCCCAAGGTGCAGTGTCCCTGAGAAATAAGCATAGAACCTAAGCTCATCACAGGGTCACTGAAAGCTAAAGTACAAGCCAGGGGGACAAGGAGAGTGTGGGCAGAGCGACGCAGTTGTTGAGCTGATCTGGACCCTCAAAGTGTTCTGTCTCTTCCAATGTGCAAAGCACTTCTACCAGAAACATTTCTCTTTACTCTGTGGCGACTATGCTAAAAACCACTGGTCCTGAAAGTCCCCAGGAGATGCAGTTAAGATGAAGTTGGGAGTCTAAGAGGATGACAAAGGGGTGGGGAGAGAGGAAAGGCCCTGGGCTTTGGCAGAATCATGCTCTCAAAGCAACAAATGATTAAGAATACTGCAATTCCCTTCTAGAGGGGACACAACATCTACAGGAGAAAGGTTGACAGTACTGACCTTGAAGAAGGAGACTATGTGAAAAAGTTCAGGGAAGCAGGGTAACTTGTTGCCACAGAACAAGGATTCCAAGAGGCAGAGTAGAACGATTAACAGAAGTAGAAAGAGCCAAAGAAGGGGGGTGCTAAATGCTAAGAACAGGGATGGGAAAACACAAAGCTGGAAAAAGCGTATGATGGCAGAATGGTTGGAAGAGTACTCAACTAAGACCTAGTTTGTGGAGAAGATCACCCAACAGCAGACAAAAGTGCCAGAGTGGAGGGGCACTGGGCCAGGGAGCTGAGACCTACAAAGCTGCCCTAATGGGGAAGGGACAGGCTTCATAGTAGCAGATGTTTTTCAAATTCATAATTAAAGCAAGTTACACATTAAGAATTTAAAAAGTCAGTTTTGGTTACATTATAAAAACATTCACTTGGTCTAATGTAGAACCATCCTTTATATACTACTCAACCAAGACTGGTCCTTCTCCTGGGTACCATCTTGGGTATTTCCTCACTCAAAAACATGCTCCTTTAGAATTTTCCCATTTGGCTATTTCTTTAAAGCAAGGGAAGGGAAAGGTCTAGGAAAATGTCCCAGAAGGGACAGGAAATATGCAAGTCCAGCTGAGTGCCCTGGGATCTACACATGTAGATGTAAGCTGAGGTGGTGGGCTGCTTCTCATAGTCTAGGGCTCTCTTTCTGTGCCTCAGGGTCTGGGTCAGCCAGCTAAGGCCCTCATTTCCTTGATATCACTAGGCAAGCACTCAAATATGAAGACGCACCAACGCAGAAACCAATAGGAAGACTGGCAAGGCATTCAGTGACGTTTTAGACATTTGCTCACTGGCCACTGAGCCACAAAGGACAGTTTCACTGATAGTTTCCCAGATACTGGGTATTTAATTCATAGAAATCAATGACGACAAGCCTAGAGAGGCCACCAGACAAGGGGCCATGTAACCATGAAGCCTTGTTTGTTTCCTTCTAACAGTGACTGTGTTTGTTATATTCTTCCTGGTGGCATTTGGCACTCCTTAGCTAGGGATCAGCAGAGCTGGCAACTCAGAACTTCTAAGAATTACTATCTGTTTACCACAATCTCCATATTCAAAGAATTAGTAGGATGTTTTGTTTTTGAAATATGCATTTTCTTTTTATGACTTTGCTGTAAGCTGGAAAACCCCATAACTTTCAAACTACAGACTATGGTCCTGACCAGGATAGCAACAGACAGGCATCTGGAGAGTTGACAGTGTGAATTTATTTTGCCATGTAGTTAAAAATCAATCTATCATACCTATCCATCCATCCATCCATCCCCTCCCATTAAGCTGAATGGGCTGGCTACTGACCAAATTCATAACAAGGGTTTTTAGTATTAAAATACAACTGAAAATTGGTAAAGATGGATTATCCATGGGTGAAAAATTAAAGGAGGAAGATAAAAATCTAGCTGTAATCCATTTTTCAGAATGCTTCTATAGGTCAGTGTGGGCAATTGTTAAACCCAGATAATAGTGACAGATGGTAGTTAAACTCTCTGGCTCTTTGTCAACCATCTGCCCCAAGACTCTCTTTACTGAGTTCATATTTCCTAGATATTCAATTTTAGAATAGAAGGCATGTACTTCTTAATAATATGACAGAGAATTAGTCAATCTTTCCAATGTAGATAGACTGAAAATCAAAGCTATTATACGTGTGATTTGCTTCTTAGCCTAAGATATTACACTGCTGATAGATTGCAGTAATACATAAAATATTCTAGAAAAAAATATAGCCTGGTGGGTCAACAACAGCATGAGAAGAAACATGACAGAGCAGGAAAATCAAAGGCTCTGGGAGTGAGGTGAACCTATGTTAAAATTTGTCTCTTCCATTTGATAGTCATGTGCTTCTATTCACCCTGCCTGCAGAAGGCCCCAATTCAATGTATGTAAACTCTGGATAATATCCCTTAGAATGTAGGTTTGATGAAATGTGAAGGGCCCTGGCCTGGCACTTGTAACATGACAGGTGTTAACTCCCTGCTTCTTTTCTTCCCCATAGGTCATGGATAATGGTGAGCCTTATTGATGCAAAGATTTTATATAAAAATTAGAATATGATCTTTATGAAAGTTTAATCCTGACATATAGCCTTTCACAGAGCAATCTACTTTACTTCCTTAAAACAGTCTTATTATAGCCATTCACAGTACCCCACACTTCTTGGCACTGAGCCTACTCAATGCATGTAATGACTTTCTCCACCACTAGGGTTTGTTATCTCTTTAGCCATTCAATAAACTACTGCAGACTGAAAGACAGAGTTTCCAGTGGGTGACCTAGACCACTAGTGATAGGTAAGATGATTTCAGGGGATGAACATGGACAAAGTTTCTTAATAATTTTAATGTTTTTATATATTCTAATTTGTATTAAACAAATTAATAACTGACTTACCAAGTTTGTGATTTTATATATATATATCTATATCTATATCTATACACACATACATACATATACATATGCATATATATTTTTTATTTTTTAAAATTTTTTATTCTTATTTTTTTTAGTTGTTGATAGACCTTTATTTTATATGCAGTGCTGAGAATCAAACCCAGTGCCTCACACATACCAGGCAAGTGCACTACTGCTGAGCCACAGCCCTAGCCCCTATAATTTTATATATTTTTTGTTGAGGATGAAGTTAAATAAAAAAAGTAAAGTGACTCAGGGTAGTAAAAGATTAGATAAGGAGAAGTACAGTTGTCATAAGACTATGGCCAAAACAATGAAGGTGATAAAGAGATGCCACAATCTGGGAATTAATACTTATTGACAAATAGGAACTCCAAGTGAACACATGTGAGGGATTGCCTGATTTAGGATTAGCCTAAAGTAATGACGGGTCTGTGTTTAGAATTCATGGTTTGTGAGTCTTCAACTTGGACAACACTGAATTGGAGCCAAGCTGAATCCAGATCAAATTGGAGGTTGGACCCAGGACACATCTGCTACAAAAAAGAAGCATGATGTGTTTAGCCATCTGGGAGGTGTCATAGGAAACACCAAAATGTGACTGAGCAGGAATAAAGTTCAGACTTCATGGCCACATTCAAGGTCACAGCAGGAACTACCTAGAGGACAGGGTACCCAGCCTTGGAAGGACATGTGATTGTCCTGGATCCATTCTCATTCAGCCTTTAAGGCACATGGACCCTGGTTCTGGCATTGCTCTCTCCCCCAGCCAATTATTTCTCATTTACTTCGTTTGTAATCTAGGAGAAAGGTGCTTTCCTATGTGTACGTGTGAGGAGCCAGTGGGTTTTCACCCAATATCTCACTTTTGTAGCAAAATGAAGCAGAATGTTGCTGCTGTCCTCAAAAGGAGCCTTTCCTTGAAACTCTAGTATGTGAGTCCTTCCTCTCAGTCCCAGTGCCAAGGTGGAGAGAGGGGTATTCCTGTCACATTGGACTGGAATACTGGATGAATTTTCCCACAGAAAAAAAGATTTGATGAATTAGTCCAAAGCGATGTTTCATATATTCCCCAGGTTATACAGAATTCTGCAAGCTAGTCTGAGAACTTGATTACCAATTACACTATCATGTTAGTAGAAATTTTGGGGATTGAACTGGGATTGAACTCAGAGGCACTCAACCACTGAGCCATATCCCCAGCCCTATTTTTTCTTTTATTTATAGAGAGAGTTTCACTGAGTTGCTTAGTGCCTCGCTTTTGCTTGAGGCTGTCTTTGTTGCAATCCTACTGCTTCAGCCTCCCAAGTTGCTGGGATCACAGGTGTGCACCACCTGGGGATTGAATCCAGGGTTGCTTTACTACTAGTGAAAAATGTTTTTAATGTTAGCAAATGAAATTTGGAGTTGCAATTGCTCAAGGGGCAGGGACTGCCTATGTTTAAAAATATAGCAAATTCCTTACTAGTGAATTCTTAATTCTATATATCTTAGGTTTTATCTTTAACAGTTTTTACTATGGATCATGGCTAATATTCAAGCTTGTAACTGCTGAAAAATAACTGATTACCCTCCCCTCCACACCAAAAGAAGGACTCCATCTTTACGCTGAGGATGAAAATTCTAGACACATGTAGGTAATTCCAATAAGCATATTTTTAGTCACCTCTTAGCTGCACCAAGTTACTCCTTGGATGACCTGGAATGACTGCCTGCTCTGCTATATTGATAGTAACTTATTCCCTTTTTTTTGTACTGGGGATTGAATCCAGGGTTGCTTTACTACTGAGCTATATCCCCAGTCCCCACTTTAAAAAATACTTTAGTTGTAGTTGAACCCAATACCTTTATTTTATTTTTTTTATTATTATGTGGTGCTGAGGATGGAATCCAGTACCTCACATGAGCTAGGCAAGTACTCTAATCACTGAGCCATAACTCCAGCCCTCCCCAGCCCTTTTTATTTTAGTTTGAGACAGTTGCTGAGGCCCTTGCTAAGTTGCTGACCATAGCCTCAAAACTGCAATCCTCCTGCCTCTCAGCCTCTTGATTCACTAAGATTATAGGCATGGGCTACTGTGCCTGGCACTTATTATCAGTTCTGACCAGAAGCCTGAACCCAATGTGTTCTACAATTGTTGGATGAAAAGAATTATTTGAAGTACTTTTTCTTTTTCTTTTGGTACCGGGAATTGAACTCAGGGACACTTGACCACTGAGTCACATCCCCTGATCTATTTTGTATTTTATTTAGAGACAGGGTTTCACTGTTTCTTAACACCTCGCTTTTGCTGAGACTGGCTTTGGACTCACGATCCTCCTGCCTCAGCCTGTCAAGCTGCTGGGATTACAGTGGTGCCCCACCACGCCCAACTGAAGTACTTTTTAAAATAAGAATTTCTGGCCTTAGTTCAGTAATGAATCAGAATCTCAAGGAGTGGCCTGGGAGCCTCCCTTGTAAAGATTGTCTATCCCTGGTACCACTGTCATCCATGAAGTTGCCACGGATGACAGTGGCACATTTTGCTTTGTTGTGATGCAAAAGTGAAATGCTGGGTAGAGACTCACTGGCTCTTCATGTGCGCACTTAAGAAAGCACCCTTTCTCCTTCCTTACAGAAACTTACAGAAAGGTAGTAACTTGGGAAATAATTGCTTAGAGGAGGAAGTAACATCAGAAACCAAGGTCCATGTATTTTTAAGGCTGAAACATCAAGTAGAGGTTTGTTAAAACATAGCTTGTAGGACTCTAGCCCAAGAGTTTCTAATTCACTAGGTCTGGGTGATGCCTGAGAATGTGCATGTCCAACAAGGTCCCAAGTGATACTAATGCTGCCATCCAGGGACCATGCTCCCCCAACCACTTATCTGGCCTGTTTGGTAAATACTGTGGCTAGGCTGAATGTTACTATTTTTCTTTCTTCCTTTGCAGAAAAACAATGCTGGACTGGAACTCACAGACTTCCTTTAGATTCCTATTCCCCTACTTCTTAGCTGCATGATGTTAGACAAATAAATTGACTACTCCATTTCAGTTTCCTCTTATTGTAAGGATTAAAAAGGTAACACAAAGGAACTGTGTTGGCACTGTACTTGACACAGAGTCGGCTGCCATGAAACACCTGCATATTCTGACCTCCCTGCCACTCTCCCATCCTATGAGCTACAGATGAATTTGCTGAGTACTAGAAGGAGTTCCTAAATTTACTGCATAAAACTTGATGTGGCTAAAACAAACAAAGTAATGGCTGACTTTTTCAGATGAGATCTCATGTAGCTACATTTTGAACATATCACGCACAATGGGAATATACTCAGCTTCTCAACTCACATTTTCTCATGGAAACAAAAACAGAAAATAAAGAGATTAGGTTATATTTAGGTTCTCTGTTTAATTTTGACCAGGCTGAATTTAGTACTCAGGTGTGAATTATTTTCCTGGCAGATCTTTATAATATTGTTTGGCTATTTCTTGTGACCTGAAAATCAAACAAATGAGTCACAGGCTTTCCGAATCAGGGCAGCCTTGTAGGGCACTGAGCTTACCCACCTGCCCTGTAAAAGCTCCTGAAAGCAGCTCCAATGGATAGTGGTCCAGACTCTCCTTGGACACCCAATAGGAACACACAACCCCCAATCTACTTTTCAGATAATTATTTAATCATTACACTGCTCCCCCCACTAAGCAAATATCTTTATTTCTTTAATTTCTGTGTCCCTTGGTCCCATTTTTGTCCACTACAGTGTCTAAATACATCTAACCTCTGCTCTACATCGCAGCACCTAAAATATTCTGAAACAGCACTCACATCCTCCTTGCCTATTCCTTTTCAGCTTACTTAGTCTTTTTTCAATACTTCTCACCATCGAAATTTCTGTTAATAAATTCCCATGAACTTAACAATCCTGGTCTTCTGCCTGTGGCTAAAGTTCACCTTGAGGATATTTCTTCACTAAAAAACACTCCAGCATGCCCCACTTTCATCATGTCTTATCACCACCAACAAAGACAATGGAAATGGAAAGAAAAGTGGTGTGTTCCTTTCCAAACAGGGTTTCCTAGAGCTTGAAACTACAGTTATACAAAACTGAATGAGAAAGTGGTTTTAGGGTAGGCTTAGAGGGAACACCTAGGAACCTCAGATCCACATCGTGACCCTCATTGAGACAGGCATGTCATCCTGCCACTTAAACTACTGAAGATTCAAAAAGAAAACGTATTTCTTACTTTCTACGAAACATTTCTGCAAATATGCAGCCAACACTCCAGAGATCCACGGGGGTGGCATAGCTGGACTGGAGCAAGACCTCCGGAGCTCGGTACCACAGCGTGACGACCTGCAATGACAAACAGATCTCAGCATTACTGAGGAAGATGGCTGTGGGCTTAACCTTCTGATTCTGGGTGGCTTAATGACAAGATCCAGTTCAGAAAGAACCCCTATAAATCATATGAGGACACTGATAGACGCATAAGTAAATAGGACTCATCAGTCACAGGCCAGGAAATTACATCATCCCCACCACCTGGGTTCCCATCTCAAACGCTATCTTAACAGGATGGTGAAATAACAAGCTTCAGAAAGCAAGCCAAAGACAAAAACAAAGCAAGCAAATAAAACCCTTAAAACTATTTTTTTTTTTCCTTAAGGGATTTGAAAAAAGAAAAACAGGTGATGGCAACAACTCCAGCTCAATTCCCAGGTCAGTGTTGGAAAATCAGAAGATTCCATGGCTGCTGGATGGTGACCTTGAAGTCTACAGAGCACCCAGGGCGAGTCAAAACTGCTCTTATCATGACATTGTGGGAAATCAAAATAAAACCCCCTTCCATGCTGCTCTTTACAGAAAACAAATAAAAAATGGGGAAGAACTTAAAAGATGTAACCCAAATATTCAGACCATGTGTAAGAAAGGTCATTCATAGCAGATTCCCCAAACTGGAGAACCCACTTAGTATAGAACAGTATAAAGTAGATGAAACAAACAAAGCGGTAATTATTTCAGCCAGGTTGAGAGCTGAGGAAAATATCATGTTAGGGCTTCAGATTTATGTGTGTACAGGGATCAAGTGCTTCCTATTTTAGGGAGAGAGAGGCAGATATTCTATGGAGACCTGAAATGAGGATGTATTATTGCCAAATAAAGAATTGGGAATACATAAATTTATTACATAAGCATTTTATATTAATCAGACCCTCTTATTTTTATTGATTTAACTGTACTGTTATTGACATTCAGTTTTATGTATTTTATTTTGGGGGTGTACTGGGGTTTGAACTCAGGGGCACTCAACCACTGAGCCACATCCCCAGCCCTATTTTGTATTTTACTTAAAGATAGAATCTCACTGAGTTGCTTAGGGTTTTGCTTTTGCTGAGGCTGGCTTTGAATTCCCAATCCTCCTGCCTCAGCCTCCTGAGCTGCTGGGATTACAGGCATGCACCACCGCATGTATCTTGATAGTATGTTATTTGGTGCATTAAGATGGAGGTGGAGAGTCTCTAAAAATGGCTCCCATCAATTTCCTTGTCTCTTTTTATACATGTGCTGCTTCCCCCATCAAGGGATGGAATTCATTTATCTTCTACTGAATCTGAGTTGGCCTTTGCAATTTGTTTGATCTATAGCATATGGTGGAAATAAGGTCTAAGACTATCAAAGCTTGGTCATGAGAAGTCCTGTAGCCTGGGCCCTTTCAAATGCTTGCTCTCAAGATGCTTCCTCTTGCAATTCAGATGGCTTGCTATGAGAAGTCTAAGACTCTCCGGTCCACATACCTTGCTGAGCTGTCAACTGAAAGCCACGTGAGTGAGGCATCTTAGATATTCAAGACCCACCAGTCTCCCAGATGTCTGCAGCCCCAGCCAATGTCACATAGAGCAGATCTGCCCAGCTGAGTCTAGTCAACCGACAAGACTCTGAGCAATAATAAAATGCTTGTTGTTTTTAAGTTTTGGGTTGATTATATGGTAAATTGACTTATTCATCTCATTTAACATGTTTTGCTTCAAATTCACCCAGGGGTTAAGTTTTGTTTAGGGATTATTTAATTGATATCTAATGAAGGATGATGTAACAGAAATAAAACTCAAAATACAAACTGACAATACCAGAACAATTTTTACCCCAGTTATCATTTGATGCCAATATATCTTTCGAGCATCATCTCCTATAGGACTTCCACACATCCCTTATGCCCTAGTCACACAATGATTATATCCCTGGTTTTAAACCTTGACTATGACCAGAATCATCCATGGGGCTTTTAGAAAAACTTAGGTATCTGAACCTTTTCTTATCTCCACCGAATTAGCTCTCCATGGGTGGGAGGGAACCCTCACCCTAATAGGTTTGCGTACTACTGGATTATACAAACATATCCTACAGCTCCTGCCTCCATGATTTTCTTTACTGTTCTAACCTGGGCAACTCTTTTTCATTCTCTTCACCATGAAGAAATTCTACTTACTCTACATGCCTGGCTTGAATGCCATTACCCTCCTGAACTCACTGCTACCTGTAAATCACTGGTGGTAACAGTTCACAGTATGTGTTGTTCATGGCTGAGGTGCACAGCCCTGGCTTTATATACGATATGTCTGTAAATGCCTATCACAATACTGTATCCATAGCAATAATAGTGTAACAAAGATGAAAATAATGATTAGTTTATGGCAATTCATCCTAGAAAGATGACTGGGCAAAATTCAATAACTAGTCATTCCCCAAAGAGAAGGTACTATTTGCTAAGAAAAGTGTCCAATTCTGGGCTCTAGTTTTTAGTTCCATGATTTATTTCTGCTTTATTAATATTTCAATTTGGAGGCACACTTCTTCATTTCTCTGTCATACTATAAACAAAAGCACAGGTGCAAACTGTCCATAAAGTTCCACTTGAGTGGTTTATAGACATTCACAGATATTGTGAAGGCACACATTTATCTTTTTACCTCAATTCAGAATAAAATCCAACATTATAAGAGATGAAAATTTTAATCTGAATACAGCATTATTTGAAGCTATTTTAGGGAAATGGATTTCTGATTGATTATTCATCTTAAAAAACTTTGGAAAGACAGACTACCTTCATTTTTAATATTTTAGCATTTGATACCTATTATGATAACCAAACCAATGTCTGAATAGTAAAAACAACAAGAACAATATTGGTATGTATAGGAAGTTCCCTTTTATTCTTTCAAAAACATAGTTATCACTCAAAATGTAGAATGAATTTTCAAATGCTTTAAAAATGTCTATTACTAATAACCATATGATCATTTTCCTTTAATTAATGACATTAATTATATTATCGGATTTCCTAAAATTGCACCATCCATACTTTCTTGGAATAAATCATTCCTAATTATTATTCTTTTCTAAAAATTTAAAAATCTTTTTATATTTTTATTTTTTATTTGCAGTTGGACACAATACCTTTATTTTATTTATTTATTTTTTTATGTGGTGCTGAGGATCAGCTAGGCAAGCATTCTACCGCTGAGCCAAAACCCAGCCCACTTGTGTATTATTCGTTTAAGATGCTTCAGAATTCTATTTGCTAATATTTATTTAGGATATTACCATATTCATAAGTAAGACTGATCTATATCTTTCTTTTTTACTAGTCTTTCATGTTTTGATATCAGGGATATGCAAACTTTGTATTTTGTTCTATATTTTCAGGGGGGGATTGAACCAGGGATTGAACTCAGGGGTACTTGACCACCGAGCCACATCCCCAGCCCTATTTTGTATTTTATTTAGAGACAGGGTCTCACTGAGCTGCCTAGTGCCTCACTTTTGCTGAGGCTGTCTTTGAACTCGAGATCCTCCTGTCTCAGCCTCCAGAGCTGCTGAGATTACAGGTGCGCCACTGTGCCTGGCCTTTTCTATATTCTTGAACAGTATAAATGACATAAAAATAATTAGTTATGTGAGGGTTAAACTGACCTATACCACTGTAGGGGTCTCTGTTAGTTGTACCCAACAATCTTTTGAATTCCTTCTTGGTAATTAGTCTGTTCAGGGTTTAATCTCTTTTTGAATCAATCCTGATTATGGTAAAGGATTCTCCTATGAAAATTATTTTTTTAAAAAAATTTACATTGTCTACTCTATTTTTAAATTTACTTACTTATTCTAATTTGTTATATATGACAGCAGAATGCATTTCAATTCATAGTTTACATACAGAGCCCAATTCTTCATGTCTCTGGTTGTACACAAAGTAGAGTCACACCATTTGTGTCTTCATATATGGAAAATTCTTAACCTAGATTTAAAAATGTACTGGCTTAAATCTGAACATAGTATTTATTTATTATAATTATTTTAAGTTTGTCTATTTCCTGATTATACTGATTTTCCCTTTCCTAATATGTATTTTTGCTCTCTTTATATCTGTCACATTTGTCAGGAGTTTGGCTAGCTATGTTATCAATTAAAAAAAAAAACCTTATGTGAGGTTTTATTGCCATTTTGGGAAGATTATTGTTTTATTTTATAATTTGTTGATTTCTATTTTTATCCTTTTAAATTCTCCCTCCTAGTTTCTTTGGTTTTCTTTGGAACTTTTCTTATTTATTTTCAACTCTGATTACTAACAGAATAATTATTTTCAAATAAATTTTCCCATTTTTGTTCATCTTTTAAGCAATGTTATTTATCTTTAATCCAAGAGTATACTATACTTTGAAGAATTACTTATTTTAAAAAATGTCTTAAATTTTCCATATGGTCAGGTTATTTATGTTTGTTTTGTTTTGTTTTTGTACCAGGGATTAAACTCAGGGGCACTCAATCACTGAGCCACATCCCCAGCCCTATTTTGTTTTTTATTTCAGAGACAGGGTCTCGCTGAGTTGCTAAGTGCCCCTCCACTGCTGAGGCTGGCTTTGAACTCTTGATCCTCATGTCTCAGCCTCCTGGGCCACTGGGATTACAGACGTGTGCCAGTGTGCCTGGCTTATGGTTATTTTTTTAATTACTGGATTTCTAGTTTTATTGCATCACAGACAGGGTAACCTGTACAATTTCTACTTTTTAGAGTTTATTTCTGTTTTCTTTATGATGAAGTACATACCTCCCCCGCCCCTTTTTAAAAATTCTGTGGGGTATGAGAGGGTACTATCTTCAAAGTGTAAAGTTCTTTAACAAGGAAAGTTTTCCTCATACAAATTCTTACTTACATTATTCTATACTTTGTCGAACTCTGAAGGAGGACTGAATTTTGTTTTCTTTTCCCCAGTATCTCCTTGTATGCCTAAGGGTTTCTGCCTTAGGTAAACTGGCCTTATATTTTTGGTAAGTAAAACTTATTATAACAAAACTATTATCAAAATAATGAGAATTTTTATAGATACAGAATAAACACACAAGTCAGCTACAAAATAAAATGGAAAAAGGAGTCCATTCATAATAGTAAGAAAAAATGTAAAATATTGAGAAATAAAAAAACTATAAATTTACATAAAGGAAAATGATATGCTGCTAAAGAAGAATATAAAATTAAAGCTAAGTAAATGGTGAGACTAAAAGACTAAAATGGGAAAAGGTCATGTTATAAAGACAACAGTCATCCCAGGCATAAAAAATTAAGACAGTGATTTTTGGGAAGAAACTTAACTTTGATCAAATAGTGCCTCTGGTAGAATAATGCTTAAAAAGCATTAAAAACAAAACACAAAACTTAATACTAAGACAAGATAGTTGGAGAAATAAGGTTGAGGGAGATTTTCTCTTAATATACTTTAAAGTAGAGTAAGTAACAAACTAATAGGTGCTAACAGATTTAAAAACAAAACATACAATCCAGGAAGAGACTGATGTATTTATGGGGTTTAATGTTAATGTTTACTGAAATCATCTTCAGCAAAGAATACTGTTTTTTTTTTTAAAGGCAAATGACAGCCTGGGTGAAAACATCTAAAATGTATATAAAGTCAAAGAATTAGTATACATATTACAAAAAGAGCTTGTACAAGTCAGTAAGGAATAAAGCACCACCACTGAATAACAGGTAAAATATATGAAAAAAGCAATTCACAAGAAGTGAAAATCATAAAAAACACTCAATCTCATGGAAGGAAAAAAGATAGGAAGATAAGGAAAAAGAAAAAAGTAAAGGAAGGAAAGAAACACATTATGATGAAGCAGTATCATTTTTTTTTGCCTGATTTGCAGAAATGAACAGAATGACAATATTAATAGTTGGCCATGGTATGAATATTTATTTATTGAGATATTTATTTTGGTGCTGTGAACTAAACTCAGGGCCTTGTACATGTTAGGCAAGTGCTCTACCACGGAACCACATTCCTATAGCCCTGAAAGAACTTTGAAACTGCAAATTGATCGGCACAACCTTTTCAGAGTGCAAACTGACACCATCTTTAAAATTCATAGTGCACATCTTACTGACCTGGAGTTCCACTTGTGAATATGTGTTTTATAGAAATATTCACATTAGTATAGAAACAGATATTCCCACAGATGTTTGTGCCACAGTAATGACCAATAAGGGAACATTATCGAGCCACTGAAAAGAATGAATTAATTCTCATCTTGTGCTCTGTCTCTCCCCAATTTACATTTAATGGTTTCAATGAAAGCTAAGAGTTAAAAGATCTCATTTGTATTAGTAAGACTGGTGCTTAATCTCTGTGATTTTACTGTAACAAAGAGAAAAATCAGATGAAGTTTATATTTATACTGTATTTTGAAATATCAATATTTTCCTAAGGAGACATCTTTTTGGTTTATCTCTGTACATTTGGTCATACTTAAATCCCAAAACCAGAAACAAAACCTCTGAACTGTACAAGTCTTACATTTCTATGTAATTCCTTAATAATAATCCCAGAGGGTCTGCATTTAAAAATAACACATTACTATTGTTTTCAACAGATATAAAAGAATAGCATTTTCTTATAGTTGTTCCCTGGTTTATGTATTATAATCATATGTCAAGAGATCTTTCCTAGTTTTAACTTCTTAATTCATATGGCTGTTTTATAATCTCCAACCCAGAGTCCTTCAATTCTTACAATAAATCACTGTAATTTAAAATATCTCAAATGATGAAAATTTTAAAAATTGTATACGATACAAAATATGTATCACAACTAAATCTAATGCTAAGCTTTTGAGAGCAAAGTGCAACATATTTTCCTAATGGTAAACTACGAATTCTTTTTTCTTAGGAATTATATTTGTGCCCCTAAATCTTTAGTGTAATACCCCATCACTAACAACTACTTTGTCACTCATAAGTAGAAATTTATTAATTTTTACTTAAAATTTTATAAAGAATGAGCAGAACTGATAAAAAATGTTTCAAGGCTTTTGTGCACAAAGCAAGGACAGTCAAGAACATAGTCAGTTTTTTGTTAGAAGTACGCTACGTTAAATAATTCTAAAGGTCCTTTCAAACCAAGTAGAGTGGTCAATTAAATTTAAAAATATGTTGTGGGAAACGGAGTGCAATATACAAAGATCAACATTTAGGAATCTGTGACAAAGGTAGCTACCAGTGGACACAATGCAGTTGTCTAGTAAGCAAAGATAACAATAGGAACTACGGACAGAGTTTGGAGGCTGGAGCCAGCTGGAACAAAAGCAAATATGATGTTTATTACAATCATTACATGTATTAACAGCCTCTAGAGGTGCTGAATGGATTTGGCAACAGGAGGGGGAGCGGAAGGGGGGAAGGAGTTCAAGGATATTTACACAAGTGAATGTATCTGTTTAAACTGCTTTGATCTCTATTCACAAATTTTTTTTTTGAACCAGTTCAATAACAGTATAAGATAAAGTAGCGCCAAGGCCAACTCTGACTCAAAATACATGTCAGAATAAACTGCTCTCACTTAGTATTCTGAACAGTCTGTTATTTATGCACCCTTTCACCAAGATCCTGGAAAAGCCGTCGATGCCAGTGGATTCATCCTTATTTGATGGCTACAACAGCAGAGAAGCAGGGTATGAACACCGTGCTAGGTGTCTTCCTTTTGCTTCTCTGGATGGTCTCTGCACTGCAGGTAGACCTCTATTTGCCATATGCCTCCTGTTTCTTACTGGGTCTGGCCAATGAGAAGCCTTGGCATGAGTTGAGGGAGAGGGAGAAGAGAGGTCAGGTCCTTAACTCCTTGACTTCCTCCCAGGAGGTAGCCTAGAGCCAGCTTCATTGCCACTGCAAAGTCAGTGTCTACCTGGAGCAAGCAGATGGTTCTACTTGATTCCTTCCCTCTGGATTCCAGTAACCACTGCTTCCCTTTGAGCCTGGGAATGGTGAGAGCCTGGCTGCCATTAAGACTCAAGGTATGACACAATTCTGAGTCCCCCTAAACCAACATTTTTGTAAATTGTGTCTCAGCAAACAAATCTTCCCAAATTTCCTTATTTTCTGTGCACCACCTAATTCCTGTTGGAACCCTGACTAACTCCAAGCCTGCTTTCTCGTCTATCAATGAGGACATTTGCATGGGGGACTATTAAATGCTCCCTGTTAACATCCTAAGCATACATAATTACTGTGACAGTGGAAATGAAGACTTAAGAACAGACACACTGTACAGACAGACCCAAGAACTCTACTCTTGGATACCCTTGCTTTCTTTTTTGTTTGGTAGCACCATATGACCGGTGTGGTGATATTCTCCTCTGGGCCCGCTTCAGTGTGTTTCAAACACCAGTGTAAATAATAGTTTATGAAGACTTTGGATACAATCCTTGACACACTTCAAAATTTTTATTTTTTTCAAAGTGAAAGTTTTCAAATCTGTCTTTTTTCTTAATACTAACACAAAACTCTCTAATATGTATGTTTTTTCCCTATTAAAAATTAGTATGGTTTTGCAAAGTAAAAATTAGTGATAATTTCACTGTCCATATTCATAAAGAATAGTGGTAATGATTTTAAAAATCCAGTTCTTTAAAATTATACATTTAAATTAAGAATATTAGAAAGAATCATAATTTGAATTCTGCCAAGCAGTCTTTTCATTCATATTATTGTTGTCGTTGTTATTATTTGGTACCAGGGATTGAACTCAGGAACACTCAATCACTGAACCACACCCCTAGCCCTATTTTGTATTTTATTTAGAAACAGGGTCTCACTGAGTTTCTTAGCCTCACAGTTGCTGAGGCTGGCTTTGAACTTGGGATCTTCCGCTGGGATTACAGGTGTGTGCAACTGCACCCAGCCAGTCTTCTCATTATAATGCCAGTTACATGGAAATTAGACACCAGTAAAAGTTAACAATGTTATACCTTGCAACAAAACATAATGGAATCCTCTCAAATTCACTTGTTTGTAATCTAAGGGCCAGAAGGAAATGTTTTGAGATATGATGAGAAATGGTCAAGGTCCAAAAATGAGCTCCTCAGGGCAGGGAGTGAGTATTGTGCCGATAACTGTTCTCATTTCTGCTCTGTGCCTCCATCACCATCTCGAGGGCTGGCTGTCCTTCCTGAGACCCAGAGCTGCCCTGGTTTACCTGAGACTGTGGCTCCTGTTTAGATGTGCTGCCTTCCTACCGCCTGCTCGTGCGGTGCTGTCTGGGGGACACTTTTTCCCTAAGACTCTGAGGTCCAAATTCCATCCATCTTTTGAGGCCTTGTACACTTACTGCTTTCTCCACTAAAGCCCTTCTTGATTTCTCAGCTGGAGGCGACAGCTGTCCTCTGAGCTTCTACTTTACTTCTGTAGCACTTGGTGCTTTGTCGTTTTCATTGCAGTCATGATTTATCGGCCACAATACATACATAATGCCGTGTGTGGAAGGTGTTGGATACAGAAATGAACCTCAGAAAATTGCTAGTGGCATATTAAAGACCAATAGAGGCAATCCCCTGGACTGAGGATAATGAGGGCAATACTGTCTGATAATAATTTAATACCACTGATACTCACGTACCTTTAACAAAAATGGACTTGTGGAGGGAGGGGGGTGAACCTATTTGACTCAGGGGATACAAGGACTCAGAGGACAATAGAAAACACAGCAAAATGCTGAGATGAGTGTTTCCTCCAAGTATAGACCAAGGGTATCTCAGGGGAAGAGAGCCTCTCCGTACAACAGAGACCTGTGTACTGTGTCCAGGGAGAGACAACCATGACCCACTGAAGGTTGAAGAGGTATAATACGTTCAGGGATCTAGGTTTCTGACCTTTCATGATACTAGAGGTACTTGCTTTCTTCTTCTGAGCTTGTATTTCTCATTTTATTAATGTCTAAGCAGATCTACCCCAAAGGGCGCTTCCATTAGGTTCACTATGTGACTGCCCACTCTATGTGAGGCGCTGTAACTAGTAAGGCAGCAAGTCAAAGGAGTTGGCTGAAGGCCAGGGGCAGGAATGCTATGTAGTGATTTAAATGCAGAATACTAGAACACTAAGGTTCTGTCCCAGTGTTGTCCCAGATTTCTTTAAATAATGGTCTCCTCTAAGGCTACCACCTCAGGCAATCACTTTTCTCATATGATGCACAGTTCCTGTAGTACATCATATAGGCATGTACCTTAAATCCATAATATACCTGTGTTGGGTGTGGTGGTCTGTGTCTGTAATCCCCAGCTACCTGGGAGCTGAGAGAGGAGGATTGTGAGTTCAAGGTCAGCCTGGGTAACACAGAAAGACCGTGTCTCAAAACTAATAAACAAAGAAGCAACCCCCCCCCAAAAAAACCCCTACTGTACTCACAACACTGCGGAATATCTGACCTAAAACTCCAACCAACTCCTGGAAGCACGGCTTAGTCTTCTCAGAGGAACCTCAGGTTCAGAAATGCATGCAATGTCTTTCCACTGAAGCTTATTTCTCCTCTTACATTCCCTCTCTGAAAGCAAAGCCATCACCTATGCAGTTTCCCATTCGTCTCCATCAATGAAGGTTCTAGACCTGAAAGCTCCATCATGAACCCGTCCTCTCCTAGGTGATTCCAGAAGCTTCCTCTGGGGTCTTTTCCAACCGTCTGCCTCTTTCTACTCTGCTTTCTCAACCACTGTCCTGCTCAAAATCCTTCATCCATTCTCCAGGGCTTTCCAGATCAATGTCGAGTCCAGCTTGCCCGAGGGGCCCTCATGACTGGGCTCCCACCCTCTCCAGCTTCATCACCTGCCCCTCTGTACAGGAAGTTTTTCTCAACCTGCTCAGAGACCTAAGAGGCTCTTCAAATACACGTGTTGTGGTCATAGGTTGTGGCCTTCCCACATGCTGAGAGCCTTCCCTGGTCCTCCTCACAACTCTGTTCTTCATTCTTGTGAACCTTGTCCTGCCTGGTCCTCCCCAAACACTAGTGATCACAGCACTGACTACCCTGTATCTCCTATATGGTGTCCTGACAGCCACCTAGACCCAAGGTGATATTTCTCAGGGTAGAGACCATTTCTAGGTGGAATTTTCAACCCCAGCATCTTGCAGAACATTGTGCATAGGCATAAAATAAATGCATCTCCCGACGAATGTACAAGTAACCAAAAGATAGGAGAATGCAGAGTTCTAGGGTTAGGAGGGAGAACCCAGGGCAGTCCACAGGTTTAAATTTATAGACCATGACTGTGTCCCCAGACCCATGCCAGGCATTCTGAGAATCTACCAACACTATCTTTAGTCAACAGATGACTTTTTAATAAAGTGCCAGGGCCACTTTATTTTTGTAAAATGAAGTTTTAAAATGCCTGAAGGGACCATGTTTTCCTTCAGGCTGCACTGTTTAAATTTCATCTTGAACTGGTGAAACTTAAAATACCACTTGCTAAATGTCTATTATGTTTCAAGTAACAAACTCATTCTCTTTGTAAAAGTACAGTATAACACAGTTTTGATTTTGACACTAAACAATCATCCACTTGATCTCTCTCTGCCCTCACCATAGAAACCAAGCAAATATTTGTAGACATTCCTTCAACCTTTACAGATAAGTAGAAATGAAAATTGTTCTGAACACAGGATATGGCAGGCTGCATAGCTCATCATTTCCTCTTCAAGTTGTTTTAACTCTTAAGGGAATCTATATGCTTTGGGAGGTCATGTCATTACTCAGATTTGTAATATTATTTAAAAACTGATTTTTTTTTGTTATGAAAAATAGTCAAATGCTTCTAAAGAATTGTTTCTTATTTCTCCTCAGTTGCTAGGTTCATTTTTATACCAGCTGCATGCAAATCTACTGCATGAATCCAGGCAGGTTATATTGTTAGCGCAAGTGATGAGGGAAATGGAAGCATAGTTTAAAAACCTAAATTCAGGGCTGGGCATAGTGGTGCACACCTGTAATTCCAGTACTCGGGAGGCTGAAGTAGGAGAATTGCCAAGTTAGAGGTCAGCCTCAGCAACTTAGCAAGACCCTCAGTCACTCAGCAAGACTGTCTCAAAATAAAAAATAAAAAGAGCTGGGGTTGTAGCTCAGTGACAGAGCACTTGCTTACTTAGCATGTGTGAGGCGCTGGGTTCACACAGACGCACAAAAAGTACAGTATAGTGTTGTATCACAGGGGAAAAAAGTAACTAAGTTTAGGAACACACATTCTTTAACATTTTTAAATTTCTGTGGGGAATGCCTTCCTTAAATGGGAAGGATTTAGAGATCCTTCCCTCTAAAGAACTTCCAAGGTAAAGTTCCTCTGTAGTGTATACTTCCTTCCTATTTCTCACATACACGTCCATCTAAAAGGTTCACAGAGATGCCTGCAGGAAAAGAAAACCAGCTGTGCATTTCCGACTAACCTGGGCTGCCAGAAGTAAGTTTAAAGCACCAAGAATTCTGGGGGTCCCACTAGATTTTGTGCTTTCAGCTATGAAAGGCAAGCAAGAAAGAAAATATGCTTCTGAAGATTAGGATGTTTCCTGCTGTTCATTTAGCGAGATTAAAACTGCAAACAAAAAGGAGAAGGGCTCAACCAAGAGGAGGGCTTAGACTGAAGCCTTAGGAATTTTAGTTAGACAGAAGGAAGTATTTTCAGACAAGCCCCATTAAACATCAGAATGGGTTAATGGGGGATTTTCTTCTCTGAATTTTTTTCATTTTATTCTTATGCAAGGGTAAAGAAGTAGGCTAGGGAAAGAGGGAAAGAAAAAAATTTGTAAATCACAGATGTAAAGTACTGTGCTGGATTGACCATCTGTTACTTCATATAATCTTCGGTTTAGTGCTGTAAAATAAGTATTGATGACTCTATTTTTTACAGACAAGGAAGAGGCAACTCACAGAAGCCAAGGACCAATCAGCTGGTAAAAGGCAGAACTGGGAGTTGAAGGAGGGCTTATCTGACTCAGGTTCATTCTCTTTGTTGTGGCATTTAAATGACCTCAGTTCTTTTTATTTATTTATTTATTTATTGGTCTTTAGCCTAGTTACAATGAAAAAATGTTTGCTATCCACCCCCCCCCCCTTCAAAATTTCCATAGCAATGCAGTTTTACCAAAAAGCTGAAGAAAAAAAGAACATGTTTTCTAGGATGGGGGTATTGCCAAGGATTTCATCAAGATAACCACCAGCTGAGGGGCCAGGGTCAAGGACATGTAAGTGGCGGGGTCCAGGATGGAGGATAGGGAAGGTCTGCCTACCCAAAGGGCCAGAAGTCTGGGGCTGTGTGCATGGGCAAATTTCTGCTCTCCTTCCATAACATGCCTTCCCAGAGACCGCAGCATGGTCCGTCCTCCCAAACTTGTTCTCCTTTTGTATTCTATCTCTGCAAACGATATCACTCTCTAACCAGTTCCTCTAGTCAGACTCTTCCTCAAACTCACCCCTCACCCATTTATACAGACAGTATAAAAGGCTGCCTATTGTTTATAAAACAGGAAAAAAAAAAAGGCACAGAGGACTACAATTGTGAAAACAGGACAAAGAAGAAACAGGTTAAGAATCTGAATAGTTATCACCTGCCATTTTATAACACAATGCTACCAAAAGAGAAACATAATAAAAAAAAAGAAAAAATAAATCACAACACTAGGCATAAGAATTTTTTCAGGTTTGAACATAGTACGATTAGGTGGATGTCATGATAACACCCCTGGAATTAACAATCTAACTTTGAAGTTGCTATAAAAAAAAAAAGTCTGATATGTAATATGTGTCTAGGTCTTTATTTTTTCCATTCTCTATATAAAATGCTTTTCTATACTTATCATATTTTATGTATCTTTAAAATTTAAAATTCATTTCCCATAACTTCTATGAGCAGAGGTGAAGGATCTTTGATAAGGAATATAGCTCTGTAAGTTAAATAGATGATTATGGAATTTATATATTCATTTGCTTGTGATGAGCCACAATGCTTCTCTTTAAACTGTCTCAGTTTCTAGGAAGAACCACACTAATACCAATTACTTTTCATAGTATTTCTAGGTACATCCGCCATCAAGAGAGGGACATGTGTGAACACAGAAACCAGCGGAAGGCTTCTCACCTAGACTCGGGGCCACACTGCATGCGTGTTCAGGGCTGTGTGGTTATTGCATGCAAAAAGAACTTGAAAGGAAAAGTAACCCTCCACGTTTGGGTAAAACTTGGCTTTAACCTCAGAACTAATTCAAAGAAACACTGCCTTTCCACTTATAAACATTTCAAAGAAAGTTGCTGCTTTCTAGAAATCTGTGGCAGGTAGTTTTTATCCCTGAAGCTCTGTTGGGACTTTGACAAATGAACTAAGAAGTGATCACAGTGATACTTAAAGTACTCTTAAATCACCATCGTAGATAATACACAGAAGACCCACAAATATGGCAAAAATAGAAGCAGGGCTTGGGGATGTCCTTCCTGTAAGCCATTCTGAGAGAAGGTCAGCTCCCTGCTCTGTACTCCATAATACTCCTCTCTTATGAACCCAGCCGATGTGCGGCATGACCATAAGAATCTACTTCCATCGCCGTTACTCCCAACAAAACTGAATGCTACTGAAATATTTGAATATTAATAATGTAAACGTTTCAGATGCTGTTGTATTGTTGTCTTTATTGGATTTCTTCTATGTACAGAATTCTGAAATATCATTATAAACTAAAATATACAAGTTCATTTGTCATTATATAACCCCAAGCTTAGTTAAGGGCCAAACTAAAGGCAATGAAGTTATCTGCTCCTGTTGGCACATTTCCCTCTAAAGATGTCATTTAGTTATGTTTCCATCGGAAGTGAACCTACAATCACAGGCATCCAGGCATGGAATTTAAACATGAGGAACCAAGGCAACTACTGGGGGTGGGACTGAAGGACAATAAACTTTGTACACGGGTACCATTTTCCTGTGTCATTTACACACTTAATGACTGCAGCAATGATTTTGTTATTTCTTGGTCTAAACATTTGCAGGGTCCTACTACCTGGCTGGTGGCTGACCTTAGGTGCTAGTGAATGCTAAGGTCTGTTTCCTAACTCTATGGGACTTATAGTCTGACTGATTCCAAAATTGAGGTGGCAAAGAAGGAAGAAATGCTCTTCTGTATTTAAAGGTAAACACACTGAATACGTGAGGTTCTTCTTTTAACTTAGGGGAAAAAAAAGTAATTCCATCAATGGGGGGAAAGCGAAGTAATTCCATCAATATTTTCCATTAATAAAGTCATTTTCAATCAAAAGGAATGTTACTCATATTTTGGAGATGATATTAGAAGAATTGATTTGGCTATACTAAGTCTTGATTATGTAACATGCTTGTTGCCCAAAGGGAGTTTACATACGAAAAATGGTTCCAAATTGAGCAAATCTGGGGATATGCTGAATATACCCCCTTTAAATTCACATTGCACACTGATCTATCACAGGCTCTGAGAAGTCCTGCAGTTAAAAGAAACTTATTTAATTCAGTATTTACCAAGCTAAATGATTTTTCTCTCTCATATAACATCTATTACCATTTTACAGAACCCTTGGAAAGTGCTTTGTAAAGCACTAGTCTATGACAATGTACAGGTTTGGAAGTGCAAGTACTCCAAAATAAAATTTGGAAGGTATCTAAGTATGTAACATAACATTATTAACTAACGTAGTCCTGAAAAATAAGAGCAGTTATATATTGCTTTAAAGCAAGCAATATAGCTGGGGGTATAGCTCAGTAGTAGAGCACTTTACCTAGTATGCATAGGACCCTGGGTCCAAACCCCAGTGCACATATAGAAACACACACACACACACACACACAAAGTAAGATATGTGACAAAACGTGTTTTGCGTCAAAAAATGGAAGCAAAGCACAAAGTGAACATAAAAGTTATAAAGTACCCAAAAGTTATAAAGTACCCTTCAGAGTTTTGATATAACCATTATAAGCTTCAGTTGCCACTATACATTTACCATAGATGAAGACAGTGAGGGCATCTTGCTGTGTCTATGTTAACTGTATTATTTCTATGAGCACAGATATACCCTTGTTTAGGTGGAGGCTGCTCCAAATAAATGACTTATTTAGTTTTAATTACTTCTTCATGGTAAAAGTAGAATGTAGAACATTTCTAATTACTTAAACTTTCTGGCTGTTTGCACACCATTGAGGAAGACATTTATAGTATAATTTGAAGTTCACTGACATTTACTGGGCAACAAATCTACCCTGATAGAGACTGAGGCTAAAAAAGACAAATAATAGATTGTGCCTGAACTGGAAGAGTTCATAGCCTAGTGAGGCAAATATAAAAAGACACAACATTAATACAGTATGGCTGGAACTATAATAAGGCATTGAGCAAGTACTATGGAAACTCAAGATGACCTCATACACAGAACAGGTGATTTATTGCTCCTACAGTAAAGTACACATGACATGCCTGCATAATAAAAATATGATGGCAATCAAGAAACTAATAAATATTTATTGAGCACCTACTGTATACTATAAATCTGTATGTCAGACTTTTTAATTATCACATCACTACTAGTCTCAGAATTTCATATTGTTCTCAAAAGGAATATAAAATCTCTCTTAGATTCTTGGCCAATTTTATATCTAGAATTAAGAAGGAGCCAAGCTAATGTTTAATTTTACATTTTGGAAATAGTCGAAAGCAAAGAACAGGATATGCATGTAATCTCTGGAATTCATGATCAGAACTCTACTTTCATACATTTCATAGTTGGAGCCAGCAGAGGGAGTAAACCGCTTCAAAGAAAAGCCTCAAGTATGTAGATAGAAATTAAGACTCAGATGTAAAGAAGGCCTTTGGCCAAAGAAAACTTGACTGCAGAGACACCCATTTCAAAATCTAGGGGAGTAATTTAATTACAACTCAAAAATTTGTTAAATATAAGTGCAATAGAGTAACCAGCAATCACTGAGCAAAGCAGAGGATGGATGCATCTTCTCGCTCCAATAAGATGAACGGGACTGAAAGCATGAACTCTCTCCATCTGAAAACCAGGGCAATAGAAACTTCTATAAAACAGGTCCCGCAACAAAATCGAATTCACATCAATAGGAAGGAACTTCACTTAAGCACTTGCTCATCAGTCAGAGCTACCATCAGCTAAGTATCTATTGCATTCCAAAGATAAATCCATACATACCAATTACATTACATTTCTGCTTCAATTTCTAAGAAGCTGCTACCTATGAAGCTCCTACTTTGAGATCCTAAATGTGTTGTAACACTCACAAGGAGTATTACAAAAAATTCATTGCTTAACACAGCTACACACGGCTAAGCCTTTCTATGACTTTCCTCATAGGGAGTAGTGAGAGGAAAAAGTTTTATCAATGAAAACCAAGCCTTTTTACTCCATTTCTGGTACTTTTTTTTTTAAATCATCATTGCTTCTTACTGGGGGCTTTTCATACATTTCTCAGTTGGTATTTTTACCACCTTTAATTCACCTACCAAACTGTAAATCTCTCGAGCACAATCCATGCCTTGAAATCTGCACATACCTGGCACTTAGAGCATAACACAGGTCACGCACAGTGTTTGCTTACGATGATTGAAGAGACTTTGAAAAGCTTAATAGCGTATCTGTTTTGCATGGTCCCATCCTCTTTTTTTTTCTTTTTGCAGGATATATTTTCCATGTTTTTTTTAAATTTTTAATTAAAAAAATTTAATTTTTAATTTTTAATTAATTTTTTTTAAATTTTTAAGTCGTAGATGAACACAATACTTTTACTTTATTTATTTTTATGTGCTGCTAAGGATTGAACCCAGTGCCCTACACGTGATAGGCAAGTGCCCCACCACTGAGCTATAACCCCAGCCCCTTCCCTGTTCTTTTGTTGGCATGTGAACCTACAACATATAAATGAAGTATGAGACCTTTACTTTTCTTACCTGAGTTGACACAAAAATACGCATCACTGGGAGAAATGGGTGTCCAGGCTTATGTCTGGGAATGGGCTGGGTTCACACAGCAGGCTGGATCAGTACTCTCTCCTGCCCTGTTTGATCCTGTCTCCTGAACCATAAGTTCTTCCAAAAACTCTGTCAGTAGCAAAGACTGAAGTGCTCCAAAACACAATCCCCCTCAACATTAGCTTTGCCAGAAGACTTTGATGTTAGTTTTTGAGGGACCAACTCTCAGGTTTGTTTTTTCATTTTACTATTATTCTGTATTCTAATTCATTCATTTATGTTTTGAACTTTTCCTGTTTCCTAGTTTAAACAGGTCTTTTCCTAATTAATTTATCACTATATACTTTGATAATTTTTTTATTTGTCATGAGTATATATAACATTAGTCTTTAAAAAAACAAATACAACAGATGCATATAGAAAAGGATTTCTTTTCTTTTGTCCCTCTTTGGAATAAAGGCTTTTACATTTATAGTGAATCTAGATATAAAAGCATATGAATCAGCCTCTGCAAATAGCTTTGGTCATACTGTTAGCTTTGTCATACAGTTCACTGTTGTAATATGAGGTCACTCTTACATGTTCAATGGGCAAGAGAAAAGGGGATTCTACAGAAACTGTGAGAAACTTATAAGGAAACTGAGGTGTGGAAAGTTGATAGTGAATGGTTGAAATGTTAGTCACCAGTGCTTTGGAATAAGAAAAGACCAAAAGACCTCATGTCACCACTTGCTCAGTGTACAAAATACCTGCTCATAATTATTATGTGGTCTTCTATCTGCAAAGTACACCCATGACATAACTATCAGCCATTTTTTAATCTCATCTTTGGTCACTAGCAAATATCACACAGTATAGGGGGTACAAGACTGGATGGATGAAGGGAAAGAGTTCTGTACTGAAATCTGAAGAACTGGGTTTTAGTTTTAGATAAACTTCTGTAAATTTATTAAAAATAACCTCTGTTTATTATCTTACCAAAAAAAAGCAATTTCATATCATTGGGCACCAGTTTCAACTATAAAATCAATAAGTTCATTAAATAATTTCTAAAGTCCTTTCAACCCCAGAATCCTATAATAAATAAATTCTACATGCTCAGTGACACCATCTGGACATTGTACTGTGTACCAGCCAACACATCAGGTTAGTGACGTTGTTCACAGAAATTTGACATTTAAAGAAATGGAACTTTGACCAACAGAAAAACTGAAAGGATGTCAATCAATACCCAATAGCATCTGTGATTTCATAAGGCAAAACTGGAATTCCAAAAGACAACAGAAGAATCTGTTAGACATAGGGACAACAGGAAAAGCCTCTTACCTTTTACAACTGCAACTACAGACTAGAGAACAATCTTGTCTGTGTCTGTGCAATATGGTAGGGGCTGTGGTCCGTCTTGCTGTCTTTTCAGAATCAAGCATTTTTATTTAAGCAGTAGTATATGGTGATTGGGTGTACCTTTTGTAGGCAAGCACTACAATTTATTATACAAATATGTTCACAGTAGCCATTTCAGAAGAAAGGATAAGAGTTTGTATGTCTGCCCCTAAAATACAGTCATTTCAAAGAAAAGAAACACAGCAAAGAGGAAAAATATGGATATATTTTTCTGTCCCTATATACTACAATATGTGAATCAGAATGAATTATTGTCTTCAGAAATCACAGAAAAAATATCACATCAAATGACTGAAATTACATAAAGTTATATAGATAGAAGAATATCTACCCTCTGCACCATAGTAGAAAGCTCAAGCTACACATAATATCAAAGCTACACATAATATCTCTGGAAATTCCATTCTGTTCTCATGCAACTGAATCAATGAAGGTTATTATGATAATAAGTTATGCTGATAACAAGACTTTTGAAGAATCAGGCATAATAAATGGCAGCACAGAAGCCTCAATCATCTTGGTTTCTTTTAAATATTACCAAATAATTCTGGTCCTAGGACCAAGACAACTTAATTGAAAATAAAAAAAAGGTCCCAGAGTCTTTGTTGGTGTATTATAAGGAACTCTGTGTTTTTAAAAAAAGGAAAACAAGAAGGAACGCTCAAGGTAATAAGTGCTTTCATGTTACCAGTTCTCATATCCAGGGCACTGGATTGAGCTAAAGGACAAAGAGATAAGGGCAATATTGCTAGTTACTAACAAATGGCAGATAAAAGAGCTCTTCTGGGTTCTGATTAAGTGACAGCATTCTACACATTCTTTTGACTTGAGAAAGTTAGACTAAGAGCAGCAGCTAAGTTCCATGTGAAGCACAGCTAAATAAGCGTATCTGCATGCTTTCACATTCTGGCAGGACAGGATTCCTCCCCTTTCATTGAACAGAGACATGTTTTCTGGGATCACAGCAATAATGTGCCTCTGCTTCGGTTTCCATAAAAAAGCATAAACGTATATGCTGTGAGCACAGAGAAGTTTTGTGCTGTGGGACATGGTGGCTGGGAGCCAATGTTTACAATCCCCTGGGTGGGGAAGGCAGGCTGAAAGGCTCAGGACGGCAGGCTTTAAAACTCTTTGCTGTTGCCGCCTGTGACCTTCACCTCTGTTTTCAAAGCAGCTCTCAGGTTAACCCCTTGGATTCTGTGTGCACTGGAGCTGCACAAAGGAAATACCTTTCTTTGAAGGACACCTCTCTCACGCACATCGGTTTCTGATTTCAGCTGGAGCAGCTCAGAAACACTGGATTAAGAAAAAAGCATGTATTCAATCTGCTGTCAGACCCACGGGCATGTTGGGGGGCACTGGATCTGGATTTCGATGAGTGCTGTGTTCTACAAAGTGAAAGTTTCCAGCTTCAGGCAATGGACTCAAGCTTACAAACCAGGGGATTGTGAAACATGAGCATATTTGGTCTCCAGGGGAGAAGGAAGCATCCAATTTATGCAGAAATGCTCTTTTCCCAGCTAGCCAATGAGGAGCGAGGCTATGGGAGTGGGGCTTCCTATTGGGATCTCCTGACCAGAAGAACGGTGCTTAAAATTAAAGACAGGCTAAATTGCTAACAGCCCAACTTAAAAAGCAGCTGAAGAGAAAAATGCCAATTGTAGAAATGAAAAGGAAGTTTTCCAGTTGTGAAGTCAAAGCTGACCACATTTGGCTTATGACCACTGTTGTTTTGGTGGGGGCAAATTAGTAAGCTTTTATTCCTAATGCTAAGAAGTAAAGGGCTCATAAAAACTCACCACATGTGTATGTTTTATTATAGATGTTACTAAATTACTCAAAAGAGGTTTTTCAATCATGATGATATTCGAGGTTTCAAAATGTTTTCAGAATGTAAGATTTAAAAGAAACTGGTCTGATGTTAGGGTCTCATGCCTATTTTAAGGAATGCTTCACTCTATGAGAAGGCTTGCAGATTCGAAGATGTTTGGAACCTAAACATTGGTCATAATTAATATCATCACCCCTTTGTTGAATGGACAGCAACTGAATTCTGGGATGCTGAAGGGTGCAATTCTATGCTATATTTGGAGCCTATGAATCCTTAATGTGTTCCTTGCCTTTGAGAGGGTTAAGATTTCTGGAGCAGAAAATGAAAAACAACATACACCAGAAAGTGTAACTGACATGGATAAAAGTCATTAAAATACGTCTTAGGAAAAATCATTCAATTGAATACGAGACTGTAAGAAGAGGATTTTCCCTTCACATTTGGAGATGAAGCCCTGGTCTTTGTTACCAGGCAGCAGTTCAAACGTCATAAAGTATGTGTGTCCTCTAGTTGGAAGCCCATCTATTTCAGAAGAACGACTCTATCTGAGAGTATTGTTTTTCAGTTTTCCTCGACTAATAATTGGGTCTTAAGTGCTTCTGAAAAGAGTTATTAAAATTTTAGCTTCTCCAAGAAAGCTTAAAAGTAATCAAAATATTGCCCCGGCTTTCATCACAGACCAAACAACCTGTTCCGTGCCATCTACTATAGAAGTCGATGGTGATTAAGTAAATATATTCAACTCTAATGCAGACACTGAAGAGAAAGAATGTTCTGAGAAGCTTAAAGAAACTTCAGAGCTTCACAAGAGAGAAGATGTAATAACACAGCCTACGTTTAACAAAGGTTTTCCACGGGCCTGGCATTTCGCTAAGGATTTGACATGTGTCTTATCATTTAAACACTGTAAAAGCTTGTGAGGTAGGCTTGCTGTTTTTCTGCCCATATTCTAGGTGAGAAGTAGATGTTCTAAATAGGTTAGTACCTGTGTTACAGTTAGAATTCAAACTCAGGTGTGACCCCAGCCTGCATGTGCAACCACCGAGCAAGGCGACTATGCAAGCAGACAGGTCTCCAACACTCCAGGAGAAGACCTGGGGAAACTGTTAACTGCCCTCACAATTTGGCAGATATTACAATTACTACTGCTAGTAGGGGAGACTCCAAGGCTTATCGATCTTTTAAGAAAGGCGTTGCATTGAGCTGGAGCTTTCCCCTGTGAATTAAAATAAGATCACAAAGCTGCAGTACTTTCTCTCTGCAATTGATTTACTAATACTTATTCATTTCTTAAATGGAATCTGAAAAAAGTAGCATATGGGATCATCCCTATCACAAATTTTTGAGTTCTACAAACCAGTTGGAGTATATTTTCATTTACTGGCTAAAGGATTTTAAAAAATATTTAAAAACATGTCTCCATAAGTGAATGTTGTCTTAAAAAAAAAACTTGTTGTAAAATCAAAGAAAATAACCATTGCCATCTTTTACAATAATGATATAGCACAAAAAGTTTTCAGCTTAGATTTGGTGTTTGAAGCTGCTTCTCAGTAACTAACAACATAACAGCTATCCATGAACTTTAATTATTGCAATAGAATTATTAGGCACAACCAGTTACAACTGAGCTTATCCACATGCAGCATAAAGTTAAAACTGTACAAATGAAGCCAAAATATGCACAGCTAAAAGGAATGTTACAGGGGGGCCTCTCAGTGAACAAAGCAAGCTCAGTTTGGCTCTTTTTCCCTCGCGCTACCACATCCGCACATCGTTAGTTGGAAAATTCCTGATATATGCTGTAATTTTTTTGTGCTCTTTTTTTCCCCCCCAGTACACTTGGGGCTTTAATGTCCAGATGCCATTTTCCCCCTTATCTGTCCCTGTTTGGGGCTCTGCCAGCTATGGTCAACAACTAATACAGTCGAAGAAAAAAATACAGTACGCTCCCTGGCAACTGGTACAGCCTTGCAGGAAATACCAAATAAAAACTTGATTATGTATTGTTTAACCATTTTGTTTGCCTGTAGGCCACCCTGTCGTCGGTGTAATTCAGACGAGCATGCTTCATCTGGAAGGCCTGTGCGCCGCACCATTGTTCCCGGAGTCTGTCACGCACAATCGCTGGCTTCAGCCTGTGGCCCTCTAAATGAAAGGAGCAGATTTGTGGCAGCTTTCCAACCTGCATTCCTTTTAATTAGTCAACTTGTGGCCCAATGTTATAATAGATAAGTAACCTCTTAATATTCATGTAATTAATTAATTTTTTTCCCTCATTCAGTTATAAACCTTTGCGTGGGGGGGGGGAAGGCTTTATCCTATATGGGCTCTGGTTTATGAAATAAGTGTGCTACTATTACAAAGAATGTCAGACACCAGGTTTCAAAGATTCTTCATGAGTACCAATTCCAGAAACCACAGTATGCCTGAGCTATGTTTTAAGCATATTGCTTTTGCATTTAAAACTATACCTGAAGTCTTCTTCTTTTACATGTGTGATAATATGTAAGATGAGCTATCTTTTTGTCAGCGTTAACTTGGCTGGGAAGCCTGTGTCCATCCGAACTGATAAACTAGTTCACCATTAGATAGGCAGAAAGTTTCACATTTTGAGGATCTTTTGCAAAGCAAGTCTGACATGGAGAGTGGGAAAAAGTTCTCAAAGTACCAGGCAGTCTGTCTGTCCTAGATCTAATTAAACTATGATGCCTTTAGTTTTAGCATATGATTCCCCTTACAAGATAAGTTGATTTTTTTATAAATATTAATATTATTCATTGGTAACAGGCATAAGAATGACATTTAAAGCTCATAATTTAATTTTTTTCAACTACTTAAGCTTTTCAACCAAACCAAATTCTCCTCAAAGGCAGTAACAGCATATTTAGCTGATATATGCCCTCATGGACCATGCATATGATGGGTAAAATACTACTCTTGCATATTCTTAGTATTACTTCTGATGCCACTTTATGAGATATTTACAGTGCCACTTCAACAATTCATTCATTCACTAATATGCCTACCAAGAAGTGAAAAGCACTGGATCCCAGTTGCAAAGATGATACAAAGAAAACATGGTATCTGCTCAAACATTCTTGAGCAAAGTGGGCAGCTGTGTAACTACTGGTTACATCTGCTCTAGGTCAAGGAGAGGTGTGTGATTTAATAGCCTGGATCAAAATCCTGGCTCCTCTCTTATAAGCTATATCACTTTGGCTAAATACATTAAAATCTCTGTGCCTTTGTTCCCTCATCTGCAAAATGCAGAACTACAGCAGTTACTTCAAAGGGCAACTGAAGAATTATATGACATAAGGTGCCTTTTTTTCCTATAAATTTTAGTTTTTAGCAAATGTTACACCCAGGTGGGACAGGGTGCAGAATGGGGGTACACCTCATAGTGTCAGAAGCTCAGAGTGGATCTGCAAAGGCAGGCACGGCTGTCAGAGGGAGCAGCTCTAGCAGAAGTTGAGAAGTATGGAACCGCTTGGATCAGCCGCCACGGGATGGAGCTTAAACTTTATCCTAAAGGGAAAGGGGGGCACTGAAAGTCTTATGCAGGGAATGTAATTTTGCATATTCTGAGTAAAACACATTCTGGTAACTGTAGAGGATCAAACAGACAATCAAGGAGGCAGGAGATACATAAAAAGGGTGCAATGATCCAGGAGCACTCGGAGGAAGACCTGTGGAACTACAGTGGTAAGGAGAGGAGAGGGGAAAGCAGGAAGAATAATTTTATTGATTGATTGACTGCAGTGTCGGGATTGAAGTCAGGGCCTTGCACATGCCAAGCAAGTGCTCTACCACTGAGTTGCACCCCCAGCTTAAGAAGGAATAATGAATCAAATCAGGCAGAAAGGGAAAAGGAATCTCTAAATCAGTCTCACATTTCTGTTGGATGTGGAGGAGGATGGTGGGGAATGATAGGAAGACTTGCAAATTAGGATAATATCCAGGATGATATTTGGGTTTGGGACTCAAGTGAAATAACTGAGTTGGACAGAGGATGAGTTCCCTGCCTTCAGGATAGTCCCCACAGAAAAGAGTAGATTGCTGAGGGAGGGAGTACATGTAGGCTACATGCCATAGGACAGAACCTACAGGGAAGAGAGAGGGCCCTCAACAAAGAGATGCAGGTCAGGCAGGAACATAGGTGGACACTATGATGCTACAGAAGCCATGTTGGGTATTCATGAGAAATAAAGAAGAGAGAAGCATATACATACCAGAAGATGCTGAGGAAGTTGAGGGAAACTGCTTGCAGGAAAGCAAAGTGTTAATGGCCTCCTGAATGAAAACCATCCTTCCTTGGTTATAGAAGAAAAGAGGCAGAGCCATCTGAAGCTGCTCTCTGCTCACTGTGCTTTTGCTACCTGCCCTTTAAGTCTGCCCCGAACTTCCAACCCCTTTAAAGGTTTCTTCTTTGGAAGACTGAGTGTAGGTGAAGGTGCTGGGGCAGCAGACACATACAAACAGGATCTAGAGGGGATCAAAGCAGACAGACTCAAGCCCTCAGGTAGTGAGATTAGAAGACCCCTACCTCCAAGGCTTCAGATACGGAAGTGAGTGGGAGCCCAGATAAACAGAGGTTAGTCTGCAGGTGTGTGTAGCAGGAAAGGAGAGATGAAGTAGTTCACATTCAAATATTTACTTACTTGATAAAAATATGAGATGGTATCATTATGAACAGAAGCAGATCTCTGGTTTGTGAAGCCTAAAGCTTACACACTTTCAAAAAGTTGTCAAATGCCTCAAACATCACAAAACACAGGAATAAAACCACCCCATTTTGATTAATAAACAGACATGTCCTCTAGGAAACTTTCTTATCCTACTCTTTTTGACTGCATACTATTTGCCTTTCATTTGACAATGACTTTTGAAATATTTTCTATAGAATTTTGATAAAGTCTACTTAGAAATATTTTCTATAGAATTTTGATAAAGTCTATTTTTCCCTTTGATGCTGGGGACTGAACCCAAGGCTTCTGTACTCTACCACTGAGCTACAACTCCAGCGCTTAGATAATTCGTGTAAGAATAATTCTTAAAAGGATGATCCCCTCCTTATAAATAGAAAAAAAGTGCATGGCTATTTTTATAATTAAATGTTTCACTATCTAGTATCTTATCTTGAAAGAACTTCCATTTTGACTAGGCACTCAATGAGAATAAAATCTTTTATGATATATGTGTCTATTGTCTCAAAATTTTCCTTAGACTAGCTTTCTCCCCCATATGTTTCAAACTTTGTCTTTCCTCCACCAACCACAGGCTTCTGGTGCCAGATACCATGGGTCATGTTCACGTTGTGGGATGACCTCTGACCTCCAGGTGAGTGAGTGCAGTGGTTATGGAAGGGTGTCTCTGTAAGCCCTTGCTACATTGGACCTAGGGCCAGTCATGATTTTAGAAAGTTTCCCAATCTGGGCATTTTTGGCAGATGGGGCAAAAAAATTCTCTACTCTAGGGGGGTACTCTAGGCACTGTAGGATGTTTAACAGAAGCCCTGGTCTACACCCACTAAATGCCAGTAGCAACCAATCCTTTCCTTCCACTGAGACAACCCAAAATGTGTCTGCCCACTGACAAATGTTTCCTGGAGGCAGCCAAATCATTCTCAGTTGAGAAGCACTGATAAACATGAAACAATGGAGAACCTCATAACAATAAGCTTACAACATCCAAAATAACTCAGCATTCCCTGAGTCAGATCTTGAAAATACCTGTGGTCACTCTAGTGCCACCTGAGAGCGGAAGTGTGACTGGGTGGGGTGGAAGGTTAATCAGTTGCACTCAGAACAGCTTACTTCTGCAATTAACAAAATAGACCACATGAACATAACTGCTAGGGCTTGTTCCCTGTCCTTGGTAAATAAGCTGTAAGTGGAGGCTTGGAGCTTACAACTCAGAAGCACAGTAAATCCACTTCCAGTTATGGGAAATCCCAGCTGAAGACAATGTAGTTATAAGTGCTGGCATTTTTTAATTCTCTTTTCACACCACATAATAATTAATGATACTACTGATCGTTTCACACAGATATTGCAAATGTCATATTGGGTGCAAGTACATTTCAAATGACCTCATTAATTGTCACAGTATTATCTACAGTTTAGTAATTAAAAGAAAACTAAGTATTTTGAATTCTTTGGATAAAAATGTCCTATTTTTATGACATGAATATATTATGATGAGAGAGAGAGAGAGAGAGAGAGAGAGAGAGAGTGTGTGTGTGTGTGTGTGCACACACTCATTTGCCTGGTAAGATGAATGAATATTTAGATACAACTAAATTTCCCAGATTACTTAAGTTTTTCCAGTTCTGAAAGTACATCATATTTTCATTGTTTAAATTTTTTTCCTTGTGTCCTACTATCATTCTTTTTTCTGCTTTCCTGCTGTGTTTATTAGCTTAATTATTTAATTACTTCTAAAATGCAATGGGTCCTTTATTCAAAGCCCTCTGACAGCTTCCTGTTAAACTTAAAAATGAACTAATACTTTTATAAGGTCATCAACAGCAGAAGCTCTGGGCTACCTTCCTGATCTCAGCCCTGACCAGTCCCATCCCATTCACTCTGCCTCAGTTACAAAATGTTCTTTTACTTCCTCTGGACATTTCAAAAACTCCCTCCTGCTTTGGGGACTCTGAATTGATTTGCAATCTCTGTTGGAATGCTCTCTCCTGAATCTTGGCATGGTGTGTCCCTCACCTGCTTCCTCAAAGACCTCCCCTGACCATCCTCCCTCTCTAAAATAGGTTCCCAATGTGTTATACTTTATCCTCTTGCTCACCAGGCCCCATAGAACTTAGCACTATAAGAAACGATGTAACACGGTAATTTGTGTTTATTATCCATCTTCCCCACAAAAATGAAGGGAGAAGTTATCTCGTCTCATCAGCATCTACACTCTCAGCGAAATGCCTGGTCGACAGAAACCATAATGCAAGACTTTATATTAAGTAAGAGCCCAGGGAAGTAGGTGGAAGGCTTCAATGATGGCACAGCTATTTGATCCCCCAAAATCTCTCTTGTTCTTTCATGCTCCTTCTTATTCTATCTCCTTGCTCTTTCTCTGCCTCCACTGTTTTAAAACTTGTTTCCCTTTAAAGATGTAAAATATAACACATAAATGTATCTATATTATATGTAGTACTGTTTATAAATATTTACAACTTTCTTCAATTTTTTTTCACTCAATATTGTTTCTGAGATTCACCATGTAATTGTCTAGCTAGCTACAATTCTTCATTTCCATTTTCAGTGTTGCATAATGTCATTGTGAATATTAAAGATATGATTTAACCCATTAATTTGTATATGAATCTTTGGGTTGTCCGAATTACAAAGGCACCATGAATATTCCTAACTATGATTGCTGGCACACAGGTGTAATAATTTTTCTGAGACATGTAACTAGACATGAAATTTTAGAGTTTTGTGGGACAAGCATGTTAAATTGTATTGTTAATGCCAAATTATTTCCCAAAATAGAGAACTATTTTATGTTTCCATGAACAGAAGATGAGTTTCAAATATTACTTGATAAAGCAGAGCACTAGTGAGTTTTAGATAAATGTTTTTTAAATCCTAATATTCTGTTTTTTTAAAAACTGGTGAATTTTGTCCATTTACACTTATTGTGATATACTGTGATATATTGTGGTAAATTTACCAGTTTATGCATTCGCTACTCTTTCTTGCACATCAGATACTCCTTTTAGGATTATTGCCTTAATTTTTGATATAAATCCTTTAGTGAAAAGTCTTGTTGGTGGTAAACTCTACTGGTTTTTATTGATGGTGAAGATTTTGTTACTCCAAGAGTATACTCTGTACCTGAATTCCACATATACACAAAGATAATAACAAAACATGTAGTTCAGTAGTGGCTTTTCTACTATCATGTCCTTTAGCCACCAAGAGTAAAAGATGCTAACAAGTAGTTAATCACCAAGTAACCAACCATCTACTAAGTTTTTGGTGCACACTAATGGTGCTTTGTCATGCTTAGCAAACAAGTTACTGTTCCTGATCTAAAAGAGCTTTGAGCAGCATGAGCAAAATGAAATCACATGAAACCTAAGTAGAATAAAAGGTTTCATGTAAAGACTGATGTGGTGGCTCAAGAAATGCTGTGTGAGCCTGGAGCAGGAAGTATCCAAGGAAAGCTGGATCCTCAGGTCATGCTGCAGAAACTCCTGAATTACATTTCCACACAACGCTGCTCATGTGGAGAAACCACCCCTTTACCCTGAATCTCAGAAAAGCCAGAGAATACTTTCTTCAGACACAGTATTGTGGTTTAATGTGAATTCTGAAATCAGCACTAGGTAGGTAAAAGCAATACTAAGACAAATGTTTTTAAAGACTAAATTAAAGACTAAGCAATCGTATAAAATGCCACACACAATTTCCAGAATAGCAGGATGAATATGACACTGATTTATTGGTTTAGGTGGCAACTCCTTTTGTGAATGGGGGGCATTCCTGCATGACTTTGTAAAACAAGACAGTGCAGGTTACACAGGGCTGGGCTGAAAGCCTCAGGAATTTCTTTTAACTGATTTTTTTTTTTTTTTCCTCAGAGGTTAATAGCTGGAAAAGTTCTTATGTGACACACTGTAAGTAGACTATGGGAAAGAAGTGTCTGTCATTTGTGACATTAATTCCTAATCCATGGTACAATGAGTCACTTATTCACCAGAGAAGAATCTCACCTATTTGGGAAATGAAACTTTCTGAATATTAACTACAACTTATCCTCAAGAGAAAGCGAAAACTGGAATACAAAATGGTCTAGAATAGAGACAAGATTTAATGCTCATTTTGACTATAGAAAGGAAATCATTTCACTTTTAGGATTTATGAATTGGTCAACTATCTTCTAACCTATGGAGATTAACTACCAAAAGATCTGTCTCGAAAATATTTTTTCTTATCTTTCTAGGGTTTGTCCAGTAGGTGGTAAAGAAGAGAAGTATAATCAAGCAGGTTTGTGGTTGAGCCAAAATTCAGTTCCCCTTCAGCCACCCTTAACTACCTGCCTCACAGGTGAAAGTGAGCAGGGAATAAGGACTGAGGAGATGGCACTGGATTCTGGAACCTGAGACCTCACGCTGGGGAACGGAGCCCGAAGCTGGAAGCGTGTACTGTCTTACATTCATTCATAGTGACACACTCATCCATTCATCTCTTAGTGAAAATTCTGCAGCTGTCTGGATTTGCACATTCAATTTCTTTTTTTTTTCAATTTCTTATTTTCAAAGAACAGATATATGTATAGAATATATTTTATTTTTCAAAACTTTATTATTTAAAGTTTTGAAAAATAAAATATATTTAAATATATTTAATAAAATATATTTAAACAATAATAGTGATAACAGAAAAATTTCCTCAATATTCTCATTTTACGAATACTAGAAACATTTTCACATGCTGAGAAACAAATAAAAATTTAAAAAGTGAGAATGGTCTAAACTCCAGCATAAGTGGGCAGTAAGTGACTGGCTGGTAGTAACTGTTTTTGCTAATTTCCTAACCCGCTTTCATATTTAGATGCAAAGAGGAATGTTACCATTACATAATTCAATTATAAGAATCTTCGAGTACTTCCTCTTTTTCTTCTAAATTTATTTAATCCCCACAACAATCCTATAAGGCATGTACTGTTATTTTCTCCATTTTAACAGAGAAGAAACCCAGGACACAGAGAGTCTAAGTAATTTATTTAAGGTCACACAGCTTGTAGTAGCAAGATAAGCTTCAAATAAAAGGTCTAGTTTCTTGACTCTGTCACCTTCACCAATGTGCTGGGCTGCACTACTTCTTGAATGAAGCAAGGTTCATCCAAAAATTATCTCTTTGCCTATAGTAGAAAAGGGTAGGAACAAAAGGAATATTCCAGGAACACTTGAATCAATTTAAGACTTCAAAAACAATGTTGCCAAGGAGGAAGAGAGAAACAAGGGGAGAAATTCTAAAACAAGATCAATGGAGTCACTGTTCGAAGAAAATAAAGGACTTATTCTCTTGGGAGGGTGTGAACTATTTATTCACGAATACCTGATGAGATATAGACACACACACACACACACACACACACACACACACAATCAATCTCTCTCTCTCTCTCTCTCGGTCTTTCTCACTCATGCGTTCTCTCTTTCACAAGATAAGCAAATGCAATATCAGAAAGAACACCAAGTGTATCATGTTTTAAGTTCTGCTGTCTTCCCAGATCTTTCCAACCTCACATCTGGGGTGACTCAAGAAGGTGGCTGGCTTCTCTGAAGGGGCACAGCCATGAGCAAGAGTATGACATTGTGGGGGAGGAGCACATCATGGTGAAGTTTGGACACATATTCAGTTCTTTTAAAAAATACACTCTTAAAAAAACCCCATTTATTTATTTATTTGTCTATTTATATGCGATGGTGAGAATCAAACCCAGTGCCTCACACATGCTAGGCAAACACTCCACCACTGAGCTACAACCCAGCTCTAGTTTTTAAAATAATCTTAAAACTGAAAAGATTCTTACTGGAATTATATATCCAATATCCTTTTTAAAATTATTTATTTGTTTTGGGGACTTGGATCAAACCCAGGGCCTTGCGTATGCTAGCCAGGCCCTCTACCCCTGAGCTATCCCCCCTCAACCACCAATATTTAGTTTTTATACTTGCTATTCCTCAGAAGCAGAAAGCAAAAAAGGTAAAGGTATTTAATTCCAAGGACAGAAAATCTAATAAAGGGCTGCAAAAATACTTAATACCTTTCTTTATCCATTTGTATCCTTCTTTCAAACTCTATTTAAAATGTCTTATTTTGAAAATTAAAGAATCAAATCCATGTCACTGTTTTTTAAAATGAATGGATGGGCTGAACCAAGAATGGAGATAAACCAAGACCACACAAATCTACCTGTAATGAGTCTATACTACTTTTATAATAGACATAAACATCCTCGTTACCAATTACTACTTAGTGAACATAATATATATGATGCTCTGTTTCTTTCCTCAAGGTGCTTGTTGTCTAATGAAAAGAGTAAATTATAGTGTTTTGTGGCTGTTTACATTACACAGCCCTCATTAGGGTTTAGTCATGTAATGATCACATGTGAAGTATATAATCTGCTAATTTTAGCAATAGCTGGATTATGGGGATAAAAAAGGAGGAACAGAGAAACAGGTGTTTAATTAGATAGAACATAACCATACTACTTTAGGGCCCAATAAGGTAAAGTATCTATCACTTAAGTCCTGAAGGGGGAAACATTTTTTTTGGAAAAAGGCTCTTAAAATAAATCATTTTATGATAGTCATCCTTAATTCCAACTGGGATAAACATTAAACCATTAGAAAATTTCTGATTTACACGACTACTAGTAAGATGACTTATGCAGATTCTTCATGATACAATACATTCTCATTTGGAACTTTTAATCCTCTTAGAAGAAATGACTTCTGTTATGTTTTTGTCCACTGCTAGGAAAAAGAGTAATGATCATGTCAATCATCTGATTTAAAAAAGAATTATTTTTTGTTTTCTTATTTTTTTCTGCATAAGGTATGTTTCATACCAAACTTTGCCAAGGATGTGCTTTTTCCCCTACTTTTCTCTGGATCTATCTCCAGTGTGCCCTCTTCCTCCCAGAGAGCCCCTTATCACACATCTGTCATAAAACAGCCTCCATGAAGATCTTTTTTTGGGATACTGGGGATTGAACTCAGGGGCATGCGGCCACTGAGCCACATCCCCAGCCCTATTTTCTATTTTATTTAGACACAGGGTCTCACTGAGTTGCTTAGTGCCTCACTTTTGCTGAGGCTGGCTTCGAACTTGCAATCCTCATGCCTCAGCTTCCCGAGCTGCTGGGATTACAGGCATCTGTGTGTCACCAGACCTGGCCTGACAGCAACTTCTTAACTCACACCAAACTCTCTTGCCAACCCATTCATCACATTGTGTCTTTTGGAAAAACAAAACCATACAGTTTTGATCATGTTCTATGAAAACACCTGTTCATTCACAAGCTTCTTGCTGTTTTGTGAACACGTGCTGCCTTTTCTCAACTCTATCCCTAACATATCTTCCCTTTGGTTTGCCAGGCAAACTCCTTCTTATTTTTAAAGATTTGGCTAAAAAATCAGCTCCCCTGTGAAGCCTTCCTTCACTCTCCCAGAGCTAATAGTGCCTGGCTCCCAGATTCATCTGGATTTATTGGGGATGGCAACATATCTTCAGATGAAAACACATATGTATTTCCTATGTGCATACAGAAGTAATTGGTATTACTTTGAAGAGTATATTTAGAGATGGTAAGTATTTAAATCAAATAAGTTACACAAATAATTGAAATCAACATCTTTTAAAAAGCATTTAACCAAAAATTTTTTGCTACCTCACCATTAGAAAACAATTTCAGCTTCTGACATAACTAATTGAATTGGCAGGTGAAGATATTATCTGTAAATTACTCAGATTGCTAACGGTCAGACAGTTTGGTGATTATTATTATTATTACTAAAGAACCTAAGGAACACAGTGGTTAAGTATTCATCCTCTGCCTAATCAACATTCCCATAAAATTCAGCTCTTGACATGTGGAGCACTTATGAAAAAAGCTGTACTGTAATTCATATAACATTTGATTTGGAATCATTGAGTACATCCATGCACTTCTGAAAAGAACCAATAACACAAGTTTCTACCTCACAGTGGTCCTGTGTCTTGGGGAATCTCCTAGATCAATGAAGGGTCTGTCACTGGTTATTTACCATGATTTATAGCCATTTCCCTTTTCTTGGCTAGTACAACCTGGCTTTCTTTGAGTAGCCTTCTGCTGCCTATCCACAGAATAACTGGGCTAGGAGTAGGTGTGTCATCTAGTTGTAGGTGATGAAACCCAAGTGGAAGTTTGCAGAGAGCTTTGGGAAAAGATTGTCTTTCCTGATGAAAGAGGCAATGAAATACTTTTTGATTCCTAAACACACTCACTGCTTAGAACACTGTTGTATCAGGATCTAATGCTTGAAGCTACTGCCACCATCGTGAGGCCATTAGGAAAAACAAAATCAACCCCATAAGGTGGGGAGGGGTTGAAATTTTTCTGAAATTTGGTTACAGGAAGCAAGATGACTCCACTGAGCAACTGCACCAATTGTAGAATTATCCATCCTCAGACTTCTTATGTCAGATGAAATAATTCCTACTGTTCCAGACACTTTGGATTGGGTAGTATGAACTTGTAAATAAACAAAAAGTAAATAAATAAATAAAGAGTAAATAAATAAAGAATCCCCAAGAAAGCAAACACAAAGCCTATATGTATATATAGAATAAACCCATACCTACACCCACCCATACTGAGAATTCTACATAAATAGAAAAAGTTATAAAGATTCATTCTCCAAGCTGTTAACAGTGACTTTTTCTGTGAGGAGGATTAGTGGGGATTTTCCATTTTCATTTTTTTTAACCTGTCTGTAATGTTTCAGTTTCAAAAATAATTTTAGCAATCAAAAAAGAATGTATGTTGAAAACATTGCCTAAAGAGAGGTGAGAGTTTAGAGGTGGAGTGTATGTGTGTGAGGGGGGAAGTCATGTAAACAAATGCTACAGAGTGAATATTGAAAAAATTTCAGAAAATGCCCCTGGATTTGATGAAACTACAATTATAAATAGTGTAATTTCTCTCTTAATAACTGTCTACTGATATTAAATTTCTAAACATAAAATTACAGAGTAAATTAATTCTATAATTCTTAGGTAAAATAGAAACAGTTGATGAGGGGCTGGGGTTGTGGCTCAGTGGTAGGGCACTTGCCTAGCATGTGTGAGATGACACTGGGTTCTCAGCACTGCATAGAAATAAAGAAATAAAAATAAAGGTTAATACACACACACACACATATATAAAACAGTTGATGACTATCATTTTTCTAAAATATTATAGGACTACTAATACTTGAGATCTACCATCAAATATTAGGAGCACAAAAAGCACAAATGAAAAAGAAACTGATGGAGAACACAAATTGGACTGTTCTGTGGGTATAGTAGCAGCAGTGTGGCATTTAAGTCCCACATCCTAAAATCCTGGAGCTCTTACAGAAATAAAGCTACAGTAATAAATGTAAAGAAAGATAAAAATTCTGGGTGCAATGGCGCACACCTGTAATTCCTGTGGTGTGGGAGGCTGAGATAGGAGGATTGTAAGTTCGAAGCCGGCCTCAGCAACTTAGTGAGGCCCTATGCAACTCAGTAAGACCCTGTCTCTAAATATAAAAAGGGGCTGTAGATGTGGCTTAGTGGTTAAACAATCCTGGGTTCATTCTCCTGGTTAAAAAACAAAAAATAGAGGCTAGAGTCGTGGCTCAGTGTTCGGCCGCTTGTGTTACAAATGTCAGGCACTGGCTTTGATCCTCAGCCCTTCATAAAAATAAATAAAGGTAAAAACCCCCAAAAGAAAAAAACAAATAAGATTATATGTCGACTTGAATACAATTACAAAAGAAAGGTCACTCTTGAAGAAACTTTCCCTATTTTAAGTGGAATGTTAACTCAATCTGAACACCTTAAATACTATGCCACATTTTTAACTTTTTCTTGCTGGTAAAAAGCATGATAATGACTAATTTGTTTTCAGGTATAAGAAGAACATGTGAGTCTTTTTTTTCCTCTAGACTTTAATGTTTTTAAATTCATAATGAATTGTTGACTTTTCCTACAATATCTTTATACACATACCCAGTAAAAACTAGAAAGACCAGATATTATGTAGTTATTTTACATAATATATAATCCTGGAAAGGCTTAAGAAAATGCATTTTAATCAATTTTATATGTGAATGTGTGTATGTATATATATATATATATATAAAATAAAAATATATATGACATTTTTTAGTGTAGACACATACCTTTGTTTTATCTATTTATTTTTATGTGGTGCTGAGGATCAAACCCAGTGCCTCATAAGTACCAGACAGGTGCTCTATCACTGAGCCACAACCCAGCCCTTTATATATTTTAAAGCCCATGCAGCTTTGGAAAAACTCTGCCATAAGCCCATTGATAAAATACTTATTTATTTTACCCATTTGATTTTTTAAAAATCATGCAATTTTCTTAAAGCTATATTGCTTTTAAGGTTTGGTATGTACTATAATTGTATTTAAGTCCCCCATTCAAGTTAATATTGACAAATTGGCCATTTAACATTGAAATTGGTTGTGATTAGAACTAGCATCAATGAACTCTTGCAGACTCTACAACAATATCCAACCCACTAATTAGTCATGCATCTGGGTAAAATTAATACAATTTTGGTTTTATTTTATTGTTATTATTTACAATTTTTGGTTTTAAAAATATAATCTAAATATAAACACCAGATTTTATCAATGAACATATAATTAATGAAACAAATTGGATTCTTGGTGCTGAAATTTCCAGACAGATGCAGATAGAAGCTGTAATGACCCCTTTCAGAGAAGCTGATGTTTAGGGGTAGGCATCCTTTCTGAGCTCAGTTCCTTCCACTCCTCCACTCCAAAACCTGTTTCATCTCACACCCACAAGATGCGAAACAATGGGAATATTATCATGAGACAGCTACAGGTGAATCAAAAGCACACATCAGAGGATGTGCCCAGCTATCCCAGGCAATCAGGTGGGTTTTGACGAGGTGGCACTATAATGCAGTCTTCAAGAATACATTTTCAGGGTTGGGGTTATGGTTCAGCAGTAGAGCATTTGCCTAGCACGTGTGAGGCAGTGGGTTTGATTCTCAGCACCACGTATAAGTAAAATAAACATGCTTTGACAACTTAAAAAAAAAAGAATATGTTCTCAGCTGGGCATGGTGGTGCATGCCTGTAATCCCAGAGGCTTGGGAGGGTGAGGTAGGAGGATCTCAAGTTCATAAGCCAGTCTCAGCAATGCCAAGGTGCTAAGCAACTCAGTGAGACCCTGTCTCTAAATAAAATAAAAAATAGGGCTGGGGATGCAGCTCAGTGGTCAAGTGCCCTGAGGTCAATCCTTGGTACCCCAAAAAGGAAGAAAAAAAAAAAAAGAAGAAAGGGAAAGGCAATCTAAGCAGACAGGAAGAATGTCTAATGGTTATGGAGACACAAAATCTATGGCATGGTGTTTCAAGGAGGGGGGAAAGGCCTGGACAGCTGGATCAGGGGGCTGCGGATGGGTCTGGAAAGCAGGAATGGCAAGGGAGGTTAGCCACTGTTGCATCTGCACTCTTCTTTTGTCTCCCAAGCCTGCTGGCTTCCCACGGTGGCCATGCTGCATGGCTGCTGTCACTGTTCCCTCCTATAAGCTGGTCTTGTCTTTCCAGGAAAAAAAAAAAAAACAACAAAACTGCTGTTTCTCACTAACTGTAGTCTTCTACTTGGCAGAAGCGGGGTTTTCCACTCAGGTGAAGAAATTGTCACGAATGTATACGAAGACCTTCATCCTGGGAATCTGTTTTACATTCTTGATAGTAACTTTTTCTATCCTTTACAAAAGTTTCAGTTGTATTTTTTTCTAATCTGCTTTTTCTAAACTAGTAAAAGCTAGTTTTCTAGAACTAGGTTACAGACAGACTTTGGCCCATTTAACAAGGTCAGACTGTTTATTCTTGACAGAATTCTTTCCCACTGTAAAAAGGTACTTTTAAATGCCACATTCCAAAACCAGTGCCAGTAAGCCACTGAAGCATATTTTCCCACAAGAACTGATACCATGCACGGTCCCTACCTCACTGAAATCACCCAGCGTTACATAAGGTGCGGAGAGTTTTTAATGCCACCATGAAATCTATCAACTGAAGTATATCAGCCAAGGACTCAGAAAACACTTTCACACATTTCAAAGCACCGTTAACCTTTAAGAATTAATTAATCAACATAAAAATGAGAAAGAGAGAGGGAAGGAGGGTTTTTAGAAATTAAGACAGCAAAGGAAACTAAAAATTTGGAACTTTATATTAGTATCCAAACCTAGAAATCATACGGTTTTTTATTCCTTATTTTGGGGTTTTTATGGTTGAGCTGTTAAATTTACAGCCCCATTTTTAGATTCTGCCAAGCCTTCAAAATAAATATATGAGCAGCACTAAAGTAAATTCTCCTACGCTTTCCCCTTCTTTCATTTGGATGTTTCCCTGAGACTTGAAGGTAGATTATTCCTGCACAGCCAACTGTCAAGTTTAACATTCACATTTATGAGGGATTTAAAAATCATCACTATCGTTTCAGATGCCGGGTGCAACAAGATCACTCACCCCGAGTTTCAATCCCCAGAGAAAAGAAAAGCCAAAAGCAGGCATAATAAAAGGAAGGGCTCAGTGGCCCAAAGACTATCATTTAGAAACAAATTTGGAAAAGTAGCAACCAAATCAATAAAATTAGACAGAAAATATAGCACTACAAAATAATCATTTAGAAGTTTAACCTCACTTTTTGGAGATGATGTACAGATGATCAGAAACACCTGCCCAATCTTCTCAAGGACCCAAGTGGACTACATAAAATACCAAAAGGAAACTACAATGCAGGTACTTTCAATCCTTTCCTGAGACACTATGGTTCTTCCAGAGATGCCAAGAAATCCTAATTTTTAAATAGAGGATATCATTTGGAAAATAACAGAGCACACGTTTGGGAGGTGGAGGGAGGTTTGTGGTCCTGAGTAAGGAAGGATGAAGCACAGGAGCAATCATCTGAAGATTAGCAATGGCTGCCCAGACACACATTCAAAGAGTAACTGTTACTCCCTTGGAGCTCAAGTTATTATCGGGCAGTGACGCAGGAGACTGGGAAGATTAGCTGAAAGTTGCATCTAAAACAAATGAAAAAAAAAGCCCTAAACCTTTCAGATGCTTATAAATGATGCTACAATGACATCAACAGTAACACAGAAAATGTAGAAGTAGAAAATCATCCACTGATTCATTTTTTGAAAGTAGGTTGTTGTGAGACATACTCAAAGACAATAAGACATTTGATGGTGTCACGTGATGAGCAATCGGTGTATATGTGCTTGAGCGTGGTCTTTGGACAGATGTGATAGAAAGTCAGAAAAAGAGGTTGGGGCTGGACCGCCAAAAAAAAAAAAAAAAAAAAAAAGGAAGAAAAGAAATTGTAGGATTTACTCACCGCTATTTCTCGAGTGCTTACAATATGCAAGGAAGGCATCGTGGGAACCAGCAAAATAGTGTAAAATATAGATTGATTGGATAAAAATGGGTATGTCAAAGTTATGGAATTTCAATGACGAATCTTGCCTTGGAAACTTATACTATGAGATTATCGAAATCCAAGCAATATGGTACCTTCCCCTTCCTTATAAGGCAGAAGTGACAGCTATAAAACACAAGAAGCTCCCACATCCAAAGAATTAAAGAGGACACAGAATCCAAGCTAAGGAAGCACCGTTTCATGTTCATTCCAAGGACTATGCCTCCCTAGCCTGAGTGTGAAAATAATACGACACTTGGGTTAAGCAAATTAAGGAGATGGGATTATCTCCTAAACTAAAATTCTTCAGACTTGCTCAGGACTCAGCACAGAAGGTGCATTTCCATTAAGAATGTTAACGGTGACAACGTTTTGTCATCTTAACGGATCCTTGAGGAACCTTTGCTTATTAAAGAAAACCTCTCTAAAGCATTTAGACAAGACCATAAGAAGACCAAATGGTCTTTACATTTAAATTTAAAATTGATCTTTACGCGTAAATTTGGCCTCAGAAGGCTGAGATTTAAATGACATCACAGGAAGCGTGAAGGGTGGGATATAAAAATCCAGGTGACAACCAGACCCTCTCTACATCACGCCTTGATAGGACGAGCAGAACAGACACGACTGGAGGAAGAGAGGCACGTCCAGCCCTTCCTCTGATGCAAACGTCCTCCAGGCAGTAGCATTAAACTGCTGCTTTCGTCCAGAACTAATTGGCAACAGTGACCTCTTATGAAGGAGCTAGATTTAGGTGAGTCAAATGAATGGCTATCTTTTATAAACAAGGAGGGCAGTCATTGGATTCACCTCCCGAGTACAGCTGGTGGAGTCAGATGCCCACACGGACGCACGGCCCCACAGCAGCCCTCTGGACAGTATGGAATTCATCCTCCTTCTACGTGGGAACAAGTCTCACAGTGGGCACCAATGTTTGCCTTCCCTGTGGCGGCAGAGTCAACCTATCAGATGGTAACTCGAAACGTGTTTTATGACCACTGAGAATGCGCAACGGAGGATCTGGATGGGTTCGTGTGTTTGTTTTGGCTCCGGCATTTTCCACGTACCCAGCCCTGGGAATCCTGAAGAAAACGTGTCCTGTTCCCAGCTCTGTGTGCTGCCCCCATTGTGTTCCATTTCCCTCACTGGTGAAAGTGAAAACGAAAGCGGCACAAACACTCCATTGTTAACTATGAAATATGTACTGGCAACTGGAGGTTTTATCAAAACAGACCTGGTTGTGTCATGGCAAGATGTTAGCAGGGAGGGAGTTACAGGAGCCTTTCCTGCTTCCGAGGTGTGTCCTGCACTTTCGCTGAGGTGCTGGGGCGACAGGGCTTGGGTTTTTTCCATTATACTCATGTAACGCTCATGGTTTGATTTATTCAGTATGCACTGGCAGCGTCTGGAGGCTTCTGTGGGAGCAACTCGGCTGCCCAAGCCCAGGCCCAAACCCTGCCAGGTCTCCATAGTAAATACAACATGCACGAAGAGGAAACAAGCATCAACAATTTATTTTCCCCCTGAAAAGATGACATTGTTCTCCAGTCTCTGGTTCTGCTTTACTCTGTCACCTGGCAGTGCTCTACGATGAGCTATTCCAAATCCACACACAGAAAACAGGAACGGACTGCGTGATGTGCACATCCGTGGGGCCCACATCCAGAAGGTTCAGAAAGGAGGGTGCTGGAGACCTCCCTGAGCATCCCACATTCTGTCATGGGTATGCAGAAAAGGTTTCCCTGACCTCGGCCTCTGAAGGCTCCTGAGTCGCATGGTCTCACAGAACCTTATTCTCTTCCTTCATTGAGCTCACCTGTTTCTAACTATACACTCCCGCAGGTGATGATTTTATTCAGATCTATCATTTTGCTTCTATGCTCTCGAGAGCAAAGACTTTGTCCATTTTTGTTCACCATCCTCTCTCAGGCTCTCCGATATATGGAAAGTGATCAGTGATAATTGTTGACTGAAAGCCAGCACTCCATTTCATTAATTTTCTCCCCTGGGCTTATCGGAAAGCTTTTTTGTCTGAATCCAAAAAGTCTCTTGAGTGTTTACTAAATGCTACCAACATTAAGATAAATTAGAGTAAAAAACTATCCATTGTCAGAGGCCTAAGAGGGGATATTAGTATCAAATTTTGTAATACTTGTGGTATTAAATAAATTAATGACCTTAAATAAAGAAATCTTTAAAATCTTGCCAGTTCCTTTAAAAATAAAACCAAATAATTTTTGTACTCTACGTAGCTGTCTAACAGTCTCAACAGGTTTATTATTTATGTACTGTCTTTTGTCCATTTCTACAGAGGAAAGATGTTTTCAGGACATGAATAACTTTTTAAAAAGGAAAGATGATGTGGGAAAAAGGCCTCTGGAGAAGAGGGAAGTAATTCACTGAGAATTTATTAAGTCACTAACAAGACAGGAGAACATTCCCACTCTTTCATTATGGTACAAAGTGGCACTTTCCTCCTAATGAGGTGTTGGGCACGAACTTTTAAAAGACAAATGCTAATTTAGTGATTAGCACTGAATGATTGCATAAAGGTCCTAAAAAGATCCTAGAAATTCATGATAGCATTTGTCATTCCAGGGAAGAAATTGGTGAAGGCAGGCCAATCCTGGAATTCATCTCAGAAGGTAAAGTTAGGTGAAGTACCAGAAGAGGGAGCCTATCTTAGGATGTAGACTTCATTCTATCCACATGTAGCTTTATGGTGACTATCTTAGGGAGTGACTGGTCCTTAGTGCTTGAGTACTGGCAATCACATCTGGGTATAAAAACATTTAAAAGTCTCTTATTAAGTGAGTAGAGCACATGCACACTGTCATGATGATGCAGTTGGGCGATTGTAAGGACATGAACACACAGAAGGGAACTGAGAGATGCTTGATTTTTTTTTCCTAAACAACAATGCATATATAAAATATTCGGGTACACAAGTATGTCCAAAGTTTTATTTTGAATTCTACATTAAAAAAAGAAAACTGGGAGGCACTAGTTCATGCGTCAATGTTCCCCACTGTGTCAAAATGTGGACCCAGTTAGCTGTTTATTAATTATAATTTTAATAAGACAAAAAATTAATTTAAAAAACAAACTCTTGAACATTCTTGGAACCTCTAGATACCTTTATAGAACCTGAGGATTCCACAGAACACTTTGAAATTCTTTGAGGTACTACAGCCTTTGGTAAGAAGAAAAGGGAAGTGGGGATCATGGGTGAGAGCTGGAATATAAATAATAGAGTTTTCTCATCTCTTTATAATCTATCTGACAAACTCAGATTAAATCTGGTTTGAGTCTCCAATTCCTACTTCCAAAAAGAAATGGTAAAGAGTTCCTAAAACACCAATCCAATGGCAACAGGATCACCTTGAATGCTGTATAGTTAGGTTTAGGGGAAAAAAAAAACATGAAGATTTTTGCATCATAATCAGAGATTGCTCCCTCCCTGAGCTACTGATCACAGGCTTCATGATGATCAGGGACTTCAATGGAGCTGCTAGTGATGTCCCTGGCTCTGCTCTGAGACACTTTCTGACAGACCAGGACTTACTCTCATGTAGGACTAAAACTGCTGGCTGAGTCACTGGTTTTGATAAATACTGAAAGACAAAAAATGTGCTGGCACCATATACTACCATGGGAAGTACTTGGAAATGTTGACTTTAGAATGACTTTAAACATAATTTTAGCAAGTCTTAATAGTCATTCTATTGAATATGTGTATATTCTCCAAACACGTTTGCTACAGATATTATATAAGCATATGAGTCACATTTCTTGCATATCACCTCAGTGCAACTGGAATAACCTCCTTGAAACCAGGTCTTTTTGTTTTTCTACAAATCTATTGGTTCAATATAAGTCACAGAAGTTCATTTTTCAGGGATTCAGGGAAACTTTTTTGACAAAAATAATGTACATCAGGTGCAGATATAATGGGCTCCACTTCTCCTCACACTTCTGGCTTTCTCTTGAACCACAAGGGATCTCACAGGTGTGCATCAGACACTCCAGTCTACCTGTTCGGGCTATGCCCATATGCATGCAAACACCTGTCCCTAGGCTTAGCGCAAACATACAAGTGGCAAAATCTGCTATTAGGGGGAAGGATGAGCCCATGAAGTCCCATGTTGTCAGGGATTTTCAATGTCCTGGGGGTAGGATGGAGGTCTTGTCCATTTCTCCTTGCACACTAGGTTCTGTGCTCCATGAAGGGAGACATGGCTGGAGCAGGTTAGCACAGGCTCCTCTACAGCATGAGACTCAAGCCAGGGGTCCCTCCTGCCTAGGTCCAAGGCATACACTGCAGCCACCCAAATTTTAATCCTTCAGCCTTTTAAAAATTGTATAAATCTTTATTCTATATAGGTACAAGTACATGTATTACTATATACTCAGCAGCAAGAATCTAATATCCCCTAAAGACACCTGAGTGTCTTACTAGAGACAGCCCAGTACAGTTAGAATCTAAAGGGCATGGAACCCTAGAGATTATCCCTCAACTTATTAGGTGGTTACAAGCAAAGTCATTTGGCCTAAGTTATATACCAATGACAGCTAAAACTATAGTCCAGACTCATAATGCTTGTCCTAAGTTAATTTCTACCCAAAAGGCCTATGTACTGAGTATGAACAACAGAAACATTTCATTAAAATATTAAATATTAAAGATCAGAGTATATATAGTGTTATACCCCAAGACAGTTGAAAAGCTCACCTGTCTAGAACAGCTAATTTCTCAATTAATTCAGAAAAGATGTTTCTTCTTGAATGCTGGCAGAAAGCATAGTTCAGATATTATGAAGCAGCAGTTCCAGTTCTATCACGTGAGACTTTAAAATGAAATAAATACTGCTAGCTGCCCCTGTAAAGATCTAGGATATATGTGAGAACATTCTGAAATTTTTAGAAAGACTGTAGGAATGCAAGCTATTGTCAATGGTCCACATAGAAATTCCATGTATTATATAAATATACATATATTAACGAAGTTAGTTAGCTTAATAACTAAATAGAAAAAAAATTTGTCTAATAATGCACTCATTCTTTCATTTGGAGAATTCTAATTATCTGTGAAGAATATGAAACCTCTTCTAAAGTTAACACCAAAATACAGTGGGTTACATTGTCAACTTCTAGTGGAATTATAGCAATGCCATATTTCTGAATCTCTATAGCTTTCTGTTCAGGATTGAAGGTAAATTCATACAGGAAATTCTTTAATGAGCCAGCAGAGAGGATTATTATAATCATAAGGCACAAACTATGAACTTAGGTTCAAATCATTCCTACACTCCTAACATGAAACTGAGCTACAGCATACAGCTTTCCTGACTTTGAGCAGATACTTGTCAATGAATTAATCAGGACTAAGGTACAGAGTGTACTCAAGACATTTTTAAGGTATTTGCTCTAGCAAATCCTTTGGCTTAGTATCACTGGGTAGCTATTTAGGAATATTGAGACATTAAATGTATAGGTAATTTCTTCCCTATTTTTATTACAACTTAGCTACTTACATTATGTGTTGGCATTTGTCAGTTTATTCATTAAAAATATTTCCTGAAAACCTATCAAAATAAACAAGGCTGAATAAGACACAGCATTTACTTTCAAAGGAACTTGCAGCCTGATAAATAAAATCCTGAAATTACTACAAACAAGTTAGAAAGTGGTATCATGAAAGACATTAATAAGATGTTACTCTAGTGATAGGGCTCTAGTTTTGGAGGGATACCAGAAAAGGGCATGTGATCAATCTTTGAAAGATAAGTAATATATTAGCATTTCTCATGGCTGTAAAAAGTCAGTTTCAAATCAGTTAACTTTTAATCCCTTTAACATTGCACAAATTAAGTTGATTCCCAGGTTCCATATGACATAATCTACTAAAAATGTGCATTTCCAGGAAGTGGAGTGTAGTCTCTTCCAGAGATACTAAAAATACACACCAGCTCAGTTTGAAAAACTGTGATTCTAAGTTTTTATATGTTACTAAGTGTAGGCAAATCAAAGCATCATTATATTAAATGGATTTTTCCTTTTCATACAAAAAATATCAAACAGGAAAATTTTAAATGCAGCAGCTTACAGAAATGTACCTTTTATTACTGCCATTAAATTCCGTCTATCACTCTTTCAAATCAAGTCTCTCCCAGCTGCTAACATCTTTGACTAATGCCACCACAGGAATATACAGTACACCATACAGACTAGATACAGAAAAAAAAAAACATGTTTTATGCTTGCCTTTCCTGTTTTCTCTTAATATAAAACATTTTGTCTGCATTTTCCTGTTTAAACATACCAACTTCCAGCATGAATGGAATGTTAATTGATGTTACACATGAGTTAGGCCATCATTCCTCAAATTTAACAAGCAAAAAAGAAAAAAGAAAAAAAATCAAAATAAAACCAACTGGGTTTCCTGCTTTTACTTATGGTTATCAGTGCCCACTTGGGGGGATTAAAATCGTGTCCGGCTTAGTTACAGCTCATCCTTCCCTCAATTAATGTACCCAAGGAGACCAGTTCCTTCATCTGCTCCCCTATTACTGCCCTGATCACAAAGTCTATTCAAGTTTCTCCCCAGGGCCCCAAAACAACATGTGCAATAATTTCCTAGGGAAGCCCAAAGCCTACCTCACCCTTCCCACTGGGGAAACACACAGACTCCGCCCTTTCTGGTCCGATTTTGTAAGAACAGAAGAGCTTACTTGGCCCTGCCCAAAGCGGAGACCTAGCCTTTTAACAACAGCTGTTGTTTTATCTTCTCAAAAGTATTGATGTCTGCTGGGCAAAGAGGAAAGAAGCAGGATTTATCTTTTAACAACTGCAACATACTTCAAGGAATCCTCTGGAGAAATCCTGATGCCCCGTCAAAGTACTTAATGCTGGGAATGTAAGGAGTTCTAAGGTTGTAGTATTCATACTTTGAGTGGGGGGAAAGGGTGGATGGAGAATATTTTTGCAAGTTGGACTTTTTTCCTAAGGCAAGTTACCTGTCTCAGAGAATTTCCCACTTCTCTCCCATATTTCTACTTCTCAGCTGAAGAATTACTGGGATTCGAGGGAACATTTTGTTATTATTGTTGTGGAGAATGCTAGCTTCCTTGAAGCATATAAACTAAATGCCAGAAGCAGCCATCCCTCCCGCCAGGTCACTGTGATGACCAAAGATGCCACCATATATTTCTCAACAGTGCCCCCCATCCAGGGCAGTGCTGCCCCTGATTTGAGAACCTTTTCGCACACAACTCCAAAATAAATTGTAAGGCAAGGGGACATTCCCTGGCTTTTTTATCTATGTATGAATTCACTATATATAAAACAAATCTTTCAAAGAAAAGGGTTATTAATACTCGCTTCCAGGCTGTTCTTTTTGTAGTTTGGGTACAGAATTTAAAAAAATTCATCTCAGAAACAATGAACTGCAAGGAGGAGTAGAAACTAACCAAAGTCACTACTATGCTTTTGCACCTCAGTGAGTGAGACAAAGAAGAGGATATTATAATTGCCATTTTTTTTCCCCCAAAAACAGACCCTTGGTTCACTCTTTCTATTCTGGCTTAGAGCTGGCAGGGTGGGGCTACTTGTGCAAGGATCATCCATTTTCACTGTCAATTTCTTTCTTCTTCACAGTCAGTATCCTCAGCTTCAGAAGTGTTTTAACATACCTGGGTTGGTACTCCTGTTGCTTCTCAGGACAGGACGCTGTAGATAGGTCAACATTCCTCCCACTCTCTTTTTCCTGACCCTGAGCTCATCATGACGTAGCTCTGAAAACAGTGGTTATGGCAAACAGTGTTTGGAAACTTGTAACTGATTCCTTTCTAGTGGTTAAGATGCAACAGGCTATTTCTGCAGTGGGTCCTGCCACAATACACCCAGCCCAGATGTCTCTGTGGCTGTAAACAGAATGCTCTCCTCTTATCCACTGCTATCCAGAAGATTGCAAAGACATTTTGGGAAGTAGTAAAGACCACAGGAAGCAGTAACATTAGGAGCATGGAAGAGGGGCACTTTGTTATTTGAAGCAGGAAAGATAATTCAACGAAAAGATAGTATGCTCTTACTCACCACTGAGGTAAGGGCCATCTGAAAACTATAAATGCGGGCAAGGCCAAAGTCAGCCAGTTTTATTTGTCCACTGCTGGTCACCAGAATATTCTGTGGTTTTAGATCACGGTGCACTACTCGGTGAGAGTGAAGAAAGTCCAGACCTCGGAGAAGCTGAAACATCATATCCTAAATAAAACCAAAACATGACATCAATAAATGCTCAAAACAGAAATTCAACACATGCCACACTTGACACTAAATCCTCAGCATTCTGTTAAGCCCTATGGCACAAAGCAGATGTTTGATAAATATTAATTGAATGAATGAATTTATCTCCCTGTCTCTTCATTTTCCCATTCTCGAGAACACCATAAAATTTTTCTATCAACCTGTACTTCATTAATGAAAGGACAATTTAAAATGGCTTTCAATGGCACAGGAAATATTTTGGAAAGGTATATACCAAACTGGTTAATTCTGGGGAGGGCAAATCAGAGGTGGCAAGAGGAGGATAAAATTCCCTTCACACACTTTTATATCATTTAATATGTTATTTCAACATTTAAAATCTGGTTAATATTAATAATATTGTTAAGGGTGATTATAATTTTAAATTCCTAATACTAAGCAGTCACTATGGGTCAAGCACTATTCTAAGCACCTTCCATTCAGTAATCCATTTAATCCACATCACAATGTTGAGGTGCATATCTTATCACCCATTCTACAAGTCAAGAAACTATACACAGAAGTAGGCTGAGTAAGTAGCCCAAAGACACAATACTAGCAAGAGACAGAGTCTTCATTCAAACCAGAGTCCAGAAAAACTGGATACAAATCTTCACTGCACTCCTTTATCAGACTGATGAATGAATAAGAATGTAAAGTGAAACAAGCCATTTAACCTCTCTGAGTCTCAGTGTTTCCATCTATAAAATGGAAAAGTAACAAAACCTACTTCATAGGGTCAATGTTTATAAAGCACTTAGCACAACAGTAAACATTCAATAAAGGACTGTTGTTATCTGTTATTATTGCTGGCATTATTAACCAGCAATGGAGCAGAGGAGCATTCTGAAAAATCAACCAAAATCAAAATTTTGCCAGGTGCAGTGGCACACGCCTGTAATCCCAGTGGCTTCGGAGGCTGAGACAGGAGGATCGCAAGTTCAAAGCCAGCGTCAGCAAAAGTGAAGTGCTAAGCAACTCAGTGAGACCCTGTCTTTAAATAAAATACAAAATAGGGTTGAGGATGTGGTTCAGTGCTGGAGTGCCCCTGAGTTCAATCACTGGTACTCTGCCACCGCAATTTTTTTTTTTTTTAATTTTAGGTCCAAAAAATAAGATATAAGATGTAAAACTCAGAAACTGTGTCTTACAGTAGGAACTTAAGACATTGACCAGATTATCATAACCCTCTGAAATCTGGATTTAGTGGCTTATGCCTCCTCCACCTGCCAAACACTGTGAGAATAGTGCACAAAGGGAAGATAAAGCTATTTTGTTAATACAAAGAGTAGAAAAATGACTAAATAGCATCCTGGACTTCAGAGGCGTCCAGGAGCTATGAGGTTGCCCTGTTCATCAGTTGGGTCACTAAATCCTTGCATCAAAAAGGGGTTATGGGATTCCACTTCTGGTTCTTCCTCTAGAATTCAAAGTTCTGTCTTTTCATCATACCTTGTTTAAAACCAAAGCCTTTGTTTTCCCATCTATCAAATGGAGAAAATAGCATTTACTTTTTGTAATAGTAGGAGGCTTAAATGAAGTAACATATGCAAAGCGGGAGTGCCGCTTCTGGCACACGGTATGTGTTCAGCAGATGGTAATTATTAGGATGATCAATACCATGGTAAGCATCCTGTTTCCTCGGGGAGACACACAAACACAGTGCTACAAAGTCAGTAGGAGCCAAGCATGCGATGATACAGGTGTGTGGGAATCACATTTGTGATCCCCCCGAATGAATCCTGTGAGTTTGCGGGGGATGCCTTCTAAGCTTCAAAAGGTGAAGACTCTGGAGAAGGCTGCAATGGCAAAGAGGGTCTTTCAAGACTTGAGAACCATGTACGGTCAAACAACTTGCCATGAGTAAACAGGAGTGTGAAAATGAAGCACAGAATGTTAAAGAAAGTCATCTGCTGTGGTAAATAAGTCTTTATTGGAAACACATGCACACAACTTGTAAGCACTGGATTTTAGAAAGCATGACTAACCTAAAGTAATGTCATGCTGGCTCATCATCTTTAGCTTCCTATATGCTAAGAATCACCCATTTAAAAAAGCACAGCGAACAAATCTGCTTGGCACATGATGCAGTTTTCAAACAATTTAAGCATCCAATTAGCAGTGTGAAAGTTAAAAAACTTGGAACTAATTTATTAAAAGATCCATCTAAATTTACAAAAGCCTGAATTACAGAAAATATAAAAGATATCTACTGTTTTTGTATATTTATTAACATAGCACATATTATACTTTCTTAATAATAAAATTCATAAATTGAACATATACTTGCTTAAAGCAGAAACCTATACATCAAGAGGAAGAAGAAAAGTCACTCAAAATTCCACAGTACTCAGAAACAGAAAAAACTTCACTGTTAAATAACAATTTCTGAGGTTTTTTCTATTCTGTGTTTTAAAAATCACATATGTTGTCATATTTGTATGACTAAATTAAATATATATTTAAATAAAAATGGTTATTCTAAACCCTTTATTTTGTCGCCTTTTAGAAATAACAATTTATTGTGAATATTTTCCTATTTCAATAAAATTCTTCAATGTAGAACTTGTTCATACAATGTGATTTTTAATGGCCACAGAGTTTTCCTGCTTGGGATATGCCAAAATCATTATCATTTGGTTTTAGTTGTGTTACTGTGGCATTTACACTATGGGTTTAGTTATCTTTTGTTTAAAGGCTGAAGTAGATTAAAATAACAAATATGGGTTAAGCAGTATGAGTCCACATGACTGCACTAACATTGATTCCACGTTAACAATACCTAGAGATACAAACTGTTTTTATATATAAGAATTACCATTATGAACCTGGTCCCAAGCAAGGATATAGGTCCCAATTCCAGAGAATGATATAAATGAATAAACTACATTAAACAAGTAAGAAAAAAACCACCTTTGCTTCAAATCACAAGAAGTGTTTTGATCAAACACAACTCAAAGGATTCTCTCCTTAAACTTGTTATCTGTTCTAACATCTCAATTTATGATATCATGAGACATACTTTAAATTAGCTCTTTGAGATTTTAATCTAAATTAATCTGTCCTATAGAAGACTCAAAATACTTCACAGTAGTCCAAGTGATGTAATGCAACGAAACTAGACATGATGCCAATTAAAGCTCTTTTAGTTAAATCCAGTTTTAGAACTTTTCCTTATTATGTTACCTAGCGCAGTTCCGGTACAAAAGGTTTGAACTTCTAGTCATACCTATGATAAGTCGTCACCCGGGGCCCTATCTTTCTAAAACACGTGACCCGGAGGCATGTTTCAACAGGACACCATTGTGAAGTCTCACTCTGAGCGACTTTCAAGGTGGGGCTTGGACCTTGGCAACTCTCCCCCGAAGCCCTGGATCTCAGTCTGAGTACTGGAAACCTTTAATGTCATAACTGTTTCTTTTAGGTGTTCTGAAGCGCTTATCCTCTTATTCCTCTAAAACCAAAACAAACAAGCAAACTGAAAACTGACCTTGAGCTCTTCTATGGGAAAAAGATTCATCATGAGAGTCTATTTTCCAACACATGACAAAGATTAGTTCCTGAAGATGCTACGAACACCCAACTTATACCATGTAGTAAATTACAGAACTTTAAGGTGGACAATTCTGGATATTTTGAATATATCTAGTTAATCTGAGTAACACATTCAGATCGTCAAAGTTTTAGTTCCAAAAAATGTACCATAACTTCTCTATTAAAAAATTAAAAATAAGACATGCATAGCTTATAGACAAGGATAAAGATTATTTTTGTCTCCTTATGACCTGTAAACCACAGTTTTTTCAAATTTGCTATTGAAGTTTTCACAGAAATAATTTCATAGTGTTTTGTTTGTTTCCTAAGAGGGGTGTAGAGGAGCCTACAGCCTAAAATATATAAAAGGTGGTTTTCATACTAAACTGATAACAATGTATTGAATTAAGGAAGAGGCCATGATTATAGAAACAGAGGTCACCTGAGCCTACACACAGATGATGGTGGTGAAGTCATAAAGAAAACAGAGAGCCACAGATAGCAGTGAGGGCCAGTCCCAGGATCTTTACTTCCCCTCTTAAAGATTACCAATACATATATTTGTAATTGTGGTAAAATATACATGACACATGATTTACCATCTTGGACTATTTTAAATTCATGTTTAGCATTAAGTGTATTCACATTGTTGTGCAACCAATTTCCAGAACTTTTTCATTTTGCAAAACTGAAATTCTTATGTCCATTAGACCATGATTTTTTCCATTTTTATCTCTATTAGCCCCTGGCAACCACTATTCTACTTTCTGTTTTTCTGAATCTGACTACTCTGTACCACATATATGTGGGACAATACCGTATTAGTCTTCTACAGTGGCTCATTTCACTTAGCAAAAAGTCCTCAAGTTTCATCCATGTTTGATGTGTCAGAAATTCCTTCTAAAGGCTGAATAATATTCCAGGTGTGTGTATAATATTTTGTTTATCTATTCATCCATTGATGGACATGAGTTATTTCTACTATGGACTATTATGAACAGTGTTGCTATGAACATGAGTAATCTCTTTGTAAACTTGTTTCCAATTCTTTTGGAGGAGTGTGTGTGTGTGTACATATCCATAAGATACACACACACACACACACACACACACACACACACAACTCTCAGAAATAGAATTGTTGGATCTAGTCCCAGAATCTTTTAAAAGCATAGTTCTCCCATAAAATGTGGTAAAATATTGCTACCTATGCAATGAAACATTGAATACCAAAGCCATGTCAAGGTCCCAGAGGGTCAGCCAGGTGGGCTCACACACTCCCTGGAGATTTCACCCACTCCTTTCTCTCAGGGAGCATCTCTGCTGTGGCCACCAATCGAGCTTACTGCAGGTGCACACCTTCCACTGCTTCAAATCAGGACAGGAGGGCTCTACCCCTGATCAATTCACAGTGATAACAATGGCCTTTAAAGGCTGATTTATAAACAATAAAATGGGAATAAAGAGGGCCTACTTCTTGCTCTGGTAACCATAGGAGTACCCAAAGAATGTTTTACTCAAAGTCACAAAGGGGAAAAAGAAAGAAAGAAAGAAAAAAAAACCAACATAAATAAAATACCACATTCTGAGGAAGCAGGAGAATTAAAGCAGATTCCTTAACTTTCTGTTTACTTGTAAGATGTACAACTGGTGACTTTAAAGCAAGCAGTTAGCCAAAGGACCTGGAGAGGAGTGACAAGAATCACACGTGAGATTTGTCCCAAAGCAGAGTGCAGTCAAGCCGTACCACCTTGCCTGTCACTTTGCCACTGGGTATGAGGAGGATGAGGCAGCAAAGTAAGGTGGCATGTCACCCTAGGGCCCCTCAGCAGAAACAAAGGGCCCTAACCAGAAGTGCTGACTCCCTATTTTACTACTTCCAGGCGACTGGATAAAAGGATAACATAGGTGGTTGACTTTGTGTACAAATTTTATTAGTCAAATTAAGTATTCTAAAGTGTGAATTTAAAGAATCCATGTGTTATTCATCACTGGGAAGTGATGATCATATTGAGAAGGTAAAGAATCAGTTTCAACTGACTAGAAACTAAAGAATAACAGCTCATTTTCATCATGCTGGTTGCCAGACAGGAAGGACTGGTCCAAACCAATCAAGGTAATCACATTTCCATTTGCTAGGAATTGATCTAGGGACATCCATGAGACAGAGGCCTGTGTGGGCAAGCTGGCTACAGAGTTTCAGGAAGCATTTTCTTCCCTGATAAGAGGAGCACAGTAGAAAGCTCTCTGCTGCACTTCCTCTTACCTCCCAGCCCCAACCCCTGTGTCATACTGAATGCTACTGCTCTAGTGCATGAGCTTGCAGCTGTAACAACCATCTTGAAACACAAGAGGAGACATCACCTGCACACACAAGTGGGCAGAGTGTAAAAAGAGAAAAGAGTATGGGTTTTTGATGACATTAACAAATAGCTGAATTGACTTTGGCGCTGCCTATCTCCACCCTTATGTTATTTAGAGAATAATGTACTAACTTTAAAGCCATTTTTCATGGAATTATTCCATGAAAATTTGTAATTACCAATACATATATTTGTAATTGTGGTAAAATATACATGACCCATGATTTACCATTTGCAGTTGAAAATTATTCTAAAAATTTTATTAGACTAAAATTGTATTAACTAAACCTTATTAAAATCATTACGTTTCATTTACAACCACCATCCCTCACCTCCTACCCAATAGTGCCCATAGCAACATTCTTGTCTTGTTGCCAATGATCACTTTCAGATGGTTATATTTTTCTCTTTGAGACCTGTTCCTCCTTCCATTACTGTTCATGTTCTTCCTAACAATACTCTCAACCTCTCATACTTCTCAGGTCTTAGGGCTCATCTTCTCTACCCTACACCCTTCATCTTTCTGAAAGCCTTCAAACATAGTTCAAAAATATTAGCTCCAGCTAATATTTCAGCTTCAGAGAACTTTTGACTTCTTTAACCTAATTCCATTTTTGCCACCTACCTAATACTCATATAAACGGCAGCTCGGTTTTACGAATAGAATGCTATCGTCTACAATTTTGTAACTGCCTTTCCACACCACAATGTATACTGAATTCATTTGCATGTAGATCTATTTGCAACACAGACCTATTGCTATTGGCAATTGAGATCTATTACTCAACTTTCCATCCTCATGTACTACTTAATTTTTATTTTTATACTATCTTTAGCCAAATGTTTTGAGCATTTATTAAAATTACCCACCAATTTTAAATGCCATTTTATCATGTTTTAAATTACCTGAGTTTGTTTCTGGACATGTACTCTTCTGCCTCTGGTTGGATCTCTTTAGAGTACTTCTCTTAATTATTAAATATTCAGAATACATTTTAATGTTTAAGCAGGGCAAATTTTCTCTTTTCATGCCTTATAAACATTTTAGGATTTAAAAAAATTTTTTTTAGTTGTTGATAGACCTTTATTTGTTTATATATGGTGCTGAGAATCAAACTCAGTGCTTCACACATGCCAGGCAAGTGCGCTACCTCTGAGCCCCAGCCCCAGGCCAATTTCAGGATATTCTTCCATGCTTTTTCTCTGGATTGAATTCAAAGTTATTTTATTGAATTCCCACACCCTTCAAAAATCCCTTTGGTATTTTTGCTAGGTTTTAAAAATTAATAGATACTTTGGGGAGAACAAATATATTCATAATATTGAATCTTTCCTCTTCAGAACATAGTGTGGTTCTTCCTTGTTCAGGGCTTCTTCTGGGTCCTTCAGGAAAGTTATGTGATGTTTTCCGTACAATTCCTACACCTCTGAGGTCCCACTAGTGTGGCCCTGGTCCTTATCCTTTTCATGCATACTGAACTGATTGTTTCTCCACCAATCTCATTCCTTCCATCCATCTCTCACATTTCAGATAGCCTGCTCTTTTTAATGTGCTCACCTGACCCCATCAAATCAGGTTCTCCTGCTCAAAGCCCTCAGATAAAATCCACCTACCTCCTGACCCATTTCTCAGTATGTAGTAGATGTCCTCTACTCTTCCCTCACTCACTGCCTTATCTTTTGGAGAGTGAGCTCTACTTCAATCACTATTCCTCTAGATCCACTGGCTTCCAGCACACTGCATTAGTGAGTATCAATAAATGTTCAGTGGTTTTTCTTAGAAAAGTGAGACCCAAACTAAATGGGAAATGGCCATGAAATTTATAAAGGCTTAAAAAGAACTCACTGACTCCTCCCTTGGAAAAATATTAGTGGCCAATAAAACCTAAAAGGTTTGGGGGTATTGTATTTCTCAAAGAATGACCCAAAGGCCTTAACACATATAAGAAGATGTTTTAATGGTTACTAGGAACACTGCAGCTTAGAATGAAAAGAGTGAAAGACCATGCCTTTCTAATGTATCCTGTCTTTTAGAAGCACACTTGTCCAGTCTCAAGAGACATGCATTTTAGCACACTGTAGCACCCATGGGTAGGGGTGTGACTGCAAAAAGACCCATAGCCTCTTAACCCTGGAAGCAGCATTCAGGGGATCACTTTGCCTAAGTCTTCACTTGGGTGCAGAGTTGGACTTTTTGCTCTTAATTTCATATCATTACAGCAGTGTTTCACAAAGTATGATCTTTTATTCCAGTGTTACTAACCAAGTTCCGTTTCATCTTGGCTACTAACCAAATAACTAAGCCAGTCTCAACTTTCTGAGTCTCAGGTTTTTTTTTTTTTTTTTTTTTTAATAAACATCAGGATAAAATTTTTCCTTGCTCTGCCATGGGATTATGAAGATAACTGAAACATTTGATTATTTTATACTATATATTTGATTTGTTTTCAAACTGTCAATGAGATTTTCTGTTAGATGATAAATTCCATGAGGAACAGAAACGTAGTATAATCTGTATATTCTCCTTGAAATCTAACAAAACTCCTTATACCAAAAAAAAAAAAATCTGTTGGTTTGACTTGGCAGGCATTAAAATGAAGTAAAATGACTTTAGCTCTTAGCTCCATGTATAGGGGTCACAGAACATTCTCACATTCCCTGAGGTTTGTTTTGTTTTTTTGGGAGATTGAACCCAGGGGCACTTAACCACTGAGCCCCATCCCCATTCCTTTTTATGTTTTAATGTGAGACAGGGTCTTGCTAAGTTGCTCAGGGCCTCACCAAGTTGCTGAGGCTGGCTTTGAACCCATGATCTTCTTGCCTCAGCCTCCCCAGGTGTGCCCCACCATGCCCAGCACTGAGTCTTTCTTTAGGAAAAAGGCCATGATCGTGCAATTGTGGCTCACTGGTTATTCATTAAAAATTCACTGAATACTTGTCATGAGGCAGTACAAAAAAAGTACAAAAATGTTCCTCTCAGAAATGTACAACCTAGGGGATTGAGGAGGAAGAGAAAGGAAAAGGAAAGAACAGTGGAATGAATCTGACCCAATTTTCATATGTGCACTCAAGGATGTGGCAGTGGGTTCTGGCAGTCGGTGTATCCAACGACGCTAATTAAAAAAAAAAAAAAGGAAATTGTAAAGGCGAAGAGGGACTGGCAAAGTGAAGGGAGGGAAGTGGGGTGGGGTGTGGGGAGGAAGTGCTGGGGACTGAATGGGAGTGGGTTGGGTTCCATGCTTTTGTGATTATGTCAAGGTGTATCCTGGTGTTGGATCATAACTAAAAAGAATAAATGTAAAACCTGCATGAGATATGTCAATTTCCATTTCTGAGGGCAGAACAATTAAAGCAAAAATCTCTGGATGTAGGCAAAAGCTTTGGTTATGAACTGGTGTGTATACTAGTTACAATCTAAGGTAGGTAGGTCACTTGCTACCTTTGTGGGCCTTGGATTCTATGCTTATAAGATGGAATAAGCTCAAAAAAGAGACATTAGATGGTAAGATATACTACACAGCATACATTTACATACAATTTTATGTATTATGGTTAAATATAACATTAAGTAGGATATCATGTACTTCAGTACTTTATGTATTGTAAAGTACATACATAATAATCTGCTATCATCTAATTCAAAAGAACTAAGAAATCTCTTATGTAGAAAGCATTATGTTAGCCTATGTTACCAACACAGAAGAACCTGAAGACAGAGTACCAAGGAGCTCCTATTTTAACAGGGAGAGGAGACGTAATTGTCCACTTCTACACTTCAAACAGTACATAGCTAGGACCACAAATGGCACAGATTCTACAGGTACTGAGTGAGCATGGGGGAAGGAGGAGCATCTAAGCCAATCAAGAAGTGAGCCAGTGTTAGTTTGCCATTGAGACAACAGCAGCAGAAGCTTGCAGGAGGGCATGTGCTTAGAGACAAGCCATAGCCCTAACAGGCAAGACACTGGAGACAGCACACTGCTAAGTGGCACCACACTGCATAGGGCATGTATAGGGAGTTCACAGCATCTTATAGTCCTTGGGTAAGTAATATCCAAGAATGGCATGTTATTATTGATACTTTTGCACATAGAATGGATGGGAGGTGGTATAGAGAGGCTACTATTTTACACTGGACATAAGGTAGTATGGGTGCTAACTATAATATTAGCAAAACAAAGAAGGGAAAGATAATCAGGAGACAAATGCAATAGGTTAATGTTTGTTGTCTTGGGTCAACTATGATAGGTCACCTTTTGAGAGAAATGCTGCATCTTTATGTCTCACACTGGATGATACTTGTTACTGAACGTCCCTTCCTCCAGTATTTAGCCTTAAGTTCCTCATCTGTGAAGTGGGGGCAACACTGTCCAGTAGGGTGGTTGTGAGGACTAAAAACAATGAGTGTACCTCCCTGGGTAATGGGCTCAGAACTGGTGCCACTAACTTAAGAGGCGGCTCTGGTACCCACCATCAGTCATGGCATCTGGCAATGCTCTGAGTTCAGATTCACCTAGCTCTCTCTGGTTAGAACAGGACACCCTCCCATCTCCCCTAATGCTTATTATTAAGATCAATGAACCAACTACGTTCACAACAAGCACTTACTGAAGGACACAATTTAAAAAATACTTATTATTTTAATTAAATCAAATATTATATATGACCTATTCTTAATTCTGAAAGTCTAAAAAATTGCTACCATTTCAGATCTGGGAGGATCATAGGAAATCTACTGTTATTATTTATTGAACGCATTATATGTCTCTTTTTTAAAAAAATAACCAACTTTCTATGGTGGCTTTAACTTTTTTTTTTTTTTAACCTATATCTGGAAAGACTTTTCTATGGAGGCCTTCCAACTTCTGAGGTTCCCTCATACTGTCCTTCAAGTGCTTTTATAGAATAATGATATACTATAAGAATGTAATATAAACATTTACTTAATTGACATATATATTCAGAAGCTGCTACTGAATAGGAAAAATTACTAATGACTATTTTTACGTAATTAACTCTGGCTGCTTTCCCAGCTTAACAAATAAGAACTAGAATTTGTGACACTATTTCCTTATGTTATTCATTAATGCTGAACTGTGTGCATTCCAATGCAGAGGGGGGGAGAGGAGTAAAGGAGGACTGTGAAAAGAACACTTAGCTTCATTTGGTCAAAAAATGGTCTTTACAAGGGTTTTTATTATGGGTCATAAAACACTGCTTACCACAATGTACCTCTCCCTTGAAAAAGAAAAGAAACCCTTGCAGTGGTGAGAAGCCGAAAACAACACACTGAGAGTCCCGTGCCTTCCTCCCATAAACACATCTATGCATATTATCTGTTTTGGGTAGAGCTGCATGCACAGCTGTTTATGGGGACTCTGAAGAGGCGGCACTTGAACACTTTTTATTTCATGTTGTTGCAAGGCCTGAATGTTGAAGCTGAAGCCTGCTAGGATAGAGGCAGCACATGCATCTCCAGGGAGAGGAGGACCATATGCTTCTCACTAATAATTCTCTCAGTCTACAGGAAGAGGTTCTGGGTGGTCACATCAAATCAGGAAAAGCATGGAGGCCAAAAAAAGGGGGATCTTGAGGCCAAATGGAACTGAAGAGCTAACCACCGAGCCAAAAGTGAGACCTGGGTTAACAATGCGATGACAATTTTTTCTTCTTTTTCCACATTTTTATATTGGTGCATTATAGTTGTACATAATGACAGAATATTATTATATATTCACACATGCACACACTATAACAATGCATTTTATAAAGAATAATTTAGCAGGTAACATCCACATCACAATAGGAATCCCTGGGGGGAGAAGGGCATTGCTGTGGCTAGGAACATCTTAGTGTTAAGTGGTACAGGTCTCCAGGTACAGACACAGGCATGAATGTACTGAGTACACTGAGGTTTAGGGACACCCTTCCCTAACATGCAGGGCTCTGTAACTTCTTGAACTGGTTGTTCTCCTAAACACAGCCCTCTTTCCTTCAAATTGTTCCTGCCTACCTAAAACTCCCAGTCAGCTTTTTGGGTCTTTCTCTTTATGGGCATCAAAATCATCTTCCACTTCTCCCCACCCTGGGTCTTGTCCAAGGCCTCACCTCAGAAGCCATCTGCCCATTTCACTCCTACAGTCAAGGTAGCTGGGAACCACCCCACCGACCCCCGCCCCCCCCCCCCCCCCCCGCCCATGAAGATGGAGTGGTCATGCATCATGGTCTGATTTCATAGGGGTTTTTAGTACTGCCTCCTCTGGAACTTTGATAAGATCCTGTAGTGGTTTGGATGTAAGGTCCCCCAAAAGCTCATGTGTGCGACAAAGCAAGAAAGTTCAGAGGAGAAATAATCGGGTTAGGAGAGCCTTAACCCAATCAGTGAACCAATCCCCTGATGAGATTAACTGCGTGGTAACTGCAGGCAGGTACTGTGTGGCTATAGGAGTTGAGTCTCTCGGGGCGTGTCTTTGGGGTATATATTTTGTATCTGCAAGTGACTTCTCTCTCTGCTTCTTGATCATCATTTGAGCTGCTTCCTTCCACCACACTCTTCTGGCATGATGTTCAGCCTCACCTCAAGCCTCAAGGAATGGAGCTAGATGTCTATGGATTGAGACCTCCGGAACTGTGAATCCTCAAGTAAACTATTCCTCCTCCAAAGTTGGTTCTTGTCAGGTCTTTTAGTCATAGCAGCAAAAAAGCTGACTAAAACAGCTCCCTTTCCTGTTGCCGACAATGACTACCACTAACATTCACTTTGTGTTCCCTGTCTCCTTTGCTTTGCCATTACTCCTCTCAAAAGTATGTTAAGTTCTAAATTCTGCCTTTACCCTCATCGTTCATCATCTATGGCTTCAACATTAATGTTGGTCATATTTTGAGATATCTCAACTCATAACAGCAGCTGGAACTGTTCCCAAGCTCCAGATGTGCAAACTGGTGAAGATGTGCTTCCTTCCTGCTCTTTTCCAGAATATTCCACAGCAGTGATAATCTCAATCTATCCCCCAAAAAACCATATAATTTTTTCAGCCATATCAAAGCCTCTTCTTCAGTCTGTATTTATCTTGTATAACAGTACCACCATCTACCCAAATGATCAATTCAGAAATCTGACAAGACATTTAAGGTTCTTTCTCTCTTCCCAACCACATAATTAATCTGCCACCAAAGTCTTGGTCATTACCATTCCCAAATAAAGGCAACCTGTCTTCTCTCCCATCTCCAGAGCCTGGATCAAGTTGCCAGCATGTCTTGTCTGGATTACTGCAATAATGTTCCAACACATTAGCTCCTGTCTTTAGATTTATGTATCTTTAATCTATCTTTAATTTTTTTTCCAGAATGATGCCTAAGTGATGTTTCTTAAATGTAAAGCTGAATCATACAAAAGTCCCCTTCTGCTCACTCTGAGACAAAGGTAAAATTTACATTGCTACCTATGGTACTTTACTGCCTGATCTCTAACGACTTCTGGTTTCACTTTCAATGGTTCCCAACCCTCTTGCTATGTCTAATTGCTATGATGTTAAACATTTTGTCATATTGGTCATTTGTACTTTTTCTCTTGGGAAGTGTTTGTTTAGTTCATTTGCTCATTTATTAATTGGGGGGTTTTTCGATGGTAATTTTTTGAGTTCTTTATATATTCTGAATGCTAATCCTCAAAAGAGATAATTCTAACATGCACACAAAATAAATTGACAGAGAAATGAGTATGACTTAGAGGGACACAGAACACCCTGATTCTAACATGATAAAAGAAACATATACATATATATATATTTGTGTAGCTACATCTGTACCAGGGTAGCCACATCAAATATAGGACACAAGTCTGAATTTCAGATAAACAACAGATAATTTTTAAATTTAAGTTTGTCCCATGCAATATGTAGGATATATTTATGTGAAAATTATTTGTTATTTATCTGAAATTTAACTGAATATTCTCATTATATTTATTAAATTTGTTAAACCTAGTCTGAATACATATAGAAATGTTTGAAAAGATACATATGTAATACACACATGTATACATACATATTCCCAAATAAAGGCAACCTTTATATATATATATAGACACAAACATACAGTTAGAGGTTGTTAATTCTAGATATGGGGGTGGGATGGAGAAACAAAAAAGATTTTTGCTTTTTTTATGTCACATGCTAAAAGTGGTAGAATTATGGGTAATTTGTTACTTTTGTGTGTGTTCTTTTGAATTTGCCAGTTAAAATTAAACATGTATATTAAAGTCCTTTTGCCAACCATGATTTTTAATTTTGTAGACAGCAAAATTAAAAAAAATTTTTTTAGTTGTTGATGGACCTTTATTTTATTCATTTATTTATATGCGGTGCTGAGAATCAAACCCAGTGCCTCACACATGCAAGGCAAGTGCACTACCACTGAGCCACAACCCCAGCCCCACCAACAAACTTTTTAAAATATAAAATTTGTTAGGTCTCTGATAAAGTTTGTGAAATAAGAAAAGTTCTACAAAGACTTTTTAAAATAATATTCCATAGAAACAGAAAGCTTTAGAGTTTTCTAAGAAAAGAAACATCATTTTCTAAGTTATGGTTAAATAGTATTGGTCTATATCCTCCACAGATTATAGCTATTTATAAGGATATAAGTACAACTTATTCAAGTTTTTTTTTCTTTCTTTCTTAACCACTCCTTGATGACACAAATTCCAGGGAAGAACAGTCCCTCTATAAGGTTATTTTTTCCTAATTTATTTTTAAATTTACAACTGAAAATTACATATACTATTGTGCACAATATGATGTTTTGAAACATGTATACATGCTAAATAACATGATGCATTTATCATCTTTTTTGTGGTAAAAACGCTTAAAAGTTATTTTTGGCAAACTACAAGAATACAATACAATAAAATTCATATTTTCAATATTGAAAGTATAATGTTGAAAAAAAACCTAGGTGATTCTGAAAAATAATAAAACAATTCATTTTAGAGAAGAGGTAATACTACAAATATGATTGGGTTGATTTTTAGACTCTTTCTTAACTCTTTCAAATATTTAAGAATGAAAGCAAAATCAATAATGCCCTTTCAGAACAACCCTGAACTTTCTTTAGGCTGAAAATAAAAAGAATGAATGTTTACAGGCAAAACAATCAACGTAAAAACCCTAAGCATCCCCTCTCACAACAAAGTTTGAACTTTGTTGTCAAAATGAACCCTACTATTATAATGTACTAATAAAAACATTAAAAACAAGATAGAACTTTATTTTTCCTTGACTACCTCAAACCTTGCTTCTTCCCTACTTGTTGGAAGAAGCATGCAGTCTTTTCAAATGGGTTCTGAAGCTTTTTCATCTTGTCTCTGAGGCTGTGATCAAGTAACTTTTTAACTTAGCTTTTTGAGGCATCTCAGATGGTGAGACATGATGCTTGCTGATTTGCCCAGAGGTACTTGGTCTGCAAATGCCTGCTTGTCTCTCTTTCCTCCCTCTTTTCTTCTCTCCCTTCCAGTCTTTCTTTCTCTCTTTCCTTCTCTTTTTTATTCCTTTTCTCCCTTCCTTCCCTCTCAGCACACACATACATGCCCTCTGCAATCATTCACAATGGGCACAAATGAATAAGGTAAAATTGGTTTTCTTCTTTACAGTTTATAAATTCTTTTTGACCCCACCCCCCCACCCTCTCGCTTGGTTGGCAAAATATACACTGGAAATTAAAAGTTTTTAGCTATCAGGTGCTTCACTATCTCTCAAATGATTATATATAAATATATGTTTATGTACATATACATAGTTTTGGGGGGTACCATGTAATGTTTTTATAAATGCATACACTGTGGAATGATTAAGTTAGGCTAAATAATGTAACTATTTTATCCTGCTAAAATAGCTTCTATTTTAAGATTTAGTATCATTTTAATGTACTAGTAAGAAAAAAAGGATTGTCAATTAAACCATGACACAGCACTTTCTTATCCTTTAAAAATTTCATCTTATACATTAAAGGGGCTCTTGCAGACTTCTTTAGATTTGGATTTTTATCTCTTATCATTCTTGAATATTTATAAAAATTAAAGTTTAAGTAAAATAATTTGATTAACATAGTCCCAAAATTTCTCTACCCTCAAGAAGCCTGTTGTTTTATATCTCTGGCAATTAGAGAAATGCAAATCAAAACTATTCTAAGATTTCATCTCACTTCACTCAGAATGGCAGCTACTAAGAATACCAACAACAATATAAGTGTTGGCAAGAATGTGGGGAAAAAGGCACATTCATACATTGCTGATGGGACTGCAAATTGGCACAGCCAATATGGAAAGCAGTATGGAGATTCCTTGGAAAACTGGGAATGGAACCACTATTTGACCCAGTCTTTGGTATATACCTAAAAGACTTAAAAACTGCATACTACAGGGACACAACCACATCAATGTTTATAGCATACAATTCACAACAGCTAAACTGTGGAACCAACCTAGATGCCCTTCAGCAGATGAATGGACAACGATTTGTGGTATAAATATACACAATGGAATACTATTCAGCATTAAAAGAGAATAGAATCATGGCATTTGCAGGTAAATGGATGGAATTGTAGAATATAATGCTAAATTAGCCAATCCCCCAAATCTCTGATGTAAGGATATTGATTCATAATGGGTTGGGGTGGGGGGAGATAAAAGGATTAGATGAACTCTAGATAGAGCAAAAGGGAGGGAGAAGGAGTGAGGGGGAGATGGGGTAAGAAAGACGGTGGAATGAGATGGACATCATTACCCTAAGTACATGTATGAAGACATGAGTGGTGCGACAATACTTTGTTTACAACCAGAGATATGAAAAATTATGCTCTATATGTAATATGAACTGTAATGCATTCTGCTGTTACACATAACAAATAAGAATAAAAAAATTTTAAAAAAGAATCCTGTTGTTTGTTTTACATTCCTTTTCTATTTGGAGCTGTTGTTTCTAATGTCCCACACAATTTTGTCTTCTGTACTATCAATGGTGTTGATGATTAGGTAACAGAACTCTACTTTTATACCCAGGATTTTCAAACAGGACACTGACTAATTCTGTAAGTTCACAGGCATCCGTGCAGGCTATAGAAACTGAGTCATGACTAGTGCCTTGGAACAGTGCCTATAGGCATTACGTTATTAAAACTGATAAAATATGGTCCTTCCACTTTTTGAACCACAGCTTCCTTTTTAATAAAACAATATTTATCATTATATGCATGATAGAGATTGAAGTAGATAATGTTGAGGGTAAAGTATAAGACTTTGAGAATAAGTCCCACCATAGAAATACTAAAATGTAGCTTCATTGTTTCCCAGAGCTGTGTTGCTGACAGTCTGCTGTATTTTCTCTTTGGGCTCAAATTTGCTTTCAACCTACAGTTCACGTAACCATTTATAGTTTTAGTAACACTCAGGAATATACAGAAAAACAGAATGCTGGGCATCCTAAATTAAAGCATCTTCTTCCTTTTTTTTAATCTTTAATTTTTTAATTCTAATTTGTTATATATGATGGCAGAATGCATAACAATTCATATTGCACATATAGAACACAATTTTTCATATCTCTGGTTGTATACAAAGTATATTCACACCGTTTGTGTCTTCATACATGTACTTAGGGTAATGATGTCCATCTCATTTTACCATCTTTTCTACCCCCATGCTCACCCTCTTCCCCTCCCACCCTTTCGCCTATCTAGAGTTTGTCTATGTCTCCCATGCTCCCCCTCCCAAGCCCACTATGAATCAGCCTCCTTATATTAGAGAAAACATTTGGCATTTGTTTTTTTGGGATTGGCTAACTTCACTTAGCATTATATTCTCCAACTCCATCCATTTACCTGCAAATGCCATGATTTTATATTCTTTTATTTGAAGCATCATTTTCAATAAAAATCTTTTAAGACCATAATATTATTTAATCTACTTTAGCAAGTTCTATCTGACATGAAAATGAGACTAGAACACAGGACCACTTCTCAAGTGAAGCAAAGCTAACTTCTTGTGTTTTTTATATCTTTTAAATATACACTTGAATCTTATTTTTGATTACACAAATATCAAAATATATTTGTTATGAAAAACTATAAAACTTAAACAGCTGAAGTACTACTTTACCACCAACTAGGATTACCAGATAAAATACGAGACTCTCAGTTAAATTTGAATTTTAGATAAACAATGAATATTCTATCATAAGCATGTTTCAAATATTGCATGGAACATAAATTAACTAAGAACTCTACATTTTAATTTGCTAAATCTGGCAAACTTATCACCTACTCCACTCTTAGTCTCCTTCTTTTTATCAGTTTGTGGTATAGTCTTGTGGAATTTGTTCTGTGAATTATATGAGATATACATGTATTTTAGATAAATGAACCAAGATGTACTCACAGTTCTAAAAGTGGCTCTTTTTCCTCTCAACACTGTGCCTTCTTAAAGGTAATTCCTTATAAATCTTGTCAGTCTTTTTAATTGTCACATAATTTTCTATGCAGGGTCAGAGTCTATTCAGTCAGCCCCCTACTAATGAACACTTAGGTTATTTCCATTTTTTCATCATAATTAGTATTGTAATTATTCATGACACCTATTGCATTTCTCTGAGAAGTAAACTTTTTTAAAATATTTATTTTTTAGTTATAGGTGGACACAATATATTTATGTGATGCTGAGGATTGAACCCAGTGCTTCAAGCATGATAGACGTGCACTCTATCTCTGAGCCATATCCTGGCCCCGAGAAATGAAAAATTTTGATCACAGAATATATCCATTTTTAGTTTTAATAGGTACTGTCAGATTGCCTCCAAAATGTTGTATCAAATGTTGTTGTTTATATTTCCATTGGCAAAATATGAGATTATCCGACCTGGGGCTGTAGCTCAGTGGCAGAGTGCTTGCCTAGCATGAGTGAGGCACTGGGTTTAATCCTCAGCACCACATAAAAATAAACAAATAAAACAAAATAAAGGCATTCTGTCCATCTAAACTACAAAAAGAAAATGAGATTATCCATTTCTTAATAATCTCACCAATAGGTGACATTAGTAAGTCCTTTTTTTTTTTTTTTGCCTGCCTTAATTTAATGGGAAAAATATTTCACTATCATTTTACTCTTCCTTTCTTTGCCAAGCTTGGATATCTTTTCATATTTATTAATCAGTTATTTTTTCTACAGTCACAGCCTCATTCTTTTACTAGCCCAAGACTAATATTGATTTTGCTGTATATTTTGAAGAATCTATCTTGTGTTTCTTTAAAACAAAAAACATGGAACATTTCCCATTTCCAGGATTTTGGCACCTCTCCCATATCCCCTGATTCCTCAACCATTACTTGGGGCTCTGCAGTTGCAACCGCAAGCTCTCACAGTGTTGTCAGGTATAATTTCCCATTGCAGGTCCCCAGAGTGATGAATCTCATTTCTCCCTACTCTACAACTACTGCAACCTCTTCTTTCCTCTGGACAGGAGTAGCCAGGTCCTGTCCAGTCCTTCTTCACAATTTCCCATCTTTCTTTCCATCTAGTACCACTGCCACAGTTTCTGATATAGATCCTGATTATCTCATTCCCAAACAACTGGATCTCTTGTTGCTACTGCTCCTAAATGAGCACAGTACTTCCAGATTAATCGTTTTAAAACCCTAATATATGCCATACTTGTATTATTATATCAAAACGGACTATGCTGTCATGTTTAACTAAAAAGAACCAATAAATGTGAAAAAATAAAAATAAACCCCCACAGGGCTAGTGTCAGACATTATTTCCCAGTTCCTACCCAGGCAAGCCCATCTCTCCAGTTTAACTAACTTCTTGTCCTCATCTCTCTGGATGCACCCAGCCTAAAGTTGTCTTTCCCCATGTGGAAACTGGCAAACTGGAGCAAGGCTTCTAAATCCCAGTTTCTGCTGGCTTGTGTCACTCATGTCTCAGAGTGACACCTCTGAAGTCCTACGCGATTGCCACGTTCTTCATGAAGCCAGTTTTTTTCCTCTCCTCTTCATCTGCAATGCTCACATGGCATTTGTCAAATACTGTCTTATGTGGTTGCTAGTTCTCTACACACCTTATTTTCCCCTTCTAGATTTTAAACTATCTGTACGTTCCTTTTACTTAGCATAGTATCTTAAAATTTTGCTGCCTAAGTACTTACCGAATAAGTCAGATATAAAGCTAGAATATTTCTTTGTCAGACAGGCTTTCTTGTCTCCATTTTAAGCATGCCAATAAAAGTTGCTGTGGTTTAAATACATGAAATATCAGAATATTTTAAAAAAAACCAGCATTTCAATTTGGTCAGTTGCCATCCAGAAAACATGATGACCAAGATTAGAGAGAAAAACGCACAAATGTTAAATACACTCTATTATTTCATGGGTTTTTGCTTTCTAAGTGTTCCAACTTGCAATGGAAAATTCTTAAAAATCAGCTCCCTTGGGCTGAGGCTGGGGCTCAACGGTAGTGCACTTGCCTGGCATGTGTGAGGCACTGGGTTCGATTCTCAGAACTGCAAATATATGAAATAAAGGTCTATCAATTAGTTTTAAAAAAATCAGCTCCCTAAACTTATAACGGCATAATGTGCATTCTATATTTAGAAATCTTACAAGTAAAAGTTCATAGACATGAATTTCCAGAGAATCTGGAGATTAAGTTCCTCAGGCAACTGTTATATTATTAGCAAGGAAATTATGGAAGGAAATGCAAAAGATCTCCTTAGAGTCAACAAAGGCTCAAACCAGAAAGAAGAAAGGCCATTAGAGACACCAAATAGATCAAGTGGCCTTGGTGCGTGATTAAGGCCTCTGTGCAACATTTACCTGATATCACTTTAGGCCATACCAATAAGCCACTATCATCACCAGTGAGACCTCTGTAGTACTGTGACGTTCTGGGTCTTTACATATAAAATTACATGGGATAACTAAAAAGCACACAGGATCTTCCTTTATGTCATTAGAACACTGGGCTTTGTGCAAAATACTTTACTCATTTTAACTCATTTGACTATCTTGTGTTATGGGTAAGGAAACTGAAGCTCAGAGAAGCGAAGTATCTTGCTCAGGATAACAACCAGGCTTCTGGCTGCCAGGGATGCTGGTCCCATCAAATCAGTAAAATGAAATAAACAGTGTCTCCTGGGTCTTGGATCTGTTAGCTATTGTCGTACTTCCCCAAATAGAAGGCAACCATATAACTACTCTATCCCATCACCCCTTCTGCATCCAGACCCACAGAATTAATGACTTAGTAGGAAATTGCAAGGAGATTTTGTAATCTAAGAACAACTGAGAAAACAAAATATATGACAGCGTCCAAAACCAAACCTGAAATTCATCAGGGCAGGCATGCTAAACTCTCATTCATATAATCTTGTTTACATTTTTGATCCCCGGAACCTCTTTTGAGCCTCCTTTATGTTTCACAGGGAACATGGGACTGCTCTGTAGCACTTGCTGTGTGTCCTGGAAGTTTCTGAAGGCACTCTACTGATTTTTAGACCTCTAGTGCCGTGATGGCACAGTGCTTCACACATAGATGTATAGTAAATATTTGCTAAAGTGAAGAAAAGTGTATGTTTATGTGATCTATATCCTTACTTGACCAATATAATAACTGCTGAAAATCACCAGGGAAACAGAACCAGGAGAATGAACTTGGACAGTACACGAGCATTACTGAAATAAAAAAGAGGTGGACAGAAAGCATTAGAGTTCTTCACAGGGAAAAAGAAATATACTTGAAATAAGGCTCCAGTGATGAGAAGAAAATGTTAAGATTCCAAGTTCTAGCCAAGAAAACAGGACTGATTCTGGGGTTAGGTCAGTGAAAATGAGGGTAAAGTTTAACATTGTTTTTAGAGGAATGTGCACAGTAAGTATGGTGATTCATTCAAACCAGTGACAAAAATGTAAGTACAGTTCTTTAGAAGTCATACTTTCAAGCCTTTAAAAATGACTTCAGGGTTGGGGATATAGTCTAGCATGCAGGAGGCCAGTACCACACACGAGCATAACACAAAGCCCTCCTCCAAAGAATGTTAAAAATGATTCTTCCAGTTTTGTCTACATTTCTAATTTTTAGATCTCACTAGATAAACTTTTTAAGGTATCTCTTTGGATTGGGAATGCGCTGTATTTAGAAACTGACAAAAATGAGTGAAATGAGAATGAGCTGAACCTATACAATCCATAAAAATATAGAGTCACAGTGATAAAAAAAAATCCTTATGGTCACAAGACATTTCTGAATAAAAGTAAAACAGAGAAATGTATTTATGTCACGTTGTGGGGGATGGAGGTTTTTCGACTCTCCAGTCATTTTGGGGAACCTGATGGAACACTTAGAATGCTGGTTTGGAAAACCTGTCCTATTACATTTGCAATGTGAATTTCAAGTGTGTTCGAATTGGTTTTTATAAGACCTTCTATGGCTTAATCTATCTCTCACAATGTAAAAATTTACCTGGCATAAATGGAGTAAGAAAAAAAAGTTTGATAATATTTAATTATAGAGTTTATAATGGTTTATTATAACCATTCCTAGGTTTTGAGGCAGCACGTGAAATACCAGCTAAAACACCACAAGACGTATTTCCTATAGGGATATCAAGCTTGTTCATCTCAAAAGTCAACATCACAAAAGTCAATTACAGGCTGTGAGGCCTTCCTATTTTTTTTTTTTTTTTAATCAAAGGAAATAGATACCGGTTCTAACATCTACAAAGCACTAAACAAAAAATATTTCAGAAGGGATTTCTGGGCTGCTTGCAAGAATAATGTAAAATAAGAATTTCTTCAAAATACTAACATTCTATTTCCAGTAGCCTCTGGTAGGCTTTAATGATTCTCAAATAAAGGTATAAAATATCTAGTTGCAAACAAGAAAAACTGCTAAGAAGTCTAAAGGTGAGGATGCATTTTTTACTTTAGATAATAGACTATTACTCATATTTTCAGAAGAAAAGGGATGTTTAGGACCAATTTTTGTCTTAATCTAAGTGGGGTTCTAATTCACGATTGCATTAAATTTGATGTTATTCTTGCAGAATTTTAAAAAAGTCTGTGGGGCAGGGGCTGGATCCTCCCACCAGAGAAAAAAGAACTTAGAGGGAGACTATCCTAATAAGGACTGTTTTTTTTTTTTTTCAGTGACAAGGATACAGCAACAGCAATCCTAAGTAGGTGAAAATTTAAAGATCTGTGAGTGAATATTACAAGTTTTAATCACATAGGCAGTTAACCTTTTACAGAGAAAAGAAGCTGTATCTTTGTATGCATATTGCATGTATGCATGATTGGGTGTACATAAAACCTGCATAAATAAAGAATATATTCTCCTTAACTCTTGAGCATAATTTTAGAGGTACTAGGCAAACAATAATATGTGTAATAATACACAGCCAATATCTAATGCACAGCTTTAATTTCCAAATAACAACAAAATTTAATGTATCTGTTTTAATTCTACTTCTGGATTTATTTTATACACTCAAGAGGCTTATGATAACTCAAATTATAAAAATAAATTATTTTAATGACCCAGAGGGCATGGAAATGTGAAAACATTTATATAAATAGGACTTACTCATTTAAAAGCACTGACAAAAGATATATAAATTATATTTAATTCTACTGTAGTGACTTGAGATGAAAACAGTCTAATGGATTGTGCAAGAGTCACAAATCTACCTCCTGGCTCTTTACTTGTGTGAACCTGGGCAAGTCATTAATTAGCTATGCCAGCTGCCTCCATCTGTAAAACCAGGACAGTGCTCCTTCCCAACTGCACTAGAATTCCCAGCTTGGCTCCGAGAAGTTTCCCTCAGAACTTAAATCTTTTTAAAAAGCCAAATCAAATCAATACATAAACATGGGGAAAACGTTAATACTCCTTAAACGTGCAGATGAGACAGCGTCTTGCAATGGCATTACAGAGGTTGAACTATTCCACTGTTCATGAAAATAGTCACGCTTATTGATTCACTAGGCTTGTGTCTACATGAGAGAGAACTCTGAGGGTAAACAGGGGATAAGTTCTTGGGAAAAGAATGCAGTGAGTCATTAGGAGTTGAAGTGAAATGAAATGCTACACCAAATCCTGTCGAAACTTCAGGACTTAAAATGAGAAGCTACTTTTTCCCATGAGAACTCAGCAATTATAATTTTAATGAATGCTAGGGAAAGATTTTCAAGCTCTTAGTTGACATGTTTAAACGAAAGTGTTTTCAGTGAAATAGGCCATTTTGTAAAATACAGTCACTATTAATTAATGGCAAAACTAAGAATTTTTATGGAATTACATAGGGACACATGACTACCCAAGCAGCTCATCATGATGGATGTTATTATTCGGAATACCACAGTAGTTAGTAATGATTCGGTGCCTTCCCATGAAGTTCAAGCCAATGTTTTTTTGTCTAATTGGCTCATCATTGTTCATTAAATTGGTTTTTCTCTGCTATTCCGTTTCCAATCATCTGCTATTCTTCTGGAGTCTACATGATCTTCAGGTAAGTGCTTCAAATGAAGCACGATTTTATAAGACAGATCCGGAAATCAGGCGTCAGAAACAATTTTGAGAAAATACCACCGTTTAAACACAAAGTGAGTAGGATTTAGTTTGTAGGAAGACAGGAAGACCGTCCTTTGAAACTGGTATATCTTATTCTAAACAGGGCCAACTAAAACTGGTGCTTCAGATTTACGGTTTTGACATCACAGCAGAAACTGACGGAGGCTCTTAGTGAAGACAGCTGCCTCTGCCCCAGATGTGTGGTTCCTTCCTACTTCCTACCGTTACTGAGGCTGGAGAATCCTTGGTGGCTGCTTGGATTGGCCATAGTCCTGTCCTGACTCAGCCCACGGAAGAACGAGGATGGGGCCTTGTATTCTCCTCTGCTTCACTGTGAAATCTCAGAGAAGCTGCTACCCTCAGAGGCCTGTGTTTTCCAGTCTGTGTAATGAGGATCTCCGATTAGAAGATGTCACAGGATGGGAGCAGCCCTAACATTCATCCTAGACAACATTTCCAAGATCTCCTTGGTGGCCATACCACCAATTCTTCCATACGGGATGAGTTGAAATCTAGTTAATACGACACACCCTGGGACTGCGATTCAGTTGCCCTAATAGTTACTTCTGCCCCCTCACTTAACATTATTTTAAATGGGGCCAGAAACTTAGTAACATTAAGAAAGAACTCAATGAAATTCAAGTATGATTACTCCCTCCAGACTTGCCTTTTGGTACAATCATTCAAATCTATATCCTATACCCATTATTTCTGATCATTTTTAGATGTTTTGCCATTTTCATGCCCTTAAGGAAAAAAAAGATGTTTTCAGAAAAGTAAGTTCCAAGTACAATCATGAACCCATTACCTGTCCGTGTTAAAACATGGTGAGGAACCATTCTTATCTACCCCCCACTTGCTAAACGGTTTTAATAATTGCTTTGTATGAGTAAGTTTCAACAAGCAATTTCACAGAAGTCCATCTCATTCATCTGTTCAGATTCTCAATTCACCCTAAAGCACAGTTTGGATAACAGCAGCTAAATCATCTCCGTCTTCAAAAAATAAAATCACAGTTTTAGAAGCTTCTATGTACTTAAGAGGTTTTTTTCCTTCTCATTTTGGATGGACTTTGTCCTCTGACACTGGTCCATGTTTCCCAAAGCTCTCATTTGTGCTTTCTAAAACCCACCATAGCTCCTGGTGGAAGATGGATTGACAGTCCTTTGTGGAAATGGAAGCCGTCTGGAGCCCACCAGTTTTAACTACTTCAGTTTGAACTGAAGAGGAGTTTATTGCCATTCTAGTCCCCCTTCCCTATGGCAGTAAATTACCAACGATTAAAGAGCCCGTTTCCCCTCACCCTCTGCCCCACCACTTTTCTCTGCTCCCAGCAAAAACATAAAAACCATCCCCAAAGGACAAAACCTGCCACCAAGGCGGTGGTACTGTGGTAATTTCCCAAGGCATTATGATTGATAATGATCAGCAGAGCGTGGGATAATAGCTCCCCTTAATTTACCGGTCCCTTTGAAGGGTTAAAATATGGCAGATGTTGATAGCTGACACTCCTTGCTAACAGGAAAGACACATTGCTGTGGGGCCCACGTCTAGGCTTTCCCTTCCCCGCAGCTGTCTGTGTAGAGCTAATTGTATCCACTTGTTTAACCTCAGGGAACGTCTGGAGGGGACCCAGTGCCACAAGGGTACCTTTTTTTTTTTAACGGTCATTTCCTCTCTGGTGTAACTTGCATGACAGTATGTGACAAGCAGAAATTAATGGGGACACTGCTGTGCCAATTCCTCCTGAATTGCTGACACTAGCTACAGGCTGCCTGTTTGCCACCCAGCCAAGACCTCACATGAAACATGGCGAGGGGCCCACAGCTCTATTCACCAACAAGCCAGCTGGTCAGTGATGAGAGGAGCTGAAACAATGTGGTGCGCACAAACCAGGAAGAAAATGCTTTACAAACCAATTCAAACCAAGGAGGTGGCATTTGATAGGAGTTAATATGCTCGTTTATTTTCCTGAGTGGCAAAGTGCAGGACTCTGATCTCCAAATTTCTTGAGATATATGAAGTATACCTTTCCCAAGACCCTAAGGTATATGCTAGGAAAGGAGCATCATTCAGGCGAAAGGAAGCCGCGAGAGAGTCATCTCCAAGGAGGCTTTCCCAACAGGCTCTTCCAGGAAGGTCTGGGAACCAACAGGGTGTCTTTCGCTGTTAGTTAACTACCAGGGTGCTGCCCAGCTTAGAAATTCTACGCATGGGTATCTCTTTCACTCTTTCTTGCACATACAAGTGCATATATGAGAACACACACAAAAGGACTTTCAGTTCAAGCCCCTTAATTGCTTGTAACGTTCTGGGGAGTAAGCCCCAACCTTGGCAAGATCTACTTTCTCCTCTTAATATAATCAGGAATCAACTTTGGCTGGTGGTCACTTAAAACAGTGGCTCTGTTATGGATTAGGTTCATCGGCACAGATGAACAAATAAAGGCATATTAAAAAAAAAAAAGAAAAAGAAAAAAGAAACCACAGTAGAAAAGTCACCTAACTATGATCCTGTATCCGATTCAAAAGTCAGATGTAAGGAGAAAAGATGGAAAGCTGTAATGGGAAAATTATACTGGTAAGAGTTTTATAACAAATTTAGAAAACTCTAAGGGCATTTTAAAAAGGCACAACAAAGAGGCTCCTCAATTTTGTGGCTGAGTGTGGCATGCGGTGAAATTTTGGTGTGCTGAAGTAACGGATACTCTTGTACAAACAATAAATCTATTTGATCAATTTTTTTTCTCCTGCTCAGTTTTAAAGTGTACCAGCTGATTAAAAAAAAAAAAGGGATGTAGCCAGGTTTAGAGAAAATAAGGAAACAACAACTTGGGAATTTAGCAAAAAACACAATTTTGTAGATTCTGGTCTAAATCATCTAGGTAGGCCTCTCTTTTGGGGAGCGCGAGGAAGGGGAATACAAAACCTCGGGCAGCCAGGTAGACTCCTGGGAGAAAGAAGACAAGTGCTTCTAATTCCGAGGTGACTTTTCCAAGCCAACATCTGAGTGGTGCCCTCAGAATGGTCATTCTTTGGCCACAAAGAATTAGCTCTAGGGAAAGGTAATTCACCTATCCACCAAATGGAATTAAAAAAAGTCTTCAACTTACTCAGGCAAGAAGCACAAGTCTAGAGAGGGAATCAAACAGACTGCGCCCGCCTACCTCCACTGGATAAGGAGTCTGTGAATAACTTCGGTGGATGAGCTGTTATTTCTGTACATATAACTTGTGATTGATCTACCGAATTTATAAAAGGTTTGAATGACATTTCTAACTCAGAACCGAAACATAGGTCCCGAAAAAAAAAAAAAAACACAAAGGAAGAAGTCATGGAAATAGAAACACTCTTTTCTTAAACATATTTCTAAAATATACTAATAATGCAACCTGAGCCTTCTAAAATGTTCACTGCCAATACAGTCTTTAAGGATCTCTGCTTTCTGGTAACAAAGGAATACTTCCATGAAAATTCAAACACTCCAAAGAGTGCTCAGAATGTACTGTCTAAATAATGGGTCCTTTTGGCTCAAGATCAATGTGGAAAACCCATTCAACTCCAGACATTTGCTCTTATGTGATAACTCAATGGATGGTCTGAATATAGATCTTTCAGGAATGATGGGCAATGGGCTGGGGTTGTGGCTCAGTGGTAGAGCACTTGCCTAGCATGTGTGAGGCACTGGGTTTGATTGTTAGTACCACATATAAATAAATAGATAAAATAAAGGTCTATCAACAACTTAAAAATATTAAAAAGAAAAAAAAAAAAAGAAAATTATTGGCAAATGTTACCGAGTGCATGCACAGGCTAATCCTGAACAACTCCTGGCTTGAGGTGTAATGCCCACAGCACTGTGGTAGATGTGCAGCCCACTCCAATGGCTCTGGCGAGAGGTCTGCCATGTGGAGCTGGTGAGCACACTACCCAGGCATCCAGGGAAGTCATTGTACTAGGGGAAAGGCTAGAAAAGCTGGTCCAGCTGTGTGACCCAAATAGGCACTTCCCACATTGTTTCTGATTAGTGAAAACGTTATTTACATTTATGAATTTAGCTGCAGTTTACATTTCTGAGCTCCTAAGTTTTTCCAGACTATAAACATTCAATTTAAAAAATGCCAGAAGGAGTAAAAGAATTCTACTTATGGAATTTCATTACATGAATCCTTTTTAGAAATGCATATTTGTAAAACTAAACTGGGGATACTATATACTTATTAAAATAGCCGTCTCCTGCTCAAATGCCACACTGTAGTGCTCAAAAAACTGGCTGGCCTGTCAAAGGTTATCCATTTACCCACATGTTTTATTTGTGAGATAGGGAACCATGAATTGCATTTGCAAAGGTAATTCAGCAAGCAGCTGGATAGAGCACATTTCCAGACTTTACAGTTCCTCTTGATGCTTCGTTAGGCCTCTTATCAGGACAAGAAGAATGGAGATCTCTGTTAGGGCTTTCCTGTGGCAAGTAAAATACAAGGCGATGATTTTCCAGTTCATTTCCTCTGGCAACATGCTCATCAATCACCAGAGGCTACGACTTTGTTGATTTGGCTGGAGGAAAGAAAGCCCAGTGGTTTCTGTCCTAGTGAAATGGGACTTTCCTTAACCCACAGTTTAGGTTATCATCAGGGGTTTGTGTCCATCCATCCTAAGAGTATCTGCTAACAAGTTTCCAGTGCTAACCTAGAACACAGCAGTTTTAGCTACTGTGGACAAGATTCAGTCTGGGATAAAAGCTATTTTTTTAATGCGTTTTGTGGTGCCAATTTTCTAAATGCAATAGGGAGACTACCAAAGCTGTGGGTATATATCTTCCTGTGAGTGACATGTGCTCAGCAGTGTTCATTTATCGTTATCCACAGTGGCCTGTTTTTATCTCCTTATGTTCAAAAGGCCATAATGGAGAGGGACAATGGACTTTAAGGCAAAACCCAAAAACAAACAAACAAACAAACCCACAAAAAACCCTACCTTAAATAATAACAAACATACATCAAATTTCCCTTTGTTTGGCATCACTATCCCCTTTTAGTTTTGAAGAATATAGGTTGCCTTTGAGCGGACTGTGCAGTTGTATGCAAATGTGTTCCTGTATGCACGTGCATATGTTATGAAGTTTCTTTGGGTGCTGAGTCTCAAATATTTCACTTCAAGGAAAATCAGAAAGGCATCTGACGCTCCTTTATTGAATGAAATCTGTATTCATAATGTCTATTCATGGGCAAATCTCCCTGGACTGGCCAATCCAGAATTTGAAAGGAAATGTTCTGGTTTTGGCAGGCACAGAATAACATATACTTTCCTAAAAAGCTTTTGCTCAAATATATAGTGTAATTGTATGAGCTCCTTTAACAAGAACTCTAAAAGTTAATTAAAATAAAAAATACTGGAAACCTAGAGACTGTTAAAGAAACCTGTACCTGCGCCTGCCATTGTAGTAAAAATAGGCTTGTAACTCTATTTTACATTAAGACAATTAATTTAAAAGTTTGCTATTCACCCACAATAGCATCCATTTATAATCAATTCCATAGCCCAATTACACTATCTTATGGTAAATGGCCAGGAAGATTAAAGGAGATAACAACAGTTGTTTGTGTCAGTAAGTCTTAGAATCACATTTTTAAAATTTCTAGTCCTTCAATGTTTGCTGTTTTATCAAAATCAATATCATCATCATCATCATCATCAAACATGTGCTGGACATTTTTAATGTACGCACATCGACTGTTTTACAAAATCTTTCCTATTGTGGTGCCCACCACCAAAGAAGTGATAGCAAGTTGTTAATTCTTATGTTAGGCTACTAAGAAAAAAACACCCAAGTCTCTGTAATAGAGGGCATTACCCATTAAAATGTGTGTTAAAACATCCTCTTGGATTAAAAAGATATTAGGCTGAATCATCTGAAATGGCCACTTTTGTAGGGCAAAAAAAATTTCACTATTGGGAATTTCATATGATCTAATGTAGTATATGCTCAACCTAGACCAAAAATACAAACCCAAAATACTTCAATAGATACACACTATTAGTATTTTAGTGTACAAATATTAGAAATATACTTCCAAATTGTGATTGTACTATATATGTATATAATTTGAATCACGTCTTTCTTTAGGCAATTATTCTTCAAATTGAAGGGTTTTTTTTTTAAACAATCATTTGGTGGAGATGTATTCATTTTGTTACATGAACTTTTATAATTCATTTAATCATCTCTTATTGTGGTAAATTCTGATTTTTTAACATGTGTCTCTATTTGTGAGGTTATCTTCCCTGCAGTTCTCCAGTTATTCTGTGCATATGTAGGTCTTTGTGAATTTGTTTTATGTTCCTTATCCACTACATAACTGGGTAAACTACTTATGGAATTTCATTACATGGATACTTTTTAGAAATGCATATCTGTTAAACTAAACAAATGGGTAATCATTCTTTTCTTATTAGTTTGTAAAGGCTTTTTATATATTAAGGATATAAAGCCTTTGCCATATTTTCTGTATTTTGTCATTTGCTTTTATTTTATTTATAATATTATAAATTAAATATTTTAATGATCTACCCTATGAGCCCTTTCCTTTGTGATATCTTATTTTTTACACATAAGAAAGCCTCTAATCTCAGATCTGGTTAAAAAAAATTACTTTTATTATTCTACCCATTAAAAAAAAACAAATAGTAGCCCTCTCATACACACTTATCTTTTCAAAATATAAGTATTTGGGCTTTGTACAAATCATAAAAGAGGGCACTTACTTGGTATCCAAAGCTGAAAGTACTGTCTTCAACCTCCTAACCAGCTCTAAATGTTGCTAAATCGGGCCTGTTTCTAGCAAAATTTACAAGCAAACTCAGCTGTCTCTTTTCTAAGGAAAATTTCCTGCTGTACAAAGGGTTACCTCTGAACAGTATCTCCATTATTTCACCCATGACTCCATTCCTAATTTTCTGTTTTCTGGCAGCTGCTCTCCAACTTACAAATAATGTGTGTCTTTGTTTAGAGTTCCTTAAAAAAACTGTATATTCTAAATGTGGAAGAAAGCTCAATTTCTTTTACTTTGAAACCTGAGAAATCAATAACATGAACCATATGTTAATTATGGAACTTGGTGATAAATAAAGTAAGAAGTCCTGTGAAACCGCGGTGGTGAAAGAGTTGGTGGAGCTGAAACAGAAAAGGAAAGGAGTCCTTTCTCTTGGTGTGTGATGCTTTCATAAATCTCTCCCCTTGGGAGGATACCAAAATGCAACTCTTTTCTTCATTCATGCTCATGTCGTTTGTATTTTACTTTCTTCCAAGTTCCTAAGTGTTTTGATCAAGATCTTCCAGCAGAGATGACATGCCTATCAAGGGCTGTCAGTATAGTGGCAATGCTTAGAACAGATAATGTCAAAAGACAACTGACATTTATGTCCTTGTGTGTTGTTAATTGGGATTCATATAAGTTTTGCACCACAGGTATAAATGAACCCATCTTTAATGTCTGCTTGAAATACTAAAGGACTTGGGGTTTACAAGATAAACTTATGTGATCAGAGTAATAATCACAAGGGGAAGAACAAGAGTTGTTAATGTAGTGTTTCAGATACTTATACATCAGTTATGTGCTTTTTGTTAACTTAAATTACTTTTGGGTAATTCCTTTAGGTATGGGTGGTGGTGAATTTCTTTGCTCCAGGTTTGAATATTAACATGTGATATATTAGAAGATTGAAATGTCAACAAGGAATGTTTCAAGTGTCTGCTCTGTACTAAATTGTGTTCATAGAATTTTTTTTTTAAATTTTAAATAAAATATTTTATTGTGGTAAAATACACCTAAGATAAAATTTGCCATCTTGGGCTGGGGATGTGGCTCAAGCGGTAGTGCTCTTGCCTGGCGTGCACGGGGCACTGGGTTCAATCCTCAGCAACACATAAACAATGAAAATAAAGTTGTTGTGTCCACTGAAAACTTAAAAAAAATATTAAAAAATTCTCTCTCTCTTAAAAAAAATTTGCCATCTTAATGATTTCTAAATGTACAATTCAGTGGTATTAGGAGCATTTATATTATTGAGCACCCATCACCACCATCCACCTCCAGAATTATTCTCATCTTGCAAAATTGAAGCTCCATGCTCATTAAAACAGTAACTTCCTATTTCCTATCCTTCCCAACTCCTGGTAATCAATTCTACTTTCTGTCTCTATGAATTTGACTAAGTTCTCACATACACAGAATCATACAGCATTTGTCCTGTTGTGACTGGCTTATTTCATGTATTAGAAGAATGTCCTCAAGGTTCACCCGTGTTGCAGCGTATGTCAGAATTTCCTTCCTTTTCATTATTCCATGGTTTCATACAAACATTTTGTTCATCATTCACCTGCAGTAGAGGCTTGGTTGCTTCCATGTTTTAGCCATTGTGAATAATGATTCCAGGAACATGGATGTATAAGTGTCTCTTTAAGGCTCTGCTTTCAATTCTTTATCTTAAATTGAGGTTAACTATTTCAAGATCAATCTATACCTGACTGTTAAAGGGAGACTTGACTTTCAATGATGTCGTTCCTAAATTTAATTCATAGTGAGACCCATGCCTTGCAATCCCCAATCTCTGCAGTGTCCTATTTTAGCTTTCTAATCTAAAAGTGGTGTGACTATACTTCAGGAGAATGATAAATATTTTCTTTGGTTTTGTCCAAGGAAGGAAAAATTAACAATTATGGTCAGGGATAGCAGTGAAAAATGGTAAATATTAAAAAAAATCAACAAAGCTATGTACTTGTAGAAGGCTTTAAATCACAACTAGGAGAAAACTAGATTTTGGGCACTCATGGCTTCTAATATATAAGCCTCAAAGAGAGTACTGTGTTTGGCCACTAAAGCCTACGACAACAATTCACTTAGATTTCATAAATTACAATACCTACTCTTTCCCCCACCTATTAAAAAAAGGGTAAGAATTTTGACCAATCACACTTGCAACTCTAGTAACAGTTTACTAATTAAGACTACAGGGAACTGTGAAAACATAAGCATATAGGAAACAAAAAGCATCTTTCAAAGGTCAAATCTTAATACATCATGAATGCTTTTTTAAAGGATGGATTCCTGGGTGGCTTAAGAAGTTTTAACTGGCATTCTCATATTTCTAAGAATGTTCTCTTTAATTCACATCTCCTACTAATGAGTTAAAATTTTCCAACGGAAAATCTTAAGTTATAAATCTTCAGTGGTAAGGAACAAGTTTCATAGATGCAGATGACTTTAGTTAAAATGCCACACCTGACCTCATCTGGGCTGAGATGTTAGCCTTCTGATCTGGGGCAGCCTGTGCACAGAGAATATTCAAGTGCTCAGAGTCACCTCAGAACACAAGGTGGGCATTTTCCATTTCCAAATTGTGTCCTATGTCAAAATGTAGAGGAGGATTTCTTGAACTCACTGTCTATAAATGTCACCAGAGGGTACTTATTAGAAACTCCCTCCTGAGATTTATGTTTGGAAAGGGGAGATCAGTTAGGGCAAGGCGGTCATTTTGAGATGCAGGGGATTCACTGACCACATTTGAAGAAATGTGGCATGGCAGAGAAACAGCTGTAGAAACAGACCATAATGTTTACCTGAGCTTTAATCAGTCTTTTATTAGTGGTGCATTTTTTTCAATATCTATTAGGTTTACTATATTTCCCGGTTTCTAATTAAAGCATGCAATGACAGCAGCTGCAGGGTTTTTCAGAGATTTGAATTATGTTTGGTCATTTCCAGTATTCAAGGAATTCTCTTTTACTATTTAAGATCTTATTTTTTAAAAAATATTTATTTTTTAGGTTTAAGTGGACACAATATTTTCATTTTACATTTATTTGGTGCTGAGGATCAAACCCAGTGCCTCATGCATGCTAGGCGAGCACTCTACCACAACCATACTTAGATAGTATGAGCCACAACCCCAACTCATACTACCTAAGACTTCAAATGTCACAGTGTCCTGATATTTAGCAAAGAGTCCTTGTTTAAATATATAAACCCAAATTCAGGCCAAATTCTCCTCACTTGATTTACCATGGGAGTCAATAATTTTGAGAATTTTACTCTTACACAGTGACAGTGAAGAAGAGAAAGAGCAGAATGATAGTAACTGCAACAGCATCTCATGCTGGAGACATCAGATTCTTCTAATTGGCACCACTGGTTTAAAAGGCTCCACTGTACAACCTTTTGTGAAAGAATTTATTCATCCAACAGATATATACCATCAATAATTATTTTCTTAATTGCAGTGAAAAGACTTGATTGATCTTTTCTACCTTGCTTAGAAATGAGAAATAAGATCCAATTTTAAGTAAATGATAGATCCATCTTCTACATGTCTGTTCTTAACTTAAAATTCAGTAATGATAATATTGCAAATTGTTAGTAGTTGTCTAGTAATATGGTGTTTATTCAAATTCAAAATTTCACAATACATATGAGTATGTGAAATATCTGGGCAAGGATGATAAAAATCCAAATGAATAACTATGGAATAGTATTTTAAAGTAGATAAAAAAAAAATCAGCCAGGCATGGTGGTGCATGCCTGTAATCCCAGTGACTCAGGAGGCTAAGGCAGGAGGATTGCAAGTTTGAGGCCAGTCTCAGCATCATAGTGAGCCACTAAGCAACTTAGTAAGACCCTGTCTCAAAATAATAAATAAAAAGGCATGGAGCTATGGCTCAGTGGTTAAGGGCCCCTGAGTTCCATCCCTGGTACAATCCCCCCTCCCCCCAAAAAAACCCCAAACCAATACCTTTTAATGTTTCTACTTCTCATGGTGCAGAGGGGGAACACCTTTGCATACAATGGTGGATGTTTGGAAAGTAATCTTTTTATTAAAAAATGTAAGCTGGGCATGGTGGCACACACCTGCAATCCTAACGACTCAGGAGGCTAAGGCAGGAGTATCACAAGTTCAAAACCAGCCTGAGCAACTCAGTGAGGCCCTATGCAACTTGGTGAGACCCTGTCTCAATATAAAAAAATAAAAAGGGGCTGTAGATAGGGCTCAGTAGTTAAGTGTCCTGGGTTCAATCCCTAGTACAAAAACAAAAACAAATGTGTAAATAACAAGATTATCTGTTAGATATATACTTCTGAGAAATAAGGTCAAGATTCACAGCATCATTTCATCATTGGCGTCGATTTCCCATTTTTAGTAAAAAGACATGTTTTTTTACATGAATCCTGAAAAAAATGATTTTTAGAATTTAGTTAAGAACTATGTTAAAGAACAAAATGATTTATAGTTCTAGTGGGGAGAAGTTATTGGTTTTAGATTATATCTGTTTTATTTAATTTTTGATTCTGTGGTGCTGAGAGCTCTACCACTGAGCTAACTCCTCAGCCCCTGGGTTATACCTAACCCAAGTCAATCAAGGAACTTCTTAGCTACCATATGGATAATCCCAGAGACCCTGCCCACTCTAAAGAACTGAATGTGCAAGAGCAAAGTGGATGTGATGAGATATGACATCCTCTGTCTTATTTTTCTTAATATAATTAAAAAAAAATTTGTCCATGAAAAAGTACCATTCCCTTGGGGATATTGAGATGTACATTTCAGAGTCAACGACAAGGTTAGCGCCTAGTAATTACGAACACAAGCCTCTGTTCCAGGTAGTGTGCTGGTCTCAGGAATTCTGCAAGAAACTGGAGTTCTGACTTCGAGTCTCTTACTTTCTAGTTGGGAAAGATAAATAACAAACATTAAAAAATAAACAATATAACTTCAGCTATGGAGAAGATAAAACAGGATAATATGGTGTAACGTGATAAAGTATAACTAGATGTGAAGCCACTGCTGAGAAAGTCAGAGAGGGAATGAGGAGGATGTAATAGGAGCTGGGAGGTGCAAAGTGTTCCAAATTGGATGAACAGTAGGAATATGGAGTCTGAGCTGGAAGCATGTTGGAAGACCAGTGTGGCTGAAAGACAGCAAACAAGGGGAAGGACAGGGTAGATCAGAGTGGCGAGGGGGCGGGGAACACTAGATGAAACAGGACTTCTGACATTATCCTATAGGCCACGGGAAAAACCACGTAGCTAAATTTTCAGTAGGGGAGTGACACAATTTTACTTGTGCTTTAACCAGGTCCCTCTGGTTGCTTTATGGAGGATGGTCCACGAAAGGGCAGGAACAGAAGCACCTTGTTGTTTGATGGGCTGGTCTAGAGTTCTAAGTAACGAAGAAAGAAGAGAAGTCGCTGCATTGGGGATTATCTTTGGAGGATAAAACCAAAAGTACTTACTGATGGAACAGATGAAGACTAAAGGAAAGCAAGAAACCAAGAACGATGCCTCAAACTGGGGAGAGGATTCCTGGCCAATGTTTAGAGAGTGAGGTGTCAAATGGTGGGTTAACTCTCCCAGGGAGAGCGCGGGGAAACCACCAGGCTGGATGGAGGATCAATGTCTGAAGATTCTTCCCTGAATTAACACGCTGGGCATGAAGGTATGGCCAAGGAAGAGAAGAGGTCTGATGGTAAAGCTTCAGATGTTCTAACGTCTAGCAGAAGAAAAGGAGATGCAAGCAGGGAGCTTAAGGACACGTTGAATTCAGATGAGGAATGGCCTTCTTCCATGCAGAACACCCCTCTGTTATCTGTCACCATGGTGATACAGATGGAGTATACACCACCTCTAACTTTTTAATGAACTCAATAAAAAGATTCAATGCCTAAGGTGAGGAGGCAATTTCTAAAGCAGCCCAACTTATCTGCTATTAGTTTAATCTGCAAAGTGTCATTTGTCTCCTTAGTGAGTCAGTATTTGTTTTAGTGACTCAGTCTTATGGCACCTTTAGAAAGACACTTTTTTTTTTAACCCTTATTTCCTGTTTGGGGGGGGGAAACAAACCACTAAATAACTCTGTTATGGTTTATAATAAGAATATCATGTATTTGCATAATTCTGTTCTCTTTCCCTCTAGATATTTTCAGCTACTACAACGAGCAGGGAGTTTGCATAACATTTGTTTCTGGGAGAGTCCTCAAAATCTGGATTGCCCTGAATAAATCCCTTGAGTTACAGAAAGTTTTCACTTGGCATGAAAGGTACTAGAAAATACAGTATATTTGTTTCTGATGGTAGGGGGAACAAACGGATATTGCTAGTATGTGACTGAAAGATTACACAACTGAAGAGTTTATTTCTCTCTGGGCTTAAGAATTCAGTAGTATCAATTATTGCAATTTTTACAGCTCAATTTTTTTTTTTTACAGCTTATTCACTCTATATTTCCTCCTAAATTTGAAGTAAACTCAAAGTTGACTTGCTGGTCTTCTAATCACTTTTCCTATTCTAGTTGATGGGCCGGTGTTGGCACTCCCTTAACTTGATCTAGTCTCAGACTAGCTGCTGAACTTTTTTGATTAGTTACAAATATGATATTCTTCTTCCTCAAAACAACAACAACAACAAAAACCAAAACTGGGGTATGTGCAGGGTGGGGTAGCAGGGCAAGGTTGTGGTTTGTGTGGAGAAAACATTTCTTTTGAGTCAAAAGACTATATTCAAATTAACTTTCCACAAAACATCCGTCCTGGTAAAGTCTGGATGCCTGCTTTTAAAAAATCAAAATGTCTTTAAACACATTAATAATGCACTTTTTATAAGGCATTGTAAGAATATAGAATGTGCATAAATGCATTAGATAAAGAAGACAGCCGGGCACAGTGGATAATGCCTGTAATCCCAGCAGGTCGGGAAGCTGAGACAGGAGGATCGCAAGTTCAAAGTTATCTTCAGCAATGGTAGGTGCAAAGCAACTTAGTGGGACCCTGTATCTAAATTAAAATACAAAATAGGGCTGGGGATGTGGCTCAGTGGTTGAGTGTCCCTGAGTTCAATCCCCAGTACACCCCCCAAAAAAAGATTATAATAAACAATCTTATAAAATGCTACATTCATGTAGAAGGGCAGTAGAAATAAGATGAACGAATCTTGGGACTCAGGAGGGAAAGCCTAAAGCTGAGGACTGAAGAAGAATAGCAGGGCAGGCACAGCCAAGGGATGTGAGAGAGGGGCAGAGACTAAGAGTGGAGATGGTGGGCACAGTGGGGCAGGGAGGCGGGTGGGCAGGGGGAGAGCGAGGGGAAAGGACATAGGGAAGATAGGTTGTTGAGTATCAAGAAAGAAAGAAACTGGGAAACCATGGTGGCGAGATAAAAGGCTTAAGAGATCCAAATGTACTGCAGGAGTGAGTTATTTCAAGTAAAACTGTTGTAAACCCAGGCCCATCTTACAGTAAAAGTGGCATGACTCACCAGTGAGGTTAACTAGTATTATTACAACGCTCCACTATTAAAAGAAATTTTATTAAACAGTCCTATCAGGCATCTTTTATACATATATTTTCTTTGAGATTTTTCTGTTACTATGAAAAGGACTTTGCACCAGGAAAGAGGTGTGTGTGCATGTGTGTGTGTGTGTGTGTGTGTGTGTGTGTTTTTAAAAACATGGTCTAGTCAATTAATCCAGTCATGATATTAGATTGAAAAAATTTCCTTCCAAGATCTTTATCGTTATTATGGAGTATTTGTTCTTTGATTTTCTTGCCTTGTTTTTGGGATCACCTTATTATGCAACATCTGCTCTGAATTTCAAATGTGATAAACAGAGTATGAGTGTTGGTGGCAGATGGCTAATGACCAGCAGTGACAGGGCATTCAAGCCTGCCTTGTTTTCTGAGAAGCGATATTTTCATGTTAATTTGCTCTGTGTCCTGCAAAGATGAGACAAATCACCTGCTCCTAATTCAGGCAAAGTGGAGACCACCAGGAGCCCAGGGGGCCCATGGCTTGGTTACTTTAGGAGTGACAGGAAGGGAGGATCTGGGAGACTTTCCTCACCCGCAGCACAGGGGACAGGGCAGTCACTTTGCATTATGTCAAATCAAGAAAGATGAATCGGCCCTGGGCATCCCATACTGACATCAGAGCCCCTGTTTACTGCAAGCAGATATTAGTCATGAAAGCAGATATTTCCCAGAGGCAAAAAACAGGTGCTATTAAGAGTGTGTGTCAGTCTCTGCTATCTGGGTTTTGTAAAACAAACCTAATAGTACATTTTATCTCTTACTGAAAATATCAGAACCAACAGAAATCATGAAGAAACATTTCCATTGAAGATAAAATGAAATCTAATCTACAGAGCACACGACCCACACAGACACATGAACCTTGAGCCTTCTGGGCCCTCTCAGGCTCTATGGAGTAATTCATCATAGGGCTACACAGACATGATTTTTATTCAAAATTGAATCAGGAAAAGAGACCACATGGTTTTGAGCTGAAAGAGCCCTGTCCTATTTCAGAGAGGCCTCTTATTTGTGAGATCTTTCAGTGCTTCAAACTTGTGAAATTACAGCGCCAGTTTTATCAAACATGTAACATGCAGAGAATGTCCAAGGACAACTAGGTAGGTTCCCAGAGAGTTCATGAGATGGTTGATAGCACAGGTTACACCCTAGGAAAGATACCATATTTACTGTACGGGTAACTGAGCAGTTCAGTAAACAGGAGCATTCTGTTCTTTACCTGGCAGCCTCTCCGCAGATTTAATCTGTCCTATAGTTCTTTTTCTGGGTAGCAGCTCCAAATGACTAAGGAAAACGGTGAGGGAAAAAATTTATAGTTCTTTCTGACCCTTTCTTATAGGGTGGGAAATAAAAAAAAAAAAAGAAAGCTTTTTATAATTTTTTAAAATAAAGCCCCTTACAAATGGAAGGTGATATAAAAGCAGATACTCCAAACTTATCATAAACTCTAAAAGGAAAAAATAATACAGTTGTTAAGGTGTCATTTATTTCCTTATCAGTTTAAGAGTGGAAATCATGGGAGACTGTGTTAAACCTCAAGTGATATAAAAATACTAAAGATGGCCCTGAACTCCTCTATAATTGAACAAACCCAAAGACAATATTCTAAATCAAAAAGAGGAAAGCAAGATATGTCAATCATCAGCCTATGAGGCAGCATGAGAATATCTGCTGACTTCACAGGCTCCTTTATTCAAATGTCACTGTCAACCAAGAATGGGTGAACCTCAAGGACATCACGAACTGAGATCAAAGAATGCGATTAGAACCTCAGGATGAAGTATGAATGGGATGTGCACATGTGTTTGTTTATTTAGAATGGGTGTCTTCAAAACTGATTTTGTTTTATTTTTAGGAGCTTCTTCACAACAATGCTCAGCTCAGTCCTGCACCCTTAACTTGTTTTATCAAAGTCTAATATGAGCACTGTGCAGTATGGAACTTCCTTGATGAGTTAACTCAGCTATCGACCTCCACAAATACTTAGGGCTTCAGGTATGTCTATGTCTTTTTATTTTCTGTTATTAAAGCATTTGAAACTGTCAGATGATAATCTGTAAGCCCACCATGAGTTATTCTTACTAGTAAACATGTGGATGAAATGGTAAACAAAAGATTTTCCCCCTATAATATCTTGTATTATACATACTATGGTTATCCAACTTCTAATGCAATTTGGCCCTGAATGGGTACTAGAATATCCTGATTTTCAGTGGCCAGTTAACGGTAAACAGTGCCACAGAAAACACAGCTGGTAGAAGAAAATTCTCTCAGCTGTGTTAAAATATTTTACATTCTTATAATTATTTTGACAACAGGAGATGTTCCAATATGTGCAAGACAATGTCAATACTTATATTTGGGTCCTTTGAAAAAGATTTTAGGAAGTATTTTGATACCATAATGCAGAGAGAATTGTCAAAAACAGGACTTCTGATTAATCAGCCCTTAAGTTAGTAAAAAAAAAAAAAATGTTAAATTAATCATTAATACTCAAATTAATTGCTGGAACTATTGGACCGTGGTTATATTTTATTTTTAAAAACATCAAGACATTATTAAATATAAACTATTAACTTTAAATAACCAGAACCCCTTGCCCTCATCACCATTCTGGCCAGCTAATTTGGTCTCCACAGGATCAGTGGGAGTATGGACTCTGATGGCAGAAGAAATTTAACAGCCTCCAAGAGAATCTCCTGTTAACACAGAATGAAGTGACATTCCCTTTCCCTGGAGATAGAGGGAAAAATTTGCAAAAACGATTAACAAGTCATTTTGTTCAAAAGCTTCTAATAATAACCACCTCCTGATACACACCCCAATTCCCAGCTCAGTCATTCCCTTATTCCTCCCCTATGTCTCACTTTGGTGACCACCCTTTTGCCTGTTCCTATTCCTATCCTGCTTGCCCCTCCAGAACCACCCTTGGAAATATTCCTATCCCACTTAATTTCTACTCTTGTCTGATCAATGTATCATTTTGGCTCATCAATCATTTAAACTGCACAATACATCTGCAAATAATTCCCCTCAGTAGCTTATAATATCCTAAGAGAATTTAATGTAAAGCTAAAAAAAAAAATCCATGAAGGTGGAAATGTATGGTATAAATATATGGTTACCTTGTCTTGCTGCTTAAAATATAAATAATTTAGAAATGTATCAAAAAGCTAATATTACTTATTTTGGTAGTCTATTTAAACTACTGGAAGTCATTTTAAAAATAATTTTTAAATAGTTATATATGAAGAATGTTTCTTACTTATTGAGTACCTACATGTATAAATCATTGTGAATGGCATAGTCATGACACAAGAATGCATGAATAGGTAAGATGTGTACATAAGTAATCACAATTAAAGGTACAAAACAATAAAGAAGTAGAGATATGCAGGACAAGTGTCATAAGGCACATGAGATGACATCTAGGCATAAGAGATGATCAAATGGTATCTGGGGTGGGCCTTGAAAAATTTAAGCAGACAGTTATTGGTGGGGGAGCAAAAGAAATGTCATAAGAAAGAGGGCCATCGAAATACGAAGTCACGCATCACACACTAGGAGAACCGCAATTAGTCCAATGTGATCAGAAAAAAGAACACAAGAAGGGACAGGGCTTGCTCTGCATGCTGAACATGGGTTTTTGACAAGCTCATATAAGAAAGAAATGAAGCTACAGGGATGCCACAGACCACCAGAGGAAAAAAGGGGTGGCAGAGAGAGAAGGGACCAAGAACACGTGATAAGGAACACCAAAATTCAAGAGGCTTTAATGTCCTTGCAACTGCTCAGGAAGAAACGGGACCACTGATGAGCACCACATTCTTTTATGAGTGCCAGATGGGAGAAAATATACTCTGTTATATCTGAAGAAAGTTGTATCTGAAGAATAGTATATCTGAAGAAAGCATAAGACTGTATCTTACTCCTTTGTCTAAAATCAAATGAATAAGTCATTTATTAGATTAAATGCTAAATGTATCAGTCTCTGGGAACATCATCAAGCTGTCACTCAAAGACAATTCTTACTCTGTTGAGAACAACAATTACTTCCATATATTAACTCCTATCTAAAATGATGTTGAAATCACTAAAACCACCATGGAAAACTTTACGGAGATTCCTTAAATGACTTGGAATGGAACCACCATCAAATCCGCATACCATAATGATATAGGTTCTCACCAATGTTTATAACAGCACAATTCACAACAGCCAAGTTATGAAACCAGCCCAGATATCCGGATATGAATTAAAAAAATGTGGTATGTATACACAATGCGGTATTACTCAGCCATAAAGAAGAATGAAATTATGGCATCTGCTGGTAAATAGATGGATCTGGAGAACATTACATTAAGTGAAATAAACCAGATTCAGAAAGTCAAAGGTCAAATGCTTTCTCTCATATGTAGAAGCTAGAAAGAAGTAAAAAAAAAAATTAAAAAGTGGGTGGGGAATCCGAAGGAAAAAAAAAGGGAGAACCATAGAGAAGAGGAAAGACATTGAGGGTGAAGGAGGAAAAATGGGAAAAGGAAGGAACTGCAGGATAAAATTGACCAAATTATGCTATGTACATACAGGAATATACCACAGTGATTTCCACCTTTATGTATATCTATAAAACACCAATTGAATAAACAATAAATAAAGGAAGATCTGTAGAGCAGAAGAAGGGGGTTAGGAGATAGAAGGAGGGGAGAAAAAGTGGAAGTTCTGGGGATTGGAATGCAGCTAATTATATTCTGAACACATGTGAATATGTCAAGATGAACCCCACCATTATGTATAACCATAACGCACCAATAAAAATGTTAAAAGTAAATAAATAAAATAATGCTGAGTTCTATAACTCATTTTTAAACAATGAATGATGAGCTAGGGAGTCTGTTTATAGAAGCCACCTAATTCACATAGAAAAAAAGGTGTGAATGAAGACCTCGCCATGATTGCACAGAGCTACTGGGAAAGTCAGGTACAGAGAACACAAGTTGGGACCAATAAAACTTTATAAGCAGCTTTTCCCATTAGACATAAGCGAAAAAGAAACTTGTAGTCAATACACTGCATCTGGCTTGCTGACCTGAAGGGGCAGAAAGTACGTCTTATTCATCTTTACACTCCAGGAGTTTGGCATATAACCTGGCACTTGGTCTTTCTCTGAAGGAGAAAAAATATGAAAGAAAAAAAGAACCCCAAACCAGTATTTCAGCTTTACATAACATAGGTATGTCCTATAATCAGTATACAACTATAACATACAATGTGCTAATGAATGACGTTTAAATTATGTCCCTCAGAGGCCATGGACCACCAGAAAAAGATTGAGCTATATTTACTACACTACACAGATAAAGTACAAATAGATATTTTAAATAATTTTAATATGCATTAAAACTGAAGGATTATGGGTTTGGGGTTGTGATTCAGTGGTAGAGCACTTGCCTAGCGTTTATGAGGCGCTGGGTTCAATTTTCAGCCCTGCATATAAATAAATAAAATATAAAGATCCATCAACAACTAAACAAAATTAAAACAACAACAACAACAAACTAAAGGGTTAATTTCACTTCACCCTGAAATTAATAAACTGGATTACACCCCATTCTTTGAATATCCCAGTCTTTTGATATTCAAAGAACCAGATTATATCCCATTCTTTTAATAATTCTCTTACTTGATATTTTAATATATACTTGATATTTTAATATCAAGTATACTCTTGATATAATCTCTTACTTGATATTTTAATCATATACTGAGATCCAAGAGCTCTAATTGTAGCAATTTTCAGAGGGAGAGAATGTTATTGCTAAATAGATTATAACCATGGACTGCCTGACCAGGCAGAAAGATGATTCTCTGTACCTTTATGGTTTCTGTGGGCACTCCAGGCTCCGGAACTTTATCCAGATAAGTGGTCAAGTCTTGATCAACGTGTTCAAACACTAGTGTTAGTTTGGTTTCTCTGTCTGTTCGTGACACTGTGCACACATCAAACAGCCTAGAAGAAAAAAGGAAGAGACATAAGTAAGTGAAATGAGCAAAAAAGCTAGCTGTATGTCTTACACAGATTCCTGTTTCAAAAAAAAAAAAAAAAAAAGCCACACGGAGAAAAGGCCAGTGTTGATTGTTCCTTGGGATAGTGACAACCATGCCTGGGAAAACAAGTATGATAGAATATGGAGAGCCTTCAAATTATCTCCCTGGAAAGGGCATAAGTTCTTTAAAAGTCTTAAAATTCAAATATCCTGTTAATCAATATTGAAATTTTAAAAAGTCACTCTTTAAAATTTTTGTTTTCAATTTACAGATAATAATTGTATATATTAATGCGGTACAATGTGAAGCTTTGATATTCTGGTGAATTATTACACAGAACAGAGAATTATAATAATGCACTGTATATTTCAAAATGACTGAAAGAGCAAATTTTAAATGTTTTTCACCACAACATATAAAAAATATGTGAGGGTTTGTTAATTAGCTCTATTACATCATTCCACAATATAAACGATGTGAAATTTCAAAATTTCTATTTTTTGAAGGAAAAAACCTGCATTGGTTAACTATAGTGCCCTTAAATGATAAAAACACAGATTAACAAATATAATTAATTATCCGTTTGGATAAACACATCCAATTTTTTCCCATTAAAAACCTTACAACTAATTCAAAATTTAAGTTTCAAGAACAACAAAAAGGGCTTCTGTAAAATATAAGTCAGACTATCAGGGAAAGAGAATGGGATGGGGGAGGAGGAAGAGAGGCCCCAGGGAAGGCAATAGAAATGTCACCCAAAACCCCCTGATTTGTACAGTTAACATGACTAATTATAATTACTAAGGAAAAGCTAATAAAATGCTATTCATATCATTTTTTCATTAAAAATACTGAACAAATACTGGGGCTGGGGTTGTGGCTCAGCAGTAGGACGCTCACCTAGCATGTGTGAAGTGCTGGGTTTGATCCTCAGCACCACATAAAAATAAATAAATAAAATTAAGGTACTGTGTCATATCTATCTATCTATCTATCTATCTATCTATCTATCTATCTATCTATCTCTCCCAATTACGAAAATACTCCTATTTGTGTGATTCATATATTGCTTTTTTGCTTTTATTAAATTTCCAATGCCTTGTTGGGTCACCATGCCACTCTACTACATTTCTGGTGGATACACGCCCCACAACATTTGGTACTTCTCTGTGAATCTAAACTAAAATTTAAAAGTATCTGAAGAAGACTGCAATTAATTTAAATCTGGTGGGGCAAACAAGAGAATACCAACAACTCTATACACGTCACAGCTAGATTCAAACTACTGTTCATTTATGGGCAGTTTGAAGTGAGTTCTCTAACTACATTAAAATTAACCAAAATCAATGGAAGCTTTTCCTCATATTCCCTAATTCCAAATTTTCTAATTTTTGCTTTAAAATATGCTTCTAAAATTGTTATTTTCCCTTAGCTAAAAAATATTCTGATAAAATAAAAACTCCTAATTAAATTTATTGAAGATTGTTTAATAATTTTTCTAAGTTCCATTATGATGAAAAGTATGACTGCTATCATGCATGGGTATAATACTGGGGAAGTTTATCAAAACTGCTCTTTGAACTTGATAATGAGGTAACTATCATTTATGCATATATTCCTTTAAGCCATCTTATTTTTATTAAATCCACGTCCTTCGGCAACTTCACCTTTTCCTTTCTTTTGAAGGAGACATAGTAGTTCCAAAATCATCCAGATTCTAATTTTAATGTAATTTAAAAAATTTATATATGACAGCAGAATGCATTATAATTCTTATTACATATATAGAGCACACTTTTCATATTTTTGGTTGTATACATAATATATTCACACAAATTCGTGTCTTCATACATGTACTTTGGATAGTAATGATGATCACATTTCACCATCATTAATTGCCCCATGCCCCCTCCCTTCCCCTCCAACTCCTCTGCCCTATCTAGAGTTCGTCCATTCCTCCCATGTTCCTGCTCCCTATCCCACTATGAGTCAGACTCCTTATTTGCAAAAACAGCAATGAACCAAAAGTGGTATGACTAAAATCAAATGTGAATACAAGAACTGGGTCTTAACTACATCCACTACAGTTGTGCTTTTCAAACATTACTTTTAAAATGTTTCCCATTATAATCAATACATATCATACTGAAAAAAATACACTGCTTATCACCATGCAGAATCAAAACTGATTTCAGCAGTTCCAGTTCTTATTACATTTAAAGTCTGTGCTATATCAATGACATTTCAATAATTTCCAAAAGAAAAAATAAATCAGATAGAGACCTAATGAAATGAGAAGAATGAAAGGATCCTAAATACACAACCCAAAGGTCACCTGTTTCCCAAACTGTTGTCTTAGAAGTTACCTAAGAGCCCTAACAGTATGCTACATTGCTTCATCTACTGAAACCATTTTCAAACACTCTTTGTGTGACACAATCCATGAATAACATCTAATCCACATAGTTGTTTTCCTCAAAATTATATAATACTACTCTTTCAAATCTATTAAGATTCACTGATGCCACTTACAGTAATTGAACTCAACATTGAACTTTCAAAGGATGCTCAACATATGTAAAGGTGAACTCACTGAAGGCACTGCTAATCACCTTAAATGCTAAACTTTGGAGAAAAGGCATCATTTAAATTGATAATATTTAAAGAGTGGAATGAATTTTAAAGAGACATGTGACAGTGCATACACCAAAATATTATTGTATGAATTTTAATGTGTGTACTTACATATTCTAGGCTACCAAAAGAATGATGTTAGTAGAAGCCACTCAATTAGGTTCAAGGAGATAATCCTTTTAAATTTATAAAGTGTTATTATAAACCTTGTTTGGGAAGTGGCATGCATGACAGTCTCCCTAGAAATTCTCAGGTGGCATCAAGGGAAGTGAAAGTCCTAAGAGATGCTACAAGATACTCCCCCTTTGGATCCAGTGCTGGTCATCAACATCCCAGAAACCCACTACTTCAGGGAAGATACCTGAGGAAGTACTTTATCATGAGTAAATATGAAATTTTGAATTTATTGTTTAATAAACATGAGTACAATAAAAATTAAGTTATATTAGTCATAATGGGCAGCAAACTCACTTTGAGCTAAAAGCTATAAATATTAATCTTACAAGTTGTAGAACATAACATTTATGAGTTTTTTCATCATTGACTCCTTCTAGAATTACCCTAAATCAAATAGTCATTCTGAGAGGTAGTAAAAGATAGACATTTTAATGTAAAAAAACAAGTTCCACAAAAAACAACCAAGCTAAACAAACACTGAAGTCCTAAGTGTTTGGCTGGAGATTAACAATCTGTAATATATTTATACAAATCAATGAGGAATGTGGCTAGGCCACCTATAACCTCTACACTTGCAAAACAAAAGAGCCAGAGACAGGTCTGAACATTTGGATATAAACACTGGAAAATAACTTCCACTGTATAATTCTTTGTGTTGACCAACAATTTACAACTTCCTAAAATGTCTTTTTTTTTTTTTTGGCTAGATATTCAGTAAACTGACAAAAATACCATTTCAATGATTACATGACTGCAGTTACATAAAAAAATGCAATCATGCTATACTGAATATGAACAAAATACCTCTCAGATGCTTTAGAGGAAAATTACTATTCAATATTTATCCATTAAAGCTTCAGTTAATGTGATCCAAGTGAATGTCTATTCAAAAAGTAGTGAAACGTGATTCTCAGCATTTACTAAAGCTCTGTCTCCAGTTTAGCTGCACAAACACAATCCAAAAAAAGGCAGATAGGTCATTATTGCACAGTTAAGTCAGCCAAGCCCCTGACCATTCCATAAAGTTAGTTCTCTGCTGTCTCTATTGTCCTGACCCTCCAGCTGCAGGGCAGAGAACAAGCCCTACAGCCTAGCACAGTGTTCAGCTTTCCAGCTGTCCCAGTGATGTAATTATCTCATAACAAAATATCTCCCTGAATTAACTCTGCATCCTACCCATTGTAATTCTTAATGACTGCTTCCTGTTCATGTTCTCAATTTAACTTGCTATTTGGTATCTACTATATAGGTCTTCATCTGATGGATAGGATTACACTCAATAGGCCTGGGATTTTTCAGATTACAATTTACAAAAGGTCTCCCAACAACATGCTTTGTAAAACACCAGCCCTCTCTAATTGTAGTTATAATAAAAGGGAAATCTGTATTATTTGCTGTGATTACACTTTGACCTGTCACAGGAAGTTCTATGAGGATTTTTTTTTCCTGTCAGTTTTTCCCCCCCATACTCTTGAATGTTTGGACATTAAACAGTTTAAGAGTCAAGGGATGTCTGGCATAGCTACTAAGGGCCACAACAAAATTCTATTTGAACTAGAGCCAGTATTTGGAATTGAGAAGAACTTTTTTTTCTTTTCCTATATCTAATCTCTTCCTTGAAAGCCCATTGAAGCACATTCTGTGGGTATGGCTCGAATGCACCAAAATTATTGTTCACATATGTCACCATCCCTACACCAGTAGCTATTGGCCATGACATTTTCTTTTTGCTCATGAAATATGGACTGTGTGTGAACTTATTCTCCACCAACAGTGAATAATAGTATAGCTCCAGAGGTATTTGCCACCAATGATGAGCATGCTGGTAGAAGGAAATCACTATTTCAGCAGCATCCCAAAATATTTAGCACTATCTACCATGTGTAGGTGTTATATTTGATATAGTTAACAACAAATTCAATAGACGTTGTCTTTGAGAGTTTTACTATCTAGATGTGGGATAAAAGACTCATATATAAAAATACAAGTCAGGATGTATCAGTTCCAAATAAATTCTATAAACACTATGTGCAACTTTATGTATCACAACAAAGTAAATTCACTCTGCATCCTATTACAGTATCCCATAGGGGGTCTCTGCCTCTCCAGCATCTGTTTACCCCTTCTGGATACCATATCCTTATTTCCTTTTGAGAAATCACTCCAGCCCCACACTCAGGTCATTTGATTTTGGGGATAGGGGTAAGGTTGGCATGTGACCAATCCTGGACAAACAGAATGACAACGATTGCTTCAGATAATAGACGGAACCATGAGAATTAGTTCCAGGAACTTCGCTACAACTTCTGGAAGAGTAAAGCTCTCTTTATAACAAGATTACCAAACTGGCAAGGCACCTGCCTGCAGCTGCTAGTAGCTCTCTTTGCTACCATGTTAGTGAGCCTCCACTGAATGCAGCCAACAGAGAGGAGAACCAGAGGAAAGAGACAGTAGGTGAGAGACTCTCAGTCCAGAACCTGAACCCCCTTGTGCCTGATCTATCTGCTGGGTTTATTAGTTACATAAGCCAGTGAAGTCACATATTTGCTTACCCAGTTTGAGCTGGATTTTCATTACCACAACAAAAAATTATCATCATATTTTGAAATGATTAAATGACTTCAAAATGTTGGTATCTGACCTTAACTAAGTCCTATTTAGTGGACAAAATGTTAAGGTAAGTTCAGACACTTAAGTAGCAGTACTGTCCTCTAAGAGACTGTACCAGTTCTCTGACTCCCTGTAAGACTATTCACTATTCCATTTGCACGTCCCTGGGGCAGAAGTAATTGACAGCAGCAGACAGGAATCCCTCTCTTCTAAGGAGCCATGCAGCTTCCTTCCACAATTCCTACTTGAGGTTCCTGGTCTGACTAGAGACAAGTTATGATGAAAATGTAGAGAAAGGAAGAAAACAGACAAGCTCATCAGAAACAGGAACACGGAAGCCAGAACAAGAAAGGACTCCATAGGTAAGAGGAAGTGAGGGGGGAAGGAGAAGTACCTAAAAATGATACAAAGATACAGAGTTCCATTAATTTAAAGGTTCTCAGAGGCATGTTCTCCTGCAACCCTCAATTAAACAACCCCTTCCCACTAGCTATTTCTGAAAAGTGGAAGTGCAAAGAATATCAAATTAACAATAACTCCAAAGCAGGATGAAACCTCTTGTGTTCATAATTGGACAGAGATTGCAAAACCAAGAACTTTTATTTACTGTATCATTTTTATGTTCATAGCCTTAAAGAGAGTGTCCTTAACAAAGTTTCATAGTTCATCTTTCAGTTCATCTTTAAGAGTTGCTATTAATCTGGTTTCCATTTCTATTTACATACACCTGGTAATTGTGGCTCTGTGAGTTAATATCTTTTGGATCTGTTAACCAAAAAATGTTTTACAAATGAAATGGGAATCCCCTAAACTGGGCAAGTTTACAAGACGTGACTCGCACTGCAGTAAATACTGAAAACAAAGCAAACAGTAAAATCTGTGTATATGGAAACAGTCCTACCACATAATCAGCAACACAACTGGTGTACTACTAGCTAGGCCCCAAATAAGCTATTTAGGATAACTTAATGAATATAGGAATGCTTATATACTGCTCCGCTCATATCCAAGATGAATTATATTTTTAATTAATTAATCAACATTTATTTTTAATTTATCCAAGATGAGTTCTTGAAATGGACACTAACACAATTCAGACTTCTTCCATTGTGCCACAGCAGGCACTAGATCCACTCTTCCATTATTAAACACAATTCTTCGAATTGCTAATGTATTTGAAGAAGAATGAGGTTATAGCCTCAGTCTGTTCTGAGAAAAAGGAAAATATTACTTTAGAGTTGAAACAAATGAATATTATAAAAACACATTTGTTGTTTGAAGGGAACAGTAACAGGAGCAAAGCATTTAATAAGTGAACTCTGAATCACCAGGTGAATCACTATCTCATCAAAGATGAGAAAGAAAACACAGGCAAACTAAACAATGATGAGTTGATATTTTGCTATGTGTAGTTCCAATGTAAAACAGTTTTGGAAATTTAAAGCCAACTCTACCAAAAAAAAAAAAAAAAAAAAAGAAAGAAAGAAAAAAAGAAACCAGCCAATTGAGAAACCAGTGACTATTTGCACTAGGTTAGAATAAACACCAATTCACTAACCCTAGCTATAGCTAGGAATGGGATACCACTCTTACCTCTCGAGGTCTCTGTCTAGATGTTAAATTTCCGGTATTATATGACAATTTCCTTATACAACACAATAGATTAATCACATAGATTAATTGGTCACACAGATGTTAAAGGCCCCATGAAAGTGAATGCATTAAGAGACCCCCAAAACCTGTGGCATCTGGGAACAGGGTGAGGACTCAAAACCTATAGGCAGAACAGAGATAACAGATTAGCCAATTAAAAATAGCTTTAATCTAGAAGCACCTGTTTGTACTTTTGCTTATTCTTTTCTTATAACTCTTCATGGTACCTAGTCCAGTATCTGATACACAGTAGGTATTCAATAAACGTTTACTCAACAAATGAAATTTCCCAAAATTATAACTTAGGGGAAAGTCAGGAGCAAAGTAGAGGAGCAGATCCTTAGAGATGTCACCAGGGAAGCATGGCACTCAAAGCTGGAGTTGGTGGCTGATGTTAAATGAAGACTGAGGCACTAATAATACATTTCATTTATTAGTTAATATTATTACTTTGCTCCTATCTACTAGCTGCTTCTATATATTTTTTATTTTTTCAAACCTCATAGCAACTCTATGAGATAGCACTCATTTTAGAGATGAAAAAAAATTGGTAAACAAATGAACCACCATCCATAATAGCTCAAATGTGAAAACAACCCAATGTCCAAGAACTGATGAATGGAGAAGCCAAGTGTGGTATGCAATGGAATCTTACTTGGTAATAACAAGAAATGAAGTATGAATACTGTTACCACATGGATTAACCTTGAAAAGATAATATTAAGCAAAAGAAGCCAATCACAAAAGCCTGCAAGATTCCATTTATATGAAATGTCCAGAAGTAGGCAGATCCAGAGACACAGAAAGTAGATTAGTGATGGCCTAGGACTTGCATGGGAGGCAGAGGTGGAGGAATGAGGAATGACTGTTAATGGGTTCTTTTTAGGGTGGTGAAATGTTTGAGACATAGACCACGGTAATGATTGCACAACTCAATTAATGTACTACAAATCACTAAACTGCTTGCCTATACAGGTGAATCTCATGGGATATATACTGTATCTCAAGAAAGCTATTTAAAAGCAAGCAAACAAGAGCCAGGCATGGTGGTGCCCCCTGTGATCCCAGCAACTCAGGAGGCTGAGGCAAGAAGATTGCAAGTTTGAGGCCCTAAGCAACTCAGTGAGAGCCCATCTCAAAATAAAGCATACAAAGGGCTGGCGATGTGGCTAAGAGGTAAGCCACCCCGGGGTTCAATCACTAGTACCAAAAAGTAAAAAAAGAAAGAAAGAAAAAGCAGCAGAGTGGTTGAAAAGGTTCATCACTTCACCTAAGGTACAGGGACAGTAAATGGTAGAGACGTGATGGGAAGTCAGACTGTTTGGCTTAAAAATCTGATTTTCTAACCTCTGCCATTCTAACTCCTTATGTAGCACCACGCTGGGTCTGCAGGAGAGCAGGGGCCAGTGATGCTGAGACCTCTCCATGGCTGACAGGCACTGTGAGAATGCCAATCCTACAATGTCTGGTAAATTTGGAGATGCCAATATACACTCTATACACTTGGCTGAAAGAAGGATAAACATTCAGAAAATTCATAAAAAAAAATCTGAAGACTGCAGATCTCCAACTCTCTTATGTTTTTCCCTTGATTAATGAGAAAAAAACGACACAGTGCAATTTACCAGAGTTTAAAAAAGATATTCTGATCTCAAGAATCTATGAGTTAAGTGATATTTTTAAAAGCAAAGTGAACAGCTCTGGCTTGAGTCAGATAGAGTGCAGAACATTCTGGACAACTTTCAACATTTCGTTCTCTTTCCATTTCTGACCTGTAAAAGCCCTGTTCTCCAGCATGGGCCTCTCTTGAGGAAAAACGATGAAGCAGCCAAAACTAGGCAGCCGTCTGTGATGAAGACTGTCTGCACGGTCTTAGGAGAAAACCAGCTGAGCTTTGCCTACGCCACAGGCCAGAAGTCTTTCATAATCACATCCTTACTAGGTGCCTAACTTTATCCCAGCATAAATTCACTCAGGTACTAAAGATTAGCTTCTTACTTAACGAAGCCCCCAATGAACTTTAGTGCTTTTTAAGGAAACACAAATGACCATTAACATATGAGAAAATGTTAAACCTTGGTAGTAACTTGAAAGAGAAATGAAAAAAAAAATCACGTAAACCTTCCAAACTGTAATTAAATTATTTAAAACTTTATAATGATAAAACTGCATGGCAATTGAGAAGATTTGTAAAAATGGGCCCACATCACTGTGGGAATGCAAATTAGTAAAAATTTCTGGACACACACACATGTGTACATGGATATACATTATGTTGTACTTAAAATGATGCTACAGGGCAGGGGATGTAGCTCAGCAGAAGGGCACCTGCCTGACATAAATGAGGCCCTGGGTACTACAAAACAAACAAACATACAAGAATTTTAAAAAGTAATGCTACAGATCCATATTTATTGAACATGGAAAGGAATTCACAATATGTTATTAAAAGAAAATGCAGGTTTCAAAGTGTGTGTACAGTGTGATTCCATACATGTAAAGAAAATGGTAGGAGGACAAGTCAGATCTCTGGGTGATGAGATTACGAAATTTTTGTTTCCTGCTATTCACTTACTGAACTATATACAATGAGTACTATTAATTTTTAACAAGAAAAATCACTATTTTAAAAATGAGAATTCTGAAAGACTGCTTTCTCCTTCTGTTTTCTTCTTCCTACTACTCATGTACTTCAACCTGCTCTTCCAAGTTTATGAGAAAATAAATTTTAATCATCAATCCTGATAATATAATTTTAAAAATTAGGTAAGCAATGTAAATTCTTGATTTTGTTGTAGGGAAAAAATTATATGCATGCCATTACTATGTCACTAAAGGCACTGTAATTTTTAATCCTCTCTGTGCACAGACTACTGTAAAAAAAAAAAAAAAGTGGGGAAAATGAAGTTATTTTACTGATTCCTGGCTTAAAATTGAAAAGTTAACAGAATTACCAAGAAACAACAGAGAAACAATGATAGCTGAAAAGTCTTCAAATTACTAATATTGATTACAAAAACTAAAGAAAAAATCCTGCAGGGCAGAATTATGGACTTTTATAAGTAGAGGAAGCTTTGGCAATTGCCTAATTCTGTAGGGCTTTTTTTTTTTTTTTTTTTTTTTAAAGAGAGAGGCAGTGGGGAGTGAGAGAATATTTTTTAATATTTATTTTTCAGTTTTCGGTGGACACAACATCTTTATTTTATTTTATGTGGTGCTGAGGATCGAACGCAGTGCCCCACGAATGCCAGGTGAGTGTGCTACCGCTTGAGCCACAGGAGAGCAGAATGGCAAGCTAAACAAACCAATAACACACCTGGGTCTCATGACTGAGAACCCAGTGTCCTTTCTAATGGAGTAAGATGCAAGCAAGAAAAATAACTAAAATGTGGTGAAAAATCCTTATAAAATTAATATCTATTAAATATATTTTAAAATTAGATCTATTTCAGCTAACTTCCAGGAATTTTTGTGTAAAGAACTAAAACAAATTCTATGTTTTAAGGACGCAAAGAGAAAACTACATTAAAAAAATATAGCTGTAAACGTTAAAAGAACTGTTACCTCTATAGATAGCTAAACATAAAGTATTGAAATGGGTTGTTTTGTTCAGGTGTAAAATCTTTCAAAAATTAGAATATGGGACTGGGGGTATGGTTCAGTGGTAAAGAGCTTGCCAAGCATGCAGAAGGCCCTGGGTGCCATCCTAACATCACAAAAAAACACAAAGCAAAAAAGAAAAAAAATTTAAATTGCGATTTGATATATCTCTATGAATCAATTTTAGTTTTAAGTTTGATCTTTGTTCCAGGAATATTTCAAATAACAAGGTAAATATTTCAAGGTGTTAACAGAATCAAAACTAAGGGAGATAAGAATTTGTAAATGTTACCTCCAACTTTATCTCTTCAAAGAACAATACCTAATATATTAGGATCTATTAGACAACTAGTTACTACATGTAAATAAATATTTTGAATATCTGATTCTTACTCATCTTAAGTCCCAAACTATTTTTAAAAATTAAAAGTTTTCAATTGAATTCTTAGTAGTACTCACTGAACATTTTCTGGACTTTTTAAGCACATTAATCATTTAATTAAGCACCCTCAAAATGATCATTTATTTGAGGGCTTAGTAGGAATGTGCATGTGTCAAAAAGCCTACATCCATCCAGACACATTACAATAGAGCTGCTGAAACACAGAGAACCTCGAAAACAGCAAAAAAGCAAATCACATATAATAGCCAATTGCTCATCAGCAACCACAGCAGGCAGAAGGCATGGGATGATGATTTTAAAATACTCAAAGAAAATACTGTTAATGAAGAATTCTGCATCTGGCAAAACTACATGACAAAAATCAAGGTGTCTCGAGAAACAAAAATATAAAAGGGAGTCCTTCAGTCTGAAGTGAAAGGACAACAGAATCTCAAAGTCATATGAAGCAATAAAGAACAAGGTAACTACATAGGTAAATACAAACCAATATCACTGTATTTTGGTTTAATAAAAACTTTTTCCCTTAGATGATTTAAAAGACAAATGCATGTGATAATAATTACAAATTTATGTTGATGGCATCACAATGTATAAATATATAATTTGTGACAGTGACAACATAAAGGGAATTTTTAAAATATAATATGCAAGTTAATAATCTTTCAAACCAGATTGCTATAAATTTAAGATGTTAATTATAATTTTCAGGGTAACCATTAGAAAAGTTTTTGCTTTGAAAATGTTTTCATATCCTAAATGGTCTGTTTTCTCTAATTAATCACTTAAGAGAACCTAGCATGAGCCTAGGACTGACTGTATTAGGGACTTTATATATGCAAATTCATTGAATCCTTTCAGTATCTTGCAAGGCATGCATTATTATTTTTACTTTATAGATTCAGAGAATAATTTGTTCAGCATCATAGAGTAGAGAGAAGATACAGAACCAGGATTCAAACTAGACTCCACGGCTCTTTCTGCTCTTGACAGGGACTTCAATACCTGGTGTCCAATGGTCCTATGTCTTCTCACTCAGTACACTGCCACCACAACATAATTATGTAACAGCAGACAGTTATCACCTGCAAGGCCACAGCTTCAAAAAATACATCAAGGTTGGGGAATCTCTAATCTGTTCCTCCAACACAGCTCTCTGTCCAAATTTTACATCCAGCTATTTCCTAGACAACTTCAATCAGTATTCCAAAGACCTCAATTCCAAAGTGTCTGGGACGGTGCTCACCTTCTTTGCTGAATCATACTACCATCTGACCGACGTTATAAGCCAAGAAACCTTCCAGCAATCCTAGATTCTAACATTTCCCCAACATCCACTCATCCACCAGTTTCACCACTGAAATATTTCTCTATCCACTGCCACTTCCTAAGTTCAGGTACCCATTTCTCTTGGCCAGTGTTTTACAGAAGGCCTTTCTCCTGTTTCCCTGCCTTGTGAAGACCCCTGTATGCTCCCCTCTCTGTAGTCAGTAAACTTTCTACATTTAACATCTGATCTTAATGCATTTTACCAACAAATGTTTATCAACAAATGTTTATTAAGTATTTATTTCTAAGCATTGTCCTGAGTGACAGGGATAGAAGAATCAAAGGAGAAAATAAAATTTTCTTAAGTTGTTCACTCTAGTGTGGAAGGCGGACATAAAAAGACGAATATCAACTATTCTGTAAACACTGAGATGTATGTGTGTGTGTGTTAAAATAATATACAAAGTCTCACCCATGACATTTTGAGAGAGACAAAGACGGGCACCCAACCTAGAAGTGCAGGAAGAGAAAATGAAAACTGAATTGTCTTAGAGTATCAGGAGGTACAAGCAAGTAGTAGAAAAAGGGCATTTGAAACGAAGAGGAAGTGTCAGCAAAAAGTCCCACTAGAGAGGAATCTTGTACGCCATAAAAACTTTTGTCCTCTAGAAAATGGGTATCCACGTTTGAATTTCCAAATAGCTCAATCTGAAGACATGGATAATTCTTGGGGAATAGTGACAAGAAGACCAGAAGGGAGACCGCTGCTGCAGTGGTACAGGGGAAATAAAGAGGGCCTGTCCTAAGGAATTGGCAGCAAGGACAGAGAGGAGAGTACAGATTCCAGAAATATTTAGGAGGTTGAATTGGCAGGACTTGCTAAGTGTCTGAATGTGGCGGGGGTGGAGGGATGGGAAAGGAGGAGAAGCCAAGGATGACTCATGGGCTTTTGACTTTGGGGACTTGGTGCCACCTCATGAGATACAGCAGTGTTCCCAGACCTTTGGTTTTTCAGGGAACTGTAAACTTTCCAACAACTTTAGAGCTCTAGCAGAAAGCTGCCAACTAAAGACATAAATATACCCTACCATCTACTATCACCATCCTTTCGTTAGGGAAAGTACATTTTAACACCCAAAATGTGGATACATTTAGCTTTCTGAAAAATTCACCACAGAATTCTTATTTTTCTAATCGCCTCACAGATAATGGAAAACTGGTACCAGGGACACGTACCTCACATACATTAAGGGCTGAAAAAAAGTTTGAGAGTTGTTGGAAGCCCTGAAGAAGGGGCATTCCACGATGCCTAGTGGGAAGTGGCTGGGGAACTGAGTCTCCAAGGACAGTCTGGAATTTGTGGGATAAACAAAGAAAGTTTGCATCGTCCCAGCAGAAGGAACGGCATGTCCAAAGGTGTGTAGGTACGCAAGAAAATTTGTATTGGGGGAGTTGTGGATACTCTGGCATGACTTGGTGATTATCTTGGAAAATGGCAAAGAAGAAATGGAAAAGTACACAGAAACAAAATTATAAAGGGCTTGGTACTCCAGGCTTAGAAGTCTAGAAATTATCTTATGGGCACTGGGAAAAAAACCAAAGGATTTTACAGTGGGTGATGCTATGGGCAGATGTGCCAGTTAGAAATAGCACTCTGGCTACAGGATAGAATTTGGATTGTAGGGGAATAAAACTGGAGAGGAGGAAAACAAATAGGAAATGTGTGTGAAAGCACAGGTAAGAAACACAGACAGGGAAATAGTAGCAGAGAAAAACCGATCAACCAACCAACATTTACTAAGTACAAAGTGTTTTTAGTAGTGTATCAAGGCCCATGAGACAAGGTCACCACTTTTTTGTTTATTTTCTATGATGGTTAAACAAAATTATAATCATATGTTACATGATGTTTTACAATTTAAAAAATTTAACAATATTCCAACTGCTTTCATATACTGATCTTTATTCTTAAATTGTACTTATATTCTATATTTATTTATTAAACCATTTTTCTATTTTTCTAACAATAGCTCATTATTGCCTTATGATAAATCCCTAGAAGTGGAACTGCAAAAATCAAAAGGTATATGCTTTTTCTGAATCAAAATATATAGACCCTTTAAAAGCTCTTGATCCAAACCAACTGACAGAAGATTACACCAATTTATATGTCCTTAGTGATATCCATAAAGTAAAAATCAGAGGATTTGGTAATCTACCAGGATGGAAAAGTTGAAGGGGACAGGAAGTTTTATAATGACCTTCAGGTTTAGGCAACAAGATAGATGGTGGTATTATTTCCAAAGGTGAAGAGAAGAAAGAAAACAAGACTTGGAAAGTGATTAATGAGTTTACTCTGAAAGAGATTAATTTGTGATGTCTGTAACATTCAGTTGGTAATGTCCAGTCCATAATAAACATATACTTAGAGCTCTGGACACAGATCAAGTAATAATTGTGAAGTTACCAGCATCCAGAATCTCAGAGGCCATAATGACATGCAGCAAACAGCACAGCATCCCTGAATGAATCAGGGATAGGCAAGAAAAGAACTGAAGACATGATATAAAGAAAATACTTAAAGTAAATAAGAAAACAATTCCATTTAAAACAACATTAAAAAAACAAGAAAATACTTAGATATAAATTTAACAAAAGAAGTTCACTATAAACTGAAAACTATAAAACAATGTCGAAAGAAGTTAAAGACCCAACCCAAATAAATGGAAAGATACCCATATTCATATTAAGGAAGACTTGATATTGTTAAGAGGTCATATTTTCCCAATTCACCTATATCTTCAATGCTGGCTTTTAGTAGAAATAGACAACCTGATCTTAAGATTAATATGGAAATGCAAAGAATTCAGAATAGCAAAAATAATCTTGAAAATATAAAAAATTGAAGGACATACATTTTTCAATTTTAAAGTTTATTACAAGCTGTATACTTGAAGCAGTGTGGTACTGGCATAAACAGAGACATGTAGATCCATGAAAGAGAATTAGGAGTGTGAAAATTAACTGATATGCTTACGCTAAACTGGTTTTCTACAAGGGTACCAAAACCATTCACTGGAGAAAGAAGAATCTTTTCAACAAGTGATGCTAGGATAACTGTTTATTCACATACCAAAGAATGAGGTTGGACCCCCACCTCACAACATATGCAAAATTTAAATCAAAATGGATCACAAACACATGTGTAAAGACTAAAAGGAAAAAAAAAAAACAGGAATACTTTTTGTGACCTTGGATTAGGCCATGACTTCTGAGATAGAACAAAAGACCCACAAGCAACAGAAGAAAGAAGAGAGAAACTGAGATTCATCAAAATTAAAAATGTTCACTCATTTTTATGAAATGGACAGAACAGGAAAACCCACAGGAAAAGAAAGTAGATTGGTGGTTGCCCAGGGCAAGGGATAAGAGGGTTAGGAAAAAAATGTAGATGGGGTTTCTTTTTAGGAGAATAAAAGTTCTAAAATTAGATTGTGACGACGGCTGCACAACTCTGCACATACACAGAGTTGTCCCCTTTAAATGGATTAACTGATGAATTGTAAGGCAGATCAATTACATCTCAGTAAAACCGAACCCCAACATGCTCTATTCCCTCGCTTATCAGGACCCTCAGAATCTTGCCGATACTTATGACTCCATCCTCATCTTGTCACTGGATTCTACCCATTCTGAGGTACCAACGGTTCCTGGGGTTGGTGCTATACTTTGACACAAGCTATTATTACTGCCTAGAAAGCTCTTTTTCCTCTGTCCATCCAGAGATCTCCCACTCATTTCCTCAAAGATTCTGCCCATGGTGAACGGAATATCCCCTAGGATCCTTCCTTGTCTCCCTCCCATCCTCCCTCCCTAGAGCCAGGACTCCTCTGTGTTACCAAACATACCTGACTCATTGGAGGCACTCAGCCATGATTGCTGAATGAATAAGTCAGAGAATAAAACATTCAATTGTCTTACAACAGAGTGGTACTATATTTTTGGAAAGAGCCTGAGCCAAGTCTGATAAATTAAGTGGGGGATCAGTTTGAGTAATATTCTTTTGGGTCCAAAGAGAGGTGTGATAATAAAGTAAAGATGTTGATTTTTTTTTTTTCTTTTTCGGTTTGGCTCATGAAACAGTTCCGAAGACAATTCCAAAAGAGTCTGAAAATGTTTTGCTCAATTAGAGTAAAGCTAGAAAAACTGGACTGCGTCCCCTGGGACGAGATTTATTTGGTCGTATAAGTACTGGTACTGCCTTTTTCGTTTTTTCCTTTGTCTCATTATTTTCAAGTCGTGTGGTACAAGGCGATTGTCCTTTTATTAAACATATTTCATTTCCTAAAGAGCAAGTTTTTGAATAAGTTATCCCCATTTTTTCCCCTCATGTTTTCTTTCCTCAGTAACTGTCCTGACATGTCAAAGAAATATTTTATTATAGGAAGGATGATTTTGCTTATTTCCAAAGAGGGAAGCAATTTGCTACTCTTTAATTTAAACCTACCCTTAAATCCAAGGAATGTCTGGCTCATGGAAGGAAAAACCAGGTCCAGAATCTATTAACTTGTGATCCATAGCCCTCAAAGCAATTTACATTCAGTATACATGTGAGTTCATTTAACTGTCAGAGTACAGCCTAAATGCCCCGTGGATCTCGCCAGCACAAAGTATATTCAGACCAAAACTAGGTCACAAAATGTTTTAGAACGACAACGTGTTTCATTCTTCCAACGTTCTGAGAAACTTCCAAGGAACCACAGAAAGAAGGCTTCCCGAAAGAAAGAACTTCATACCCTAAATCACATTCTAGATAGGCCTCACCCCAGTCTGGATTTAGGGCACTGGCAAAACAACAGAAGAGAACCCACTTGTGCCACAGCATACATTCAACCACACTGCTTCTTCTGAGTCCCAATCTCGGTACACCCAATAAGCCCATCTAATGTCCTTCAAAGATTTTGTCCAACGCTCTTTATTCACATATTTGAATTTAACCAGGGTTTGTAGTAATTTTGAATATTTTTACATTAACCATGTGGAATTAACGTACATGAAGATTAGACCCAAGCACTAATCTAAGTGCAACTCTGCTAATGTCAACTACAAGTGTTAGCAGTTCACAGAATGTCACTCTACTAAAGCCACCTACATGCAGGAGTAGAGGATGGGAAACTGTAAACCCACTGCAATGCTATCTTATAGAGAAGAAAGGCAACACCGTCAACTGCTGGAGTTAACTGAATAAAGAAATTCCACCCCCAAACACCCCACCAAAAGAATTTCACACAGACTATTTCAGTTTCTTTGCTTAACAAACAATAGATTTTTGAAAAATATAAGCTTTGGAATAAGTACATTTGTACAACTTTTTAAAAAGATATAGATGTGGACATTTAGTTACTACCTGCCTCACTTGTATTACTTTGTTAGAAATAAAATAGAAAAGAAAACTTGAGATTCTATATCTCCCTTTGACAGAAAAATTACATAACAAGGAGCCTACAGGACAACAGTTTTTATTGACTTGTTTTTAGATACTAAAATGATAATAAGCCAGGTAGTCTACTCCATCTCTCTTTAGTCTTCCTGATCACTGTCACAGAAAACTTTGAGAAAGTTGTTTTATATTTGCTAAATACATAAATACTATTTATATAAAATATTTTTTAAATATTGCTTTCTTTGGTATTTCGCCTCTCTTTTCTGTTTTTCAGATGTACAGTATATTTCCATTTCAGAATTCAAATAGTTTCTTAAAGAGAAACCTGGTTGTTAAGAGGACATTTCCCCTCTTAACTATATACACATAGTTATTCAAAAGAAAAATATATTGATATTCAAAAGAAAATAACCTACCAAAATTCTAAAACTTCAAAGTATTCTATTTATATTTTAGAACCTGCTTAACCATAGAGACAGATAAAATAATAGGAAACTCTACTCCACTTACACTAGTTAAACTTTTAAAAACACATATCATTATCAAACAGTGTGCCAAAAAGTTATCTCTAGGAGGTTAGTTTTTAGCTTATTGTAAGTCATTTCAATAAACAAACACAAAAGTGTCCAGAAGCACAACATGGGACAAAAAACACAGTAGCCCTGAGACCAAACTTAAAAAGTCTAAGGAAGGAAGGAAATATTAATTTGTAAGTGAGAGGGGGAGTCAGCAGCAGAAAAAGCTCAAAACAGTATGATCACCCCAAATCTAACATTAGGAGACCATGAAGGCAACTGATGGGCAGCAATGTAACTAATCAAACTGCACTTCTACTCAGTCTATGTTTTACCTACCTAAAACTAAATTCTTGAAAGACACAATCAAACAGTACAGTTAGGCCCTTTTGGAAGAGGTTAATTCTGTCACAGATGAGGGAGTTCCAGATACAAATGGAATTTCTTTTCTTACAGTCCAAACGGATGCATCCGGCACCAGCGTCTGAGGCCAGAGGACATTAAGGTGATCCCTAACTCGTTTTGCAGGTTCCACACTCACCATGCAACTATCCCACTATAATCTGGCCATCCTGTTGATAAGTACACAAGGAAGACAATGGTTTCACTGGTAGATCCAAGAACAGTGGAGAAGCTCAGCTTTTACTGGAAAAGAATACATGAACATTTTGATTCAAACTCAGTTTCTTGTGAGGTTGGCAGGAATCTGTCATCCTGTTGGCTAAATACCTCTAGGTGTACTAACAAATCTAGGCTTCCAGCCTGAATGCCAAATAGATCCTGGAACATGGAACCGCACCACAGAAGTGGGTCCCCACGTGTGAGCAGCCAGCCATCATTCTGACTGCCTCCCGAAAAGGCAGCACTGGTCATCTTGACATTCAGATATATCTTTTCCTTCTTCTGCATTTTTACTTTTAACTCCCACAGCAAAATTAAACTATTAAGAATAAAGACAATGCCTCAGGACATACTTACACAGGTTTGTTGGAAGAACTTCTAAACAGATCATCTTTTTGGACAGCTTGATGAGCACTTTTGGAAAAGGTTAATTTTTAGACTAGCTTATACTGAATGGTTTTGTTTATGAACTGCTTCATGGTATGGGAAATACTGAAGTGTAAGGACCAGACACAATCATACCAGAATCCCCTGTGGGCCCTTGTCAAACACCAACTCGCCCTCCACTGTGAATCAGACAGGCAACAAGGGTCTCCTGGACACCTGGAGATACTCCAGTGAGCAAAACTGTCCTCTCCGGAAGTTACTGGAATCGCTGTTATGGGGAAGCCACTCTGATGAGCCCACTTCCTTTCTCAAGTGTGTTGGGGTGGAAATAAAACTGAAAATGACTCATCCTGAATGATGACTTGACTTTTCAAGTGAATTTTGTCAACACCGTTAAGAGAATTTCGTTCCTGGCTTTAGCTATTCAGACTCCAAATTTGTTCTATTCATTTGATGTAAAACTAAACAAGAGTATTCATTAATATAAAGCAGAGAAAATAGTGTCAAATCTTTGTATATTTTAGCACATAATATATCCATCTTCTTCTAAACAAAAGGCCTGCAACTTGTTTCTAACTGAAAGAAAGATAATTTAAAAAAAACTGCTTATAGTAGAACAATAATTCATAGCTGGATGATCTAATGAAATTATTTTAAAATGTCAAACATAAAAATGCTGTATCAAATCTCTTCTTATGCATCTCAGGGCTAACTTAACATTTTGACAAAAAAAGAATTCACCAAATTAGAGCTGCATTTTAGGTAAGGTGTGCCCAACGTTTTATAAGTTCAGTTAAGTAAAATGGTTTCTACAGACAGCTACATGAAAGGGTTCTTAATTTTTATAAGACATTATCCTAACAATTTTAAATGTCTACACACCAGTGGAGTAATCCACTCTTAGTATATGCCAAAGAAGTGAACACACACACACACACACACACACACACACACACACACACATTATGACTTCTAAATAATAAACAAAGAACACAAGAAAAAGAAGTTCTTTAATGTTAAGGTAAATCACCTACGTACAGTAGGGCTGCTGACCAAAAAGTGAGTCACCCCAGGCAAACCGGGGCTTGAGGCCAGTTAAGTGTTCAGTTAAAAATCCTTTTTAAGACGATATTTACAACTTAATCTTAAGAATTTTAATTTTTACTTATTAGAGCTATACATTTGAAAGTGAAAGACTTTCCCTGACGCATGCCATGGGCACTCTATAAAATCTTCATTTGCTGATGAATGAGGGAGCGTCTCCCCGGGCTGAGGGACCTCAGGGCACTGACCACCTCAGGTTCTCCACTTCTTTGCCTTCAGCATCTGGCTCTCTTTCCTCCACCTTCTCTGTCTATTCCAGACATTTTTTTCAGCCTTTTAAGTCTCCCAATTCCTTTCCTCTTTCAGCAAATGGTATATTCTTGTAGAAAATAGAAGACAAGCAGTTCGTTCTTCTATGGATCTTGCGTCCCTCGTGATTCACAGAGGTGTCCTCTTGGGGATGCATCCTCCTTTGCCTGACGTAGGCATTCCTCTCTCTGCCAAGACCTCGTTTTCATCCCTATTTACTCCTTCTGCTTCTCCCCTCTGGCTCCTCTTCTCATACAGCTCATATTTCCTTTGTAACACAACAAAAATGATAAGCCACCTCTTCCCCTCCCTCTCTTCCATCACAGTCCGTCTCTCAGAGGTAACGGACGATCCCTTTCCTCTCTAAATGTGGTTCCTTAGTTTCTTCAACCTCTTGGCGGCCCCTGGGACACACGAATGGGATGCCACCTCCTGAAAGGCTCCCTTCCGTGGCTTCCCTCGCGGTTTTCTTCTATTTCTTCCTCTACTTCTCAAGTCTCTGCTGTTCTCTCTTCTCCCCGCTTCGATCCTAAATGCAGATCATCTCAAAGATTCCATATTCTTTTTCTCAGAATATAAAGGGTCTTGCTCATTAATTTATCTAACAAATGGGGTCCTAGCTGCCAGTGACCCAGAAGATCTACCTCAGACAGCAACTATGAGGCACAATCTGAACCTGAGCTGCCTGGGCTGGAGTGGGTGAACAAGTCATTAGCTGGAGACTGAGCCTAGTCCTGGGCTCAGTATCTATGGTGGGCATAGGGTTTGGTGCTTATTGGGACAAATTATGTATCACAGTGATATTTCCAATGTGAGACTCAAGGATCTCTATATGTCTCCTTTAAGGATATCATAGGTGGTGGCGCACACTTATAAACCCAGCAATTTGGGAGACTAGGCATGAGAATCACAAGTTCAAAGCCAGGCTCAGCAACTTAGTGAGGCCATAAGTAACTTAATGAGACCCCGTCTCAAAATCAAAAATAAAAAGGGCTGTGGGTGTAGCTCAGTGGTAAAGCATCACTGGTTCCAATCCCCATTATGGAAAAAAAAGTCATAGTTGCTGGGTGGTAGTACATAGCTGTAATCCCACATATTTGGGAGGCTAAGGCAGAACGAAAGAAAGTTACTTGAGCCCAGCCTGAGCAATTTAGCAAGACAGTGTCTCAAAATAAGAAGGAAAAAGGATAGGGATGTTGCGCAGTGGTAGAGCATTCATGGGTTCAATCCCCAGTACTGCAGAGGGGGAGTCAAGTAAAGAATGTCTTACAGGTTTTTTGGACTCCTCTCAATCCGTCAGTTTGCTAAACTTTGACTATAACTCTGCCTTGGCTATTTCTTGAAAGAGCATATAACTGGACAAGTTCAAAACTGAGTTCATCACTGCCCCATCAAACCTACTTCTTCCCTGTGAATCCTATTTTCAACAGCAGCACCACCATCTTCTCACCTGAGCTTAAAATCACAATATGTCCTTACCTATAGCTCTGTTCACTTACACACCCAACCAGCTACCAAGACCCAGCACTCAACTCTCCCAGAGTCAACCTTTCCTCTCACTTTAAGGGTTCAAGCCTAATTTAAGCACCATTTTATTCTCTCTCTCCAGGGATTGATCCATCTTTTCCATCTCTACATTCCTTTTATTTCAAGATGGTTTGCCCTCTGCAACTCTTCTGACCCCATCACTAGAGCATTTCTCCATTCCTCTCCTTCTCCCGCACACTGGTTGACTCAACACCCACTAAATGATAAGTCACCAAGACACTAATTTATGAACATGACCCATGCCACATACTGCTGTTCCCTATAGAAATATTAACTCTGGGAAGGAAGATTCACACTATAGCCGGACTCCTTTAACATCTTTGGGTCCTTCCTAAAAACATCTTCATTAAGGCAATGTCATTACTCAAAGTTCTAGAATGGACATTAGGGAAACAACCTTGAATATGCCAGAACCAATCTTCCAGTTTCTTCAGTATAGAGGCACCACAGAAACAAGTTTCATTTCTTGGGATATGAAACTTTACCTTTGTATACATATCCAAACTGCCATTTTGGAGAATGGGAAAAGGAAACAGATATTAAAGCTCCATTAATTTTCCATCTAGCAAACAGGAAAGCTTCATCATGTGTTCAAAGTCCAACACTCAACTAAATAGTGGATTTAAAGCCTTAATGAAACTTCCAAATCTGTTTTACCCTAAAAACAGGAAAACATCTCATATTTGGAAGCATCTAGCATAAAATTAATTGTGTGAAAAAATTTGGTCTTATTAGTACTACTAAGATTTTATTCATAATAAATACATGAGAAAATAGACAAAATTTTCAAAATTAGCTAATAATGGCATTTTTGAATTGGTTATAAATCTCATTGACTTTTTGTAGGGAACAACTTTTGCTTATAACAGGAATTCCTTTCTTTCTTTAAACACTGGGATTAAGCTTTTATTAAAAGAGATATTTCTGACATTTCTAAAAAACAAACTAGAATAATTATTGCCTCCAAAGATTCATCAACAACCTTGAATAAATATTTTTGAAATTGAAATTACAAGGACACAGAATTTTAGAGCTAGAGATCATCAGCTCTTAGCCCTTTTTTTTGAAATAAGGAAAGTGAGGCAGGCGGTTAAGATGACGTCCCTAGGATCATCTCCTCAAACTCTTCTCTCTACTATACCACACTGCCACCAAATGCAGCAAAGGTACCTCCCATACTTAACTCCAAGAAGGAAAGCATTCTTTTACCTTAAAAACTGTTAATTATTCTTTAAGAAAGTTTTATAAATATTTGGGTGAACAGCTCAATTAAAATACTGAAATATACATCTATACATCTCTTATCAGTCCTTTTGGAGGAATTACAGTGTATTAAATTTTAACCCAATATTTTAATATGACCTTCTGGTTTAGCAAATGCCTTTCATTTTTTAAAAAATCATGGGCTACATGCATTTGGCATTAAGAGAATTCTCTCTTCTGATCATCCATTACTACCAAAGGCTGGTCTAAAGGCATGAAGTGCCTGTTTATTATATAAGCAGCTATCACATGTCTTTTAAACTGTCAGATTATCCTGGCTTGTGTACATAGCTGCAGTTCCCACAGTTTAGGAGTGTATTAAATGTGTGATCATTTCCTCTATATAAAAATGCACTAAGTTTTTGCATGTTCTCATTCCATTAGGTGGTGAAGTTATGTTAATGGTGGTGCCCACACAGGGCTATAAATTAGTGTTTCTCAACCTTGGCACAACTCCACCCAAGACTGGATGGTTCTGTTGTGGGGTTCTGTTCTGTGCTCTGTAGGATGCTTAGCAGCTTCCTTACCTTCTACTCACGGATACCAATAGCACCTATCCATTTGTGGCAACCCCAAATATCTACAGATATTGCCAAAAGTCCCCTGGGGCAAAATTACCCTTAGTGGAGTATTATTATTACTGAGGGAGAAGATAGTTTACTCTGGGTATTTGCTTATATAATTTTAATAAACAGTTTTCTGGGCTGGGGTTGTGGCTCAGTGGTATAGAACACTTGCCTAGCATGTGTGAGGCCCTGGGTTTGATTCTCAGCACCACATATAAATAAATAAAATACAGGTCCATTGACAACTAAAAAAAAAAAAAGTTTTCCCATGCAATCAGATGACTGGTAGTAATTAGTCTTCAACTACAATTGTTATTTATTTGTGCATAGTGTCCCAATGTAATTAAAAAAAAAAAAAGAACCAGACTATCTCACACAATCTACCAAACATATATTAAATAACTGAAGTTTGGTTAGCACTATGTTAATTGCCAAAAAAAGAAAGAAAGAAAGAAAAGCGTGAGGGCTGTGGTTGTAGCACAGTGGTAGAGAGCTTGCCTAGCATGTGTGAGGCACTGGGTTCAATCCTCAGCACCACACAAAAATAAGTGAAGAGCCAGGGGCTGTGGCTCAGCGGTAGTACACTTGCCTGGTATTTGTGAGGCACTGGGTTTGATTCTCAGCACCACATATAAATAAATAAAATAAAGGTCTATCAACAACTAAAAAATATTTTTTAAAAGTGGATAAAATAAAGGTATTCGGTCCATCTACAACTAAATAATGTGGATTCTCCTTATAAAGAACTTTCACCATAGTTGAAGAAAGAAGACACAATAACCCTAGGCACTGAAGGCTAAGATACAGTTCAGACCTAAACCAGGTGATACATGCTTCTCAAGGAAGAAGAGAACGGTGTTAGCTCTGAAGGTTCTTGAAATGCTCTTATGGAGATGATGAGAGCTGAGCTTAACTTTGAAGATAAGTGTGTACTGCTAAGGCATGGTGGCACATCCCTGTAATTCCAGCCACCTGGGAGATTGAGGCAGGAGGATGGCAAGTTCAAAGCCAGCATCAGCAGCTTAGTAAGGCCCTAAGCAACCTAGCAAGATCCTGTCTCAAAAATAAATAAAGGGCAGGGGATGTGGCTCAGTGATAAAGCACCCCTGGATTAAATCCCTAGTACATGCCCCCCTCCCCCCGAAAAAAAAAACCAGAAACAAAAAAAAGAAGGTAAGTACATATCAACTAGGTAAGGAGATGAGCAGGCTTTCCAGAGGGGAGTCACATGAGCAGAATGGCTGGAGAGAGCAATCTGACTCTGGCCCTCTAAGAGAGCACTCTTACTTTCTTAAAGGATGGCAGAGATGAACATGTAAGACAGATCCAGATTACCCAGAGCCCTTGATAACAGATGGAAAAATCTAGACTTGAGGTGGTAGATATAACAGAACATTTATGAGCAAATACATGATTTGGGAGGAAGGCATGATACAAACTAGAAGATAGAAAACAAAAGTCTCAGAGCTCTATATTGATGGGACTTTGGAACAGTAACAATGACAATGAAAAAGAAAAGATAAGCATCAGGGACATTTCAACAGGAATATCCATCAGACTTGGGTAATACCAGAACATGTTGAGTAGAAGAGAAACTAATCTTCAAGGTTCAAGCCAGGGTGACTAGAAAAACCAGTGAAGCCTCAAGCTACGTGAACCATCTACCACATTCATAGACCTCAGTATTACCCACATTAATTAATTGTAAGTCCATTTTTTGATTTTTCTATTTATCTCACATAGACTTAATGACATTTTATAAATGGAGGCATTAAAAGGAAAACAATAAAAACATGATATACCAACCACCATAATACACATTAAGGCAATAAAGAACAGGGATGAGGCAATGTACCCACCACGTGAAGGGAGCTCTGATCTGAGCTCTGTGTCACGGCCTGAAATCACCTCAGGCTCCCTTCACGAAGGAGGGTCCAAATTCAAAAACTCGACAAACTAAAAATTCAACTAATTCAAAAATTCAATAAACAAAAAATTCAACCTTTTGACTCACAAAAGAAATCTCAAATTTTCCATCTATCTCAGTCATCTCACCTTGTTATCAATTAAACAATTAGGGGAAAATTATTCTCCTTGCTCTGGGTTTTTCTCTTCTCACCTATTGATGGTAATGCAAAGTACTAACACTGTGAGTGCTGACTACATGAATATTTGCTTATTAATGCTAGATGGTTGGGCCTGTGCATTTTCTCCAATTTATAATATAGGCCTTTCTATGTTTTTTCGCCTTCTAGAAATTGATATTAAAGAGTATTCTTTTATGGTACAATTTCTAAGCCATGACACTATCAACATTTTGAATCTTGCTTGTAGGGAGCTGTGCGCTGTGCATTGTAGGATATTGAAGAGCATCCATGACCTCTATCTATCAAATGCTAGTAGCAGCATTCCTTCCTAGTTGTGACAAGCAAAATGTATCCAGAGATTTCCTTGGGGGTGGGGTGACAAAATGACTTGTGGTTCAAACACCACACCTGTAATGTGATCTCAGGGGACAAACATTGTTCATACAGTACTAGTATCACTCCAGATTAAAAGACTGAACAAATAAGTAGAAGGATTAGATAATATAGTAGTTCTGAAAGCCCTATGATTTCTCCACCTCTAAGTCAACCTTCTTTGGATTCAAAATGCCTGAAGTCCCAAGGAAAGAAAACTGGTCACATAACCGAGGAACCCTGGGTAGGCAAACTAAGGGTGGCATGGCTAGATGTGGGGTGAGTAGGAGGCTGAATCATGTAGCGGTCCACTCAGCCATCCCAACCATGCTGCCACTTCCCTTGGCTCAAGTCATTCGGGTCAAAGACATGCTGCTTTGGGGTTTGTTGGTAAAAGCATCCGGTAGTGAGTTAATTATATGTAAGGTGTCTTCCAGCCATTATAAAGCCAAGTAGCATTTCCTCTCAATGGTTTAAAAGAAAAATCTGTTATCTATCATGATGTTCCAACTTTTCACTTTGAAGAACAAGGTTTTCCCACCAAAATGAGTGAATTCAAGACATCAATGTGGCCAAGAACTGGTAATACTCATCCAAGCCACCTACACATCATGAACTTCTTCAGTGTTCTAAAAATGAGCTACCGCTGAAAATGAAGTTTTATGAATGTCAACCAACTTTCTTAACCATGTAAAACCAGAACCAAAGGCCAGTCTTTGCCAGATAGGGGATGTTTTCACCACACCATATCTCAGCTTCGGCATGAAAAACTAAAAGCAACTGCACACTGCTGTGGGGTACCACATCAAGATCATGAAGTGCTGTGAAGACCACAGTGGGCTCAGGGAAGGAGAGGTCATGAGAGAGCCTCGGGCAGGGAAACACAGGAAGCAGCAGTGGACATCTCAGGACAATTTTCTGGAGCAACACAGACAGAAGCCCTGGAGTCCAGAAGCCCTGTCCCAGAAGCCAGATGTATAATGATTCTCAGGAGAGCCCTGCTCTCTTACAATGAGATCCCTCTGTCCTGAGTGACCTTCAGTGGGTCTCTTTACTTCCGATCTGAAGACTAAGTCTGCTGGCTATGGCAGAAACCACCTCATTCTGTTCTCCTGGCCTTAAAATGCCATTTAAAGATCTCTTGTGGGGAAGGGAGAAGTGGGGAGTCATTGTATAATGGAGACAAATTTTCACTTTGAGATTATAGAAAAATTCTGGAGATGGATGGTGCTGACAGTTGCACAACAATATTAAAATGTCACTGAATTATATGCTCGGAAATGATTAAAATGATGAATTTACGTTATGGTTATTTTACCACAATTTAAAAAAAAGAAAAACAAATTTATGTTCTTGAAAACAGAATAACAAAATATTCTATTTACAGAAGCTTCTTAATCCTCAACATGAAATAAACCTTGGGAATTCCCTGTATGCTTATAGAATATATATATATATATATATATATATATATATATATATATATACATACATATATACACACACACACACACACAGACACACACATATATATGTGAAAATATGTTACAAACTCTCTCAAAAGTCAGCATTTTGAAAATGTATCTAGGACTGGTTTTTAAAAATGCCTCTGTTAGAGGTAGACAACTGCAGGCTACGAAGTGACCTTCTGTTTTTAGTGGTCTCCCTGCCCCCACCATTCCTATCACTACTTACCACTTTATTAAAATGTGTAATTAAATTCAAAATGGACATGCACATGTCCCCATATGAAGAAGACCAGAGGGGTAGTTTTCAGGAGATGTGAGGGAGGAATGAAGAGCCCAATTTCCTAAACTGATTACCGATTATCTATGTTTAATGTAGTCAGTTTAATGTCTGTCTAACTAGATAATGGGCACAGTATACCTTGTGTAATAATGTGAATGATAAAAACCAACAGAAAATTTGAAATATGTAGAACTGACCAAAAACTCTTTTTTGGCATGTCAAGTACAACTCTTTTAAACTATATTTTTTTTCCCTACAATAAGACCCAAAACTGGATGAATGCAACATGAATTTACCTTATGCTTCCCACAAGAGACACAGAGGACGAGAACAATGCATGTTTATTTTGATTTTGTGCCACAAGTCAACAATTTAAGATAAACCATACTAAAGTTGCAGTTTATACCAATTTGGGGGCCAAACTCATTTTAATTCTGTATTACTCCTTTGGATTTTTTGGTTTTTTTTTTCTTCCTTTTAACTTCATTTCTTCTGTTGAGTCCAGAGATACTCTCAGAATCAGAAAGTTTTGCCATTCTGGTTTCCTTTTTTTAAACGCTTAATGATTTTTTTAAAAACTAATATCATGTATTTATTTTTTTTTAATTTGAACTTCCTTCATTTTGAGAGGGGTCATTTCTTTCTTTCTAAATATTTTATTTTTCTTCTCACTTTTCATTATTTTATTCTCCATATAAACATTCTAGGTTGCCTTTTACAACTATCTCAAATCTCGTAACTTTTCCCTCCACAAAAGAATTTAAGGAGTGAAATTTTTTTAACTAACCAAACACAACATAAGAAGTTAATTTTGATTTTCCGACAGGACAGAAGCCCTCCTCTCACCTACTGTGAATAACCAAACTGTATCACCGAGTGAAAACTTATGCACTGTGATTCTCTAGTAGCAGGAAAGATATTGTTCATTACAACTGCCATTTTATTAAGAATATAGTAAAGGCTAAATCCTGAAGAATGAATATACAACAAAAACTTAAATTATGAGTTTTAGTATTAAATGTATTTTATCATATTCTAATTATTTAATAATAGGACTTATATCCTTCTTTTTTAGCAATGCTAAGTAGACATTTCTGCTATAGCTCAATACACAAGACTACTCACAAGAGAAGTAAAACCCAAAATGATTCAGAATGTCAGCTTTTTGATGTTGCAGGGTAGCCTCAAAAGTCTGCAGTCTCACACACATGCTACAAAGTCTCACCTTTCTATAGCAGCATCTCAGAGAAAAAAAGAGAAAAGGTTTCTTCTTGTTTGTTTGGTTTTGCATGTACTGGTCATCATTATATTCTGTGATTTGAGATGCTTCAAGAAAGTAGATGTGTTTAAATATCTTACTATTAACCAGACAGGTATTCTGCCTATTAAAAAACTGGGTCTGTAAATTCAATTTATTTTCACCCATTATCATTATTTTTAAAAATTTTAGTCATCAATGGAGTGAAATTTCAATTTCCCACTGCCTAAAAATCTTATGCTTTGGAATGAAAATCTTCATGTAATTTCTCAAGTATTTTGAGGTTGGGTGGTTAGATGAACAACCAGAACATAATCCATTTTCAGCTAGTAGGATATGCAAATAAACAAAAATATGTTTCTGAATGAAAGACATTCAAAGGAATACATATTACCACATATTTTCAGTGTGCTTATGTAACATGACTCCACTTCAAAGCTAACTTTCATTTGGATTACATGTGCAAAAAAATCAAGGCTGTGTTTTCTGTAGGAATTTGTACTTTTGCTTATTTGGAAGTAAAGCGCCAGACATTCTTGTTATTAGAGCGCTGCAAAGAGGAAAACAAATATACTTAATGATACATTCTTATTCAGGTTTTAAGTATATGCATATTCTTGCTATAACACAGTTATTTCTTCACTGTAAATTACCAGTTTAAGATATTCTTTAACAAAAAAATATATATTTCTAAAGAAACCATTATGTCCATTTTTTAGTTTTTAAAAAAATCATTAAGCATTTAAAAAAAGACGATGCAAGAAGATACACCTGGGAACAGCTTTAAAATAGCTTTTTAGATTATTTCATGAATTTTTAAATAAATTAGTTGTCAACATTGAGAAACTCTCAACCATGTCCTGAAAATAATCTTATAAGAGCCTAGAAGAGTTCAAGTAAGGAAGTGTCAAGGTTTTCTGGAATTTTTCGTTTCCATCTGGGCTCCATATTACTAATTTAAGAGTCTGGAAAATGTGGCTAATCCTAAACATAGAGCTAAAGTACTCTGGTTTTACTCACATAGTGGGCCTACTCTGGATCATTCAGAAAGTGATGAAGGACATGAGGAGCAGACGTGTGATTCCCCTTGCTCACTTGGCCTTAGTGGTCACTGAACTTTCCTGAAAGTAAAGTGGCAAATGTGGCCACAATGGTTTGAACTCTACCATCTCCCACTTTGGCCTTAGTTAAGGGATTGCACAGAAACAATGCAAAGACCAAATGAATTACCGCAGGACTGCCTCAACTTGAGAGGTAAAGACACATTTATTATAGTCCAGGACCAAAGCTATTTCCTTAAGACTGTGAACATCTCAATTACAAAAAAGTAACTGATCTAACACAAAATAAAATGGTGCATCCTTAGTACTATGGATTAACTAAAAACAGAAAAGAAGAAAAAAATCACTAATTTTTGATAATGAAGAAACCAAAGGTTCCCTGAAACCCTCAGTTTGTACCAAGGTCATTTGATAATATTATCCCATGTGTCTGCAAAGAGCAACTAGGAAGTGCTGAGTCATCAGGAGCACGTGCAACATTGTGGTCAGCACTTTTGGTGCCATATTCAAAGGTGAGCCTACTTCCCTTGACCTGCCACTCTTACTTCCTTTTTTCACAGGCCTAGGGTAGGTGATGGAAGGCTGAATGCCACCAAGTTGAGGAGCAGCATGGCCAAATAACACTTGGATTTCATGTACATGTCTCTAGATATATCTATTAAAATAAACTGTTTCAACACACACACACACACACACACACACACACACACACACACACATGGCTGGAGGTGTGGCTACTGGTATAGTAGGTTCTTAACATGCTCAAATTCAATCCCCAGTCCCTAAATAAATAAGTAAATAAATAATTTAATACCTGCCAGAACTGAGCAATTATACCTCTAGTATTCAGTAACAGAAGGAAAAGAAGTTTCTATCTCAAACAATTCAGCATGATTTTGTCAGCAGTTTATGTGCATTTAATTTTCCAAATAGACCTTAACAAAAAAGTGAAATACAAATGATCTTTGCATGACTTAAAACACTTGTAGGATTAAAAAAAAAACTATAAAATAGGGAAAATAACACCCTAGAATCAAGACTTGTGGTCCAATCCCGACTCTGCCATCAGACAGATGAACTTGAGCGAGTCATTTAAATTCTCTGAAATCTATTTCTTTATCAGCAAGATGGAAACTGTAATCCAATTACCCTCTCTATTCTGTGAGAACAGCACCTCAATAAACAATTGCCATAAAAAAAAAGAATGTCATATCTATTACTTATTTTTTTTTTAAAAAAAAACGCATTCTATGAATTCAATGTACCTCTATCAAACATTTATCGGATAGTTCCTATGTCCGTGGTGCCTGCGCCTGGCAGCCACTACATGACACAGGGTCATGCCTATCAGGGGGAAAAAACTAGGCAGACCTCACAGATTTCTTCTGGAGTTAATCATTTTATCAAATAGTTTGACAAAGATGCAAAAAAGAAAAATTGGCATTTTAACAGGACTTTGTCAAGTATTAGGAACAAACTACCCCCTTCAAATCACTCATTTTGAGAGGGTATACCAAGGAGGAGAAGAAGAGGCAATTGGGTCACTAAATATTTACCAAGTAAAAAGCACCTGGCTTCAGAAACATCACTTAGTACAAGTGCGGAAACTGAAGCTTAGAGGTAAGGAGCAAGCACACTGTGGCCAAGCTGTATAGCACATAGTAGAAGTAGAAGGCAAATCCACATTTGACTTCCACTCTGAGATAATCCACAATATTCAATGACTAACAAATAATAACATAGTTGTTATTTCTGGAGCCCCACGTGCACCCTCAAAGTTTTAAATTTCCACACTCCAACTTTAAGGTGCCAGAAATAGTTCTCTTCACATGAACACCGTGGGTATGAATTAATGAACGTGAACGTGTTCATAATTTACCCAACAGACCTTAACTCCCTGTACAGTCATTTTTAATAACATATATATGAAGTTGATGCCAACCCACAATCAACAAAATATATTCTTAATTGTCACACTAACTGGATGATCAGATTTTCTATCTCGGGAAAGAACTCCACATATGTAAGCTAATGCTTAGCACAAAAACTACAGGCTTGTGATAGGAAGCAATATAATCCCATGCAAGCTGCATTCAAAATCCCAATTGTGGTCTGTGTAGCCATGATCTAAAATCCCTTTTAACCTCTCCCAATGGTGGCCAAGAAAGCACATGTAATTTATGATTTGGGATTTTACTTCCATGTAAAAACAGGATAATTTTTAAGGACCTCATAGTCCTTCAGATTACATTAGGGTAGTAACCTATACCTGCCAAAATCCATTTATTGGAATTACTAAGTAAATAACTATGAAAAGGAGATGGAGGTGAAAATCAGGGTTGAGAGGGAAAAAAAGAACCAGTTCTATATAATATTACTTGTCTTTAAAAAAAAAAAAAACCCACCAAAGCTTTCTTCATTCAAGCAGTTGGTTTTGTTCCCTAACTGCTCCCCCTACATATCTAAGTGCAGTGAGTACATTCCCAACTCCTCCTGCCAAGTTAAAATGAAAACGTTCTCAGTCTAGAAATGATTGAGGTGGTTTTCTTTAATCAAATTAGAGCAGCCAAATGTTCCTTTCAAAGGTAACTGTCTACTCTGCAGCTGTATGCAAACTACCACATCAAATGTGAGGGGAAAAAATAGCGATAGAATTGTGTCCTTACAGTACAGTGCTAGCTGCAGAGATGGAGAAACAAAAGCATCAGTACAGCTAAGAATTACATTCACAGCGAGCTTCCAGAAATATGCTGACTTCACAAACTCTGAACAATGTACTGAAACTTCCAGTATATAATTAGCTATTTTGGGGAGGGGAGAATGTAGGGGGGAAATTCCCCCGTAAAAACAGTTAGGCAGCAATAGATACCTTGAGTTATTTACCCTAGCGACTGAAGCTTCAATGAGAAACATTAAAAGACTGGTTGAGACTTCACAGAAAAAAAAAAAATCTCATAGACTTTGCTTTTTCATTTCCTGTCTCCATCAAAAACACACCACAGTGAGTAAACTTGAGTATCCAACAAGCTTCAATTAAGTATGGAATGATTCATTTGCATGAAGAATTTATTCTTTTAAATCATCAGACATGGGAAATTCATGCAAAAGATTAATTTACAGTGGGCTTACTTTCCAGTTTGTTTCCCTCAAGAAAAATCAGTTGGCTAACATTCTCAATATGATGTCAAATCAGCTTCTGCATGTTACAGTTTATACCAGCTGTTGTCTTTAGGGCTGGTATATTAACAGTATGAAAGGCTAGCACATGACAATGAATTTAGATAGCCAGGTGCATGTAAAGAATGAGAATGTACTTTCTCTTTATAGCCCCTTTCAAAAGGTTCTACTGTTCCCAAAAATAAATAATGTGGAATAAACAGGGCAAAAGTGTATCTTGCATGATCCCCATATTTCTCCAGGGCACTTGTTCTTAAATTTTTTTTTCCCTGAAGAAATCTGCAGACTATTTCCTTCCTTTACACTTTTTTTGACATACCCCAATTTAAGGACTTCCACATAAAAAAAAAATTCCTGCAGGTAATAAGCAATTCACATCCTTCTGCTCCCACCAGAGAAGCAAAATTAATTGCAAAATAGCAGCCTCATCAAAAATATTTACCTCCTATCTTTCTAGGATACTGATTAAGTCAAAGAAATAAACTCATAACTCAAAAAAGAAAGGTATCATCAGAATGAAAGGAAAAAAAAGACAAGGAGTTAGTAAATTCTCTGCATATATGAAAACAAACATCAGCAAGTTGATGGTGGGAAGTCACCAAAAGGGAATCACCAAAGGGGAGAAGGTATCGTCAGATGTATTCTGAAAATATCTCTTCATTTCAACATCATTATTTTTTGCTCATTTTAGTATATTGTATTTGTGTATGTAATTTTTAATAAATCATGAGTATTGGTGGCATGCTGAAATATTTTCACTGAAGGGAATCCAATGCCATGGAACAAGCTGTGGAGGAAGGAGGAGATGGGCCAAGAGTTAGCAGGTGCAATGGGAAAGAGAAGGAGGAAGTGCAGGCTACACAGGAAAGTCAGTTGTAGGTCTGATATAGGATAACTGAGCTGGTTAAAAGCCCCACTGCCAGTCCCATACCCAGCACCTTGGAGTAAAACCTTTCTTACTGTGACATTTGGAAGTTCTACATGGAGATTAGCTGAATTTCCCACTCACCCAAAAGTGAAGCCTACAAAGTCTATTGCCATACCAAGTTCCCTACTCCAAACAATCTTCCCAGAAATCTTACTCAGAAATGAGAGGTAGCAGGGAGGAAAAGGTCTATTTAACAGCCACCTCAGATACTCATTATAAGAACTAATGGATGTACAAGGCAGGAAGAAAGCAAGAGAGTCAAGACTTCTCATCTAGAACTAGAATCTGGGTAAATATATGAAACAATTGCTTTCACATGTTGACTTCAGGCAGTGTAGGACTGTAATACCTGGGATAGGGAAAACAAATTAGCTGAGCCCCAACTTTCTGCCTGAAGGCAATTTCTAGAACACAGGCATGGGGAGGAGGAACTCAAACAGAGGTCCACTGCCTCACTTGAGTTGAGTAGATGGAGATAAGATTTGAAAAGAAAAGGAGGCTAAAGTGGCTAAAAATTCATGGGACAGAATACTGAAAGCTATAATAAAAGCTTCAAAAATCTATATGGAATCTATTAAGATCTGGGCTGAATATCAAACTGTGCATGTGGAACTGTATGAGGGCATGCGAAGAACAGTTTTTGAAGCAAGATCACTAAGGAGTTGTGAGTTTACCAATTCCTAGAGTTCACAGAGAATTTTTCAAGTTCTTACCAAAGAGGAAAAACCACAAAAGAATAACTTTAGTGAGGCTAAGCTAGTCTTTAAACAGGACACTACATCTCCTCCTTACAACACCACCACACTAAAAATAAGCCTTGGTCCGATTAAACTAAACCACCAGTAATCTTAATGACTACCAGAACAAAATTTAGCATTCTCTAAAGGAATAGAACAAAATCCAGTAATTAACAATGTAATTATTCACAATGTATGACATTCAATAAAAACTTACCAGATATGCAGGCATATAGGAAAGTCTAGCTCATAAGCAGAAGAAAAACCAGTCAATAGAGATAGACTCAGAAATGACAGTTTATGGAACAGCAAAGACATTAAAGCAATCATTACAAATATTACAAATATGTTCAAAGACTTAAAGAAAAACATGAACAGAATGAGGAGGAAATGAGGAATATAAAAAAACAAACAAAACAACTAATAAGACAGACTATATGCTGGACCACAGCAACTCTTACTAAATTTTAAAAGGACTAAAATCATATAGAGTTTTCTCTAATTACTACAGAATTTAATTAGATAGCTATCTGAAAAATCCCCTATGTGTTCAGAAATTTAAAAATCCACAGGTCAAAGAAGAAATAAGTTTAAAAAGGCTTAAGAGATATTAACTGACTAGAAATGGAACCATAGCATATTCAAAATTTGTGGGAAATCAATGAAAACCATAAGTGCTTATATTTGAAGACTCATACTTCTATTTTAATGAACTAAAAATAAAATTAAATCCCAAGTAAGTATGAAAAGAATATAAAGATAAAAGTAAATGTCAATAAAAGAGATACCAAACAATAGAGGAAATTAATGAACTCAAGCTGGTGTAATGGCAATAAAATTGATAAATCTTTATTTGTATTAACAAAGAAAAAAGCGGAAACATACAAATTTCAATATCAGGATTGAAAGAGGGGCCTATAAACATTAAAAAGATGAGAATAAGAATAAAGAATTTATATCACTAGACTAAAAAACCTGGATGATATACATAGTCTCCTTGAGAAATATAAATTATAAAATGTGATTCATCCTATCGGGACCCATATCCATTAAGGAAATAAAATTCATAGTTAAAAACCTTCTCATAATGAATATGCTAAGCCCAAATGACTTCATTGGTAAACATTATGAAACATGTAAGAAAGAAATAATAACAACCCCACACAAATTTTTCAGAAAAATAAAGGAGGTGGAAATACTTTTCCATTCATTTATGAGGTCAGCATTATCTCCAAGTCAAAATCTGAGATATTAAGGAAAAAGAAAATTACAGACCAAGATCCTACATGAAAATACTTTAGCAAAATTTTAGCAATATATGTAAATATATATCCTAACCAAGGGAGCTTGGTTTAACTTTCAAAGTTCAAATGGTGTACTTTATCTCATACTAACAGAGTAAAAGAAAAACCATAAAACCAATTTGATGTTGCTGATAAAAATATTGACAAAATTCAAAACTCATTCATGGTAAAACTTTCAGCAAATTAGGAATATGAGGGAACTCAACCGACATAAAGTATGCCTAGGAAAACCTATAGTCTCAAGGGCAAAGACAGCGCTTTCTCATTATTGGAAACAAGGCCAATAAATCTGCTTTTGCCACGTTTTCAACACTGCAAAAGAGGAAAAAAATAAAAGACATACATGAGGGGAAAAAAAGACAATTATTTATTCTTAGGTGATGTGATGATATATGTAAAAATACTAAAATATGTAAAAAAAAGCTACATGACTAATTAATGAATTTTTCAGATACAATATACAAGATCAATATACAAAAAATAACTAAATATCTATATAGTAGCAATGGACACTTGGATATTGAAATTAAAAAGAAAAACCAGTTTCAATTACATTAGCATAATAAAACATGAAATGCATAGGGAAACATTTATTTTTTACACTAAAAGTTACCAAACAATGAACAAAACTAAAGACCTAAATAAATGGGAGATACATACCATATCCATGATCAGATCTCAACAGTATCAATATCGACGTCTCCCAATCAAAATCTCGGACTTTTTATACTAATTTATAAGTTGATTCTAAAATCCATAGGAAAATGCAAAGGAACAAGAACATTCAAAACAATTTTGAAAAAGAAGAATAAAGTTGAAGAACTTACCCTACACCTGATTTCAAGGCCTACTATAAAATTATAGTAATCAAAATGTCACGACATTGGCTAAAGGACAAATCACAGATCAATAAAACAGAGCAGTGTTCAAAAACAGACCCAAATTTATATGGTCAACTGATTTCTGACAAAGCTGCCAAGGAAATTCAAATGAGGAAAAGATTATCTTTCAACAAAATGATACTGGAACGACTCAATATCTATTTAGGAAAAAGAACCTCAGTGGTTAACTTAGGCCATGCAAAGAACTTGAGTATTTTACACTCTCAACATGAAAGTAAAAACTATAACATTCCAGAAGAAAACAGGAAAAATTCTATGTGCTTTTGGGGGTAAACAAAGATCTCTTAGGACACACACAAAAAAAGCACAAACTAAATAATATTTTGATTAAATTAAAATCATCTCTTTGGGATATGCCACTAAGAAAAATGAAGGTAAGCCAAAGACCTAGGGAAAATATTTATAATACATATAACCTACAAAACACTTCTCTAGAATATATAAAAAAAACTTTTAGAATATAGTAACTTGGTTATTAAAAATGATCAAACTATTTAGATTAATACTTCCCCAAAGAAGGTATAAGAATAGCTAATGAAAGTGTTCAACAAAATTAATCATCAGGTAAATGCAAATTAAAACCACACTGAAATCAATTCACAAATGAAGAAGACACAATACCAAGGATTGAAGAGGATGAAAATCAAATGGAACCTTCATACATTGCTAGTGGTAATGTATAACTAGTTTGGAATACACATTTGCCATACCTGTCAGTAACCCACTTTTAAGTATTTACCTTGGAAATGAAAGCATATGTCATATCAATGCAAAAACCTACACATGAATATTCATAACAGCATTACTTATAATAGCACCAAACTGGAAACACATCAGCAGGTAGAGAAATAAACAAACTATGGTAAATCCATAAGATAGGAAAGAATCAACTACTTATATAGTCAACATCATGAATAAATCAAGAATATTATCTGTGAAAGCCAGAAAAAAAAAACCCACAACACTGCTTGATACTATGTATATGAAACTCTAGAAAGTACAAATCTAAATGATTACAACAGAGAAATTAGGTTGTTGGGAGTTTAGGTAGGGAAGACAACTGACTGAAGGACCTCTTGGGATAATGAGTACATTTTAGATCTTAATCATGGTAGTGGTTATATGGATGTATAAATTTGCCAAAATTCATAAATCTTACATAATTAAAATGAATACATTGTACTATTTATATATTGTATGTCAACAAACTCAACTTAGATGAAATACTACATAAAACCAGAATATAATGCTTAAGAAAGAAAAAAAAATGACAGAGAAAAACAACATAAAAGATACTTTTAAGTAAAAAAAAAAAAAAAAAAAAATTACCAAAAGAGTGAATCCTAGAGACATGTGGAAAATAATATATAAATTTCTTTAGTACACAGAGAAAAAAAGTCAAATAAAATAAATTAATTAGAAAATAGAGGAAAAGAATAAGTTAGAGAATAATGACCTAAAAGATGAATCTTTTAGAAACACAGCAATCCAACTGGAAGACGGTATCTGACTAATAGGAGAACTTCAGAAAGAGAACAGAACAGAGAGAAAGAAGCTATTTTTAAAAGTAAAATGAAGCCATCTGCACTTAGGAATATTTCACAGAATGCCCAACAGAGTGAATAGAACAAAACAAAACATCAACTTAGTATTTCTGAAGAACATAGACTAGGAAAAGGTAAACAGGACAAGGAAAAATAAAGGCAATTATAAACTCCAGGAAAAACAATGGTACAAGAAAATCATGTCATGAATAAGAAGTACAATAAAATAGGGCATAATTTTAAACAAGTGATGAAGAATAAGAAAATAAAATATTTATATTTAAGAAAGAAGGACTCCATAAGCCTCATAGGGTTGTTTTTTTGTTTTTGTTTTTTGGTAGGGTTGGTCAGGAAAGAAATGTAAAACCAACTATTTGATCCAGCACTGAATTGTACAGTTAGAATAATGTAAGCACTGTTTACTAACATTTGGTTTCAAAGAGTCAACCTTTAAATAAAGCAGGGAAGGTTCTGCTATGATTGTTGAACAGAATGCAAATATTTAACAACTTCAGCAAATTAGCTAAAGACATTGTGATGTTAATGGAAAGACAAAGGTGGAGGAAAGGTTAAGAAGATAAAATATGCTCCTCGTACTAAATCAGGAGATACTGTCCAAGGAAAGAACATAAAACTGATGTTTAGGAATGCTTTTAAAATTATTATATGAAATAAAGACATTCAAAAAAGCAAATGGTGAAGGAAATGAATAATGAGCTAAATTCTCATCTTTGTGAGTAGAAAGTAAATAGATATTGTATGAAATTTAAATATCATTAAATAGAGTATAGCATGTTATTATCTAGATTTATAGAGGTAACTACCAGCAGGACTAAAAATAGTCAAAAGAAGTTGACTACTGGAAATAGAGGTAGTCAGGGCACAAATCTTGCTTTTTTAAAATTATCAGTTGCTTTGCACTGATCAACAAGTATTAATATCATGATTACAAACAATGCTGAGGGTGGTGGTGGTATAAATTCTGTAACATTCCCTCCATATGGTGTTTGTCCCCTCCCCTTGAATTTTTGGGGCTTTGAACTTACTTGAAACCAACAAAATGTGACACAGGTTAACACTCCTTGTTTCCTAATATGCTGACTTTTGAAGCCATGAGCTGCTACCTGGTAAATACAAGTGCTCTGAAGTTTTTGATGCTGAAAGGAAGCCCAGGCCAAGTGTACATGCACCGGTCAAGAGCTTTCAGTGCAGGTTCTGTCCTACATCTATCAATCATGAGACTAAAGACTGAAAACACTTGTAGATCAATCACATTCTCAGATGTTGTCATTTCCAGCTTAAAAATCCACACACATCTTGGAGAGAGATACACCATTCTCACTGTGTACTGTCTGAATTCCCCAGTTACTACAACCATGAACGTAAGAAAGTGATTGTTTTAAACCTCTAAATTTGGGGGTAACATTACATAGCAATATTAACCAGAACAGTTACTTCAACAGAAAAATTTAATTTAAAAAAAAACTGCAAATAACTCTCCTTCCCTGCAAACTTTGGTACTGTACTCAAGGAACAACATCCTTGCTAAGTATCTGACAATTGACTGGGAACACCACACATTTTTATTTTCTAGTCTATTATTCCTTCTTTCCCTCCCTTCCTTCCTTCTTCCATAGGTGTGTGTATTATATATATTCACACATGTATTTTATATATATATATTATAGCTAGTCATGACCAAGTGATGTCACAACCCATTAGAAAATCAGAGAAGGAATGGCAACACAAAATAGGAGTAGTCAAGATTCATCGTGGGACTGGCCACTTGAGCCTCACTACTTGTAAGGAAAGCTATAGACATTTTTACAAAGGTGTAAAATTTATGTTAAACCCTTTAGTGGAATGTATGTTGATATTTTTAAATGAATTCACAGCCCAGAGAATCTGAAACCATGTCCTCAAATTTCCCCCAAAATATCTATATCAAATCTGCAAAAATTGATCTGGCCACCTAAAATATCATTAAATATCACTAATATTACTGATATAAAAAACTATCTTCATAATTTAATGAAAAGAGTATTGGAAAAAATAGCTTAGAAGAGATCTCTCTCAGGGTCCAATCTACTTATTAATCTTCATGCTATTAAAATAACTCGTGTCAAAATTCAATTCACTACATAATTATTGTTAAAACACTTTCAATGTGTGGATAGAGAAATAAAAATGTCTGCTAAATTTTTGTGTTAATTTACATTTTGACTGCTGAAAAAATTACCATAAAAAGAAAAGTGATCAGTTACATTTATTCAGTTGACTTCTTAAAGATACTTATCCAACTACATGCCAGGTACTGTTCTAGATACCCAAAACACATCCCTGAATAAAACAGACAAAAATCCCTGCCTTGAAGAAGATTCTACTCTAATTGGAAGCAGACATTCATTATTAATTCATGAAAATAAATATTTGAGTGGGCAAAGTAAAGATGATTAAAGTTCTCAAGAAAACTGTGCCATTTATCATAATGGTATTCTAAGAATGATCCTCTGAATGTATTCATTCAAGAAACACTGGGTTTAGGGCCTTCTAAACACTCTAGAATTTTCACCTCTTTTCAGATCACCAGGTTTCAGATGCCGAAGTCTACCAAGAAACTTCAGACCTACTTGCTATCTCAGATTCTCTCACCTCTACCTCAACTTAGCTCATCTTCTCCTATTCCAAATACATGAATGTGCTTGCTGTCTTTTCTGAGACATGGATATATCCTAAACCAGTCTCTATTTGCCTAATGATAAATCACCTCCTTATTTCATCAACTAAAGTAAAAAAATAAAAATAAAACCCTATACTGTCTTTCATAAACAAAGATGCTTCTCTCTCTCTCTCTTTTTTAATGCATTTTATTTAGAGACAGGGTCTTGCCTTACCGAGTTGCTTAGGACCTTGCTGAGTTGCTGAGGCTGCCTTTGAACTTGAGGTCCTCCTGCCTCATCCTCCAGAACCACTGGTATTACTGTCATGTGCCACTGTCCAGGGCCAGCTTTATTTATTTATTTATTTTTGTGTGGAACCTAGGGCCTTGTGCATGTGAGGCAAGCACTCTACCAACTGAGCTATAACGCCAGCCCCAAGATATTTCTCTTGATTCATCTCAAAAGCCTGTGTTTCTAGGACTGATATTATTGATTCAACCACACTCATGGTTCATAAGATCAAGCCCATCACTTTCAGTCAGCCAACAATTTAGAAGAGGAGTAGGGGCTGGAGTTGTAGCCCAGTGTACAACACTTGCCCCTCCGGTGGGAGGCACTGGGTTCGATTCTTATCACTGCATATTAATAAGTAAATAAAATAAAGGTCCATCAACAACTAAAAAATATTTTTTTAAAAAGTGGAGAGTAATGCCTCTGAAAAAGGCTTTTACCTCTTGCAAAACTAGCTGGTATATCTGAGAATCCAGCTAACATCAGTTACAGTAGAAAAATCTAATAGTTTATTTAAAAACCACTGATTAAATCTCATAGGCTTAAAATAATTTGTAATGACTATTTGGAATGTCACAATTTTTCTTATGTGCCTTTTTTTTTGGTACTGGGGATTGAAACCCAGGGACACTTTACAACTGAGCTACATCCCAGTTCTTTTTATTTTTTTATTTTGAGGTGTCTGCTAAATTGTCAAGGCTGGTCTTGAACTTGTGATCCTCATGCCTCAGCCTCTAGTCACTGGGATTACAGGTAAGCACCACAGCACCTGGCTTGTTTGTGTCTTTGTGTCCTGCCCCCCCCCCGCCCCCAAAAGGGTTATTTACAAGAACCTGTGCTCTACAGGTTCCCTGAAGGAACTAATTTACATGGACTTCATAATTAGCTTTAGGGTCCCTTCTAAATGTGTCTCTTTGCCAAATCTGTCTCTTGGTTTTTCATGGCTCAACAGGAAAATACCCAGTTTTTACTCAAGATTTTGTAATAACTTCTCTAAGTGATTCTACATGGTTGGAATGTTTACTACATCATCTAAAACTCCTAAATTGGGATTACTCAGATAATCTCTTGGTTTCCACTAAAAAGTTTTTACATATATTGGTCAAAGCCAAAGCCCTAAAGGTTAAAAGTCTGAGCTTGAGATGCAGTCTTTTTTTTTCCTTGTTCTGTTGTTGAATAAATGTAAGTATCAATGCTCCCAAATTCGTACTTTTATGCCTTCTAAAAATAAAAGCATTTTAGGAAAAGTAAGTGTTCTATTCTAACCATTAGGAATACCTAACATAGAAATTATGAGATTACTTAGCAATGAAAGGAAGCAAAGAAGAAGAGAGGATTCACTAGAGATTAGTGCCCCTGAAAGAGATCAGCTTCCTTCCTTCAGATAGAATTTCTTAGTTATTTAAACACAGAGTACATTTTAAATGTCATAAAAACAGATATGCCATAAGAATAGCCTCAGAAAATAAAGAGAAATTCCTATGTGTGGCACAAGAATGAATAATTCCGTTTGAGATTTTGAACTTAAAAAAAGAGAGAGAAAGAACAAGCAAAGACTCCAACTTGTCTTTGAGTTTTTTGGACAGTGAAATACAAAAGAAATCATGTTCCTGTGTGATCTCAGGAGCATCTGGTTCACAACTCCTCCCACACACACACAAAAAAAAATTCATTAATGAATACGATGCAGCATTAAGTAAACCTGACACCAATTTCCAATACCATGATGAAAGATTATATTTTACTATAATAAGTATAAATCCAATACATCTTTTCAGAAATACCTAACTCCATTCATACTTTTACATGAGTTGGGAGGAAAGAAAATACATACTAACTGTTAATAGAGATATTGTTATACTCCAGTTTCCTTAAGAAAATTACATTAAACTCCTGGAGGGGAGGAATTAGCTTTTTAATAGTTCCTTGCATTTGTATATTATTTGATCTTCGTTTTCATAATTTCCTCTGATCATAATAACCCACTAAGGTCCAAGCGTAGGAATAATTCCTTTTTTACTGTGGAGAAATGGAAGTCAACAGTCATTAGGAATTGAACCAAGACCACACAGCTAATAAGTTGAGTCAGAATACAATCAAAGTGTCCTGAATCCTAGTAGGTACACTTTTTAAAGTTGTTATTACGAGCCAGGCCCAGTGGTGCACTCCTGTAACTCCAGCTGCTCGGGATACTGAGGCAGAAGGATTTCAAGTTCAAAGCCAGCCTCAACAAAAAAAGCAAGGCACTATGCAACTCAGTGAGATACTGTATCTAAATAAAATACAAAATAGGGCTGGGGATGTGGCTCAGTGGTAGAGTGCCCCTGAGTTCAATCCCCAGTAACTCCCACCCCGCAAATTATTATAATGAAAAAATTTTAAACATATACAAATTATAGACTTCCTAACCTTTCTGTTGGACAGACATTTCAATATGCAGATACTTTTGTGATCATTATCTTAATTTAACAAAGAATCAAATATAATAGATGCTCAATAAATACTTGTTGAATGCTAGAAACTCCATGTTTTCAGAATCATTATCCATTTTTGACTAAAAAAGTTAAATTCTGAATTCCTAAATACACTCATTTTTCCATTCACAAATATTTATTTGGGGCTACAAAATGCCAAGCACCATGCTAAGTGTTTGAGATCCAATAACCAACAACACAACAGAATTTCTTCTTCCAGATACTTGGCAGTCAATTGTTCTGCATGTGTATGTGATGCACATTTGCACACACACACCAGCCATATGTATTTTGAGGAACTGGAATTAGTTCAAGATGGAGGAACAATTCTTAGCTAAACCTACTGATATGTCAAGGTGAAATCCAAATTCTCTCCACATAAATTATGTGGAAAAGTAGAAGACAAGGTCTGAAGGGAATCCAGAATCATCACCTTTGGGAGATTATTAAGATGATTTACCTAATTCTGCTCTAACAGTTTTTTCTACTACAGAAAGTCAAAGAAATTTAAATTAATGGGAAAAGACAAATGTAAACAATATTCAAGCAATTTATAATATCTTACATTCCTACATTTAAACATTTTTCAAGGCACTTTCAATTTTTACTGAATATGTGCTCACTTCCTAAAGTTAATATCTTCTTCACAGAATATAAATTCAGTTCATCTGCAAAGCTAACTATGGGAATGAACTACTTAAACTCCAAAACTCACTGACATAAACTATATAGATTGCAGTTAAACAAAAATGAAACTTTATGTTTTCAGTATTGTTAAAATCATTTCCCAGGAAACCCATAAGTGTAATCCAATACACAGATCTGTTCTCCCTCTTTGTTTGACACTCCTTAATATCAACATTCTTTCATGTAATGGAAATAACCCATATGGTTCCCTCCTTCATAACTGGACCCTTTTTTATGATTTCACTCATTTGCTATTCATTCATTTTATTGCCAATGGATGAACAAGATCTCAAGACACTTCCTGCTTAGAGGAGCTTACAACAGGGATGTGAAAGGGCAGCGAGTCAGAGAAAGGTAATCATGAGGGAAGGGGATTAATACTATATTTTACATAACAGATTTTATACAAAAGAGCATATATATGCTAAGTGCCACCAAGGAAGTCCAAAGTTGACAGGTTCAAAGGAAGCAGAAACATTATCCAAATGGAGGCACCCAGGAGTGCACTACAAGGGGGCATAAAACTTTGGCCCAAAGGATAGGTAGCATTTCAATAGGTGGAAACAGTGGTGCAGGAAGGGCCTTCAAGTTCGATCCAAATGAAAATCATAGAGGTTAAGTGTAAGGCAAGAAGGACATTTGGGGACATGGAGGAATCTGACTATCGGGTACACAAAGAACACAAGAAAATACCAAATACAAATGCTAGTATTAAAGACAAAAATGGCTGGTTGGGAAAAGTTTAAATATGAATATGTATTTGATAAATAGATTTAAATAGACTACACATGCATGCATTAAATAGACTACACATGCATGCATTAGAGTTAATATTAAAAATCTCCTGGCGTCAATGTTAACCTTAGATATTTGCTAATGCTATATACAGCTCTCTAAAAGAATAAAAAGTGCCCATCTGAGGAGTTTATAAGTTAATTAATTCTACTTAACTCATTCATTTAGGAAACATACACTGGCCAATCAATAGCTATGGATACCATGTTATTTATGGATATAAAAGACACAATCCTTGTCCTCAGGTCAGCAAACATAATCATTAAACTGAAAATACTTTAACATCTCAAGGGATGCAATGATTACTCATCATTCTGTCCTGCTAATGTTGGATATAAACATCTTCATGAACTTAGCTATCTTCAATCAATTGTGGAAAAAATAATAGTTGACTAAAAATAATACAATTTTTCCACTTATAAAACAACTCCTATATGTACAAAAGGGGCTTGGATTAGGTTAAATCTAAGACCCTTTCCAATTAAAAAATTCTCAAACTGTGATCCTAATTCTACTGAACTAAAATCTCTACAAAGGCCAGATAATAGGAATCAATAATTAAAGTGACTACTTTGATCACAAAACCAGTAGTTGTCAAAAAAAATTTCAGCCAAACTACATTATGGGCAAAGATTGATCAATAATGTTTAATACTCTGGGCTGGGTGTGTACCTCAGTGTTAGAGCACTTGCTAGCATGCACAAGAACCTGGGTTCAATCACCAGTACTATAGTGTGTAAAATATTTAATACCTTACCTCAAATGGACTTCCAGGCTACAAGTGTGCACTTGTACAGATTCCTGCCACAACACAATTTAGTGCCATTACTTCACTTCTCAGGTGTCAACAGTTACATATGAAGCTGGTAAAATAAAATCAGGTCTGGCAGCAAAAAAATATATTCAAAACAACTGCCTAGAAGCTCTTATAAAAATCCTTTCTGATTGCTGGAATGCCTGATTTACCATCTATGCATCACTACTCAAAACTGTCTTTTGTTGAAATGTTTGTTATCAACTACAGGTGCCCATTTTCAGTGCTGTCTCCTGGATACTGGACAAAGCTCAAGATTACACACACCATCTTTTCCCATTACCAATTTACCTGGAACCAGATTTCACCTCTGCCTTGTTTTCTGCTACACCAGGAAGCCCAAAATTAATTTCTGAGGTTCTGATGAAGACAGAAAAGTTCATCTGAACCTCCTGGGAAATAGAAATAATGTGGTTAGTTACTCAGAAAGCAGGGGAAACACATTTGTTTATGTGTCTGGAGGTTGTTATACTGTCTAATTTTCAAGTATTATCATGTTTATTTCATTCAAAGGAATAGTTAGTAAGTGCCACATTATGTAATACATCATTCATCACACAAGTACACAACATTTTGATTTTCCCCATTATTATTTTTTCTAAAATGAATTTAATATAACTGACCTATTCAATCATTTCACTTACTTGTATTATTACTTAACTACAGCTACTTAAATGATCATTAGTTATAACCCAAAATCTTTTTTTTTAATGTTTCAATTCTCTAATATCACTTTTTTTTTTTTGTATTGAGGATTGAACCCATGGAAGCTTTACACACTAAGCTATACCCTCAGTTATTTTTATTTTCTTTCTAAGTTGCTGAGGCTCTCACTAAACTGCTGAGGCTGGCCTTGAACTTGTGATCCTCCTACCTCAGCTTCCTGAGTTGTAGGGATTATGAGTGTGCCATTGTTCTTAAAGCAGAATTTAATGGAATAATCATCATACATTTTAACAGATATACTTCAGTACTGCCTCATACTATAGACTTCAGGAATTTCCTGAACTGATATATATTTATTCCTGGAAAACTATCACCTTTATCTTTATATAATTAATTTTCTTCAAACTAGAAATGCACTATTTGATTTACCTTTTCCATCAAAAAAATGAACAAAAATGTTTTAATTGATACTTAGATTTAAGAACACAAGTTATTGACTTTTTAATGGCATAACAGACAAATTCCTTGACTTCTAAGGCTTTAGTTTCCTATCTGTAACATGAAAGGACTAAAAGATTTACCAAGTGTCTTCTAAACCCTAATATCCTTGATTTTACAATGATATAGTCTAGGTACTAGGTGTTTCCTTCTTAAAACAAAATTCCCAAGGAATCATTAATAGCAAGGCATATTTTTTTCAAAAAACAGAATAATGTACTGTTAACAAGGAGTCTATTTCTATTGTCATTTACCCAAGTCTTAAACACAGGAAAGTGTCCCAGAAGATATTCAAGTTTCCCTCTGATAGCCTATTTTCTCCTTGATTCCACTGAGAAATTCTAATAATTCCATGATGTTAATAGTTACATAAAAAGGATACAACTGCCAAGTAAAATATTCAGCATTATCAAATTCCTCTGAAGAAACAAGGAATGAGAAGAACTCCATTCACTGTGAAAATGTTCATTTACTAAGCAACCTTGATAAATTGGGAAACTTCCAAGAAACTCAAAGAATGAAGGAACAAATATTCTTTTAACATTAGAATTTAAAGGGAGATTTAAACTGCTTTTCCCGTTTTCACTGAAATAAATTCTAATAAAATTATTATTTACCTTCAAAATAACATTTTAATTCATAATGAGTCTTATGAACTAATTCACCCAAAGACCCAAAGACCCGGCTTTACTCTGAGTCAAATTATGTCATATTTCTTCTACCCTGTTAATGATGAAGTTTTTTCTAAAAAACAAACAAACAACAACAAAAAAACAAAACCACAAAAACATACTATTTTTACACAATATATTATTGAGATACTTAAAAAAAATAAATTTTGAAAAATTTCCTTGAATAATCATTGTGCTGCACAGCTTATACTTTGTTCTTTGTTTTGTTTTAAAGCAGTGACTAAATATTCTAAGAAAGATAATTTAACATATTTAGACATTTAAATATTACAATCTAACCACTAATATGTAGTAACCTTTAGTTTCTAGAACCAATACTTGAACTTGAACCACTTGGCTGTTACACTAATAGACTTAATGTTTGAGGACAATACAGGTAGCACTTACCTGTATCTCACTTATGGCACATGATGCTATTATGTATCCATTTTATGATGAACTTTTTATTTCTTCCAACAGGGAAAACTTGAGGAGGACAGCCAGGTGTGATTACTCAGTGTCTTTCCAGCACCTAGACCCATGGTTTTTAAAGAGAAGGTCCTTCCCAAACACTTGTTGAATAAATAGAGCTCAAATGTTCACCTATATTAGTTGCATGTCAATGCCTCTTTATATAAGTTGATCTGTACATCTCTAGGCTGAAATTTAATCTTCAAAAAGTGTTTGTTCTGATTAGGGTTAACTTGTTAACTTGCCTACTCAATCAGCAGTTTTCTGGTAGCTAAATTATCACAAATATTAGTTGCTTTATAAAACTGTTTAGGTTAAACATAGCAAAAAAGAGCGACTGATATAAAGACAAGTGAATTTTTTCTTAAAGAAAAAAAGAGCTTCTCATTCATTACAACGCAAGTTCTACAAACATAGAGGCTTCCTCTAACTTGTTCATAGTTATACCCCCAGCTTCTGCAAGTGTCTGGCACACAGTAAGTCCCAAATAAATATTGGGTGAATAAACAGAGTGCTGATAAAACATACTATTGTTTTTATCTCTTTATATATTTTAGTTCATGATCAAAAATAGAACTCATTCATGGAATGCAGAGGCTTCAATATAAGTTCAGACTGAAGTCTGCTTCTGGCAAAGGTTCCAGAATTAGGGACTATCAGCTATAAAATTAAGAATAAATTTACATCTCCGACACTGGCTGATCAAGCATGGGCCTGGGAGACATCAAGTGCAGGTAAGCAAAAATTTCAAATCACTATCCCTGTGCATGCGCAGAGTACCAGTGCCAGCAATAACAATTCAGTTTTTCTGGCAAATCCACCAAAATTAGATCTTAAACTTTTGGAAAAAAAAAAAAAAAAGCTAATATGTTTACTGCATTCCTTCAAGCTTAGAGGCTTAACTACTGTGGGAAGGGCCTATAATTATGATCAATTACTTATGACTTGAAGGCACTTAAAAAGGCATCTGCCCTTTTAAGCAACATTTAAAGAACCAAGTATAAGGCTGTAAAACTTATCCTAGGACAACAACAAATCACAGTTTTGGAGGCCAACTTTGACACTCTGCCTTGGAAGGAAAAGGACTGTTGTCACTTGTTCTTGATTTCCTGAGCCTGCCTGAAAATATATTAGCAACCTCTAAAATTCAGAATTCCTTGTCTGGCCAAGCAAGTCACTGGGGACAGTGGCTACCCCAAGGCAAAGGCGGAAGAGAAGAAAACAGGAAGGAAACAAAAAGGGAATAGAGATCTGTAGCTCGTGAGAGTGACCTCATCAATAATTTCAAGTGTCACTGATTTCATAGCATATGACTGATGGCCTTTTCTGAAAAGCTTCAGGCTAAGTAGTTTCTTGGTTCCAAAGCCCATAAAGTCTGTGCTTGAATATGATTTGCTCTTAAAAAAAAAAAAAAAAAGGTAAATTGAGGCCTTCCTGCGAACCTGTTTAAGGGTAAGGGTCCTATTAACCTACTGGAATACAAATGCTCAGATATTCAAAGTACTTTAAAATTTACAAAGTGCTTTCACATACATTATCTCAATTTTATCCTCCCAACTCCAAGAAGTAAGAGTCATCCTTATCACTTAACAGATAAACATAATTTTAGAAAACTATGCCTTCATCTTCACTTCATAAATACATCCTTCCAGAATTCACAGTTCAGAATCCAAGTCATGGGTCAGTCAGAACTCTCTAAAAACAAAGCCACACTTAAAACTGGATAAATCACAATGCGGAGAGATCAGCCAAATCTACCAGCACAATAGAAAAGCAGCCTTCCTCTGTTATAAGAATAGACTGCACTTTGTAAACTATAATAATACACAGGAATGCCTCTTTAACTGCTTTTCATGGTAGGGTTACTTTATTTGTAGACATGATGATCAACTTTAATTGGACACTCCATAGATAACGGGCAATAAAGTGAGAACTTTGATTTTAAAATTCTAGTGGTAGAATTCATCCTTTGAGAGAGCTCCAGTGATTCCTGTGGGACGATAACTAAGTTATAGGGAGCTAAAGGTACCCTTCTTCTTTCCCTCCAATGGCACAAAGACCACCCCCAGAGGGTTATTGTTGCTTTTTAACAAATATACAAAAGGTAATTATTGCTTTTCATAAATTCCATTTTCCTAAACACTCCTCCCAGTCTCATTATCTTTTGCCTCCCACCACTTGACTAGCTAAAATGGAGGTATAATGGGGGTCCTCTCTCTATTGCCCTTGACTACCTTATTTATGTATTTATGATTCTTTGCTGTCTTTTCCCCTGATTCTCACTGTGTGGGAACAAAACACCACACAAATCACTCAGCCCAGGATAAGAGAAGACAAGTTAAAACCTCCCAGGGAGATTCCGTAGACACTTGGTCTCCCTAAGTCCACAGAGGGCTTGGTATTTCAAAGGTCAGACTTGGGTCTCTTCATTTTGAGGACTAATGTTAAACTGTTTGACTTCTTACAAGAATATTTAGCTGTGTTTATTTACATAATTTCATGGAGGTCACACGGTAGGCAAGCAGTCGCTCAACAGGATACCTAAATGGATGAGTAGACAAGAAGATCCCAGGATCTCCTTTCTCCAACACACTGAAGGTAAAGAGCTGAAAAGGGTAAAATCACAACCCAATTTGAAGAAGCTTCTGTCCACTTCTTTTTGACTTGAAGCTATGAAGCTATGCATCTGTTTAAAAAGAAAGGGATGACACAACCACACAATGGGGAAATTCCAGGATCACCAAGAGAACACCATTATACTAAGTCCACACACTTTCTTTTAGTACTGGTTACTACTCACAAGAGTGACTGTTAACTGCTGTCTTCCCACCAACTTGCAGGACCAGTCCAAGGAAAGCAAGGAATTTAAAGATACCATAACATGGACTCACATCTAACCCTTGGGAAAGGGAATCTAAGGACTGTGTCAGTCCAGAGATATGAAGTCAGACAAACAGGTAACAGTTTTTTGGAAGACATTTTTAAAATGACGCTGCTTGACACTGATCATCAGCAATGAAATTCCTTAGACCACCAGAACCCACTTTTATTATGAAACTTTAACAAAAAAGAAACTGGGTGTGATTGGTAAACATGTTCTTGAGTTTCTTCATTTTCTTTAAAGCTGTACTTTAGGCTCCACCCTTAAAGTCCTGTCCTATTAATTATCACCTGCAACCTGTTATCTTTCTCACTCATTTTCAGTTTCTCAAAAATTCCCCATGGCAGAGAAAAAAATGTGGGGGCTGGCGGGGAGTGCCTCGAGTTGGTAGGTTCCACGTCCCTAAAAGGCACCCAACTCCCCTGGATCCCCTTCAGGACAGGCTTCGGAACTGCCCAGCAGCGGGGGAAGCCTGCATAGGTCTCTTTTTCTGACTGGTCTTTCTGGCTGGTAAGGTCACTGGCTCTGGCAACAAAACTTACTCAGTCAGATCGACGGGTGGCCCTGGCCTTCCCCAGCCCCCCTGCCTGGAACCTTCCTAAGTCCGAGGATCCCTGGCCCGGCCTCACCAGAGGCGCTGCCCCCGACGGTGCGGGCGCTGCACCCAGCTCACCTGACCACGTTGGGGTGCTCGAAGGTCTCCAGGTGCCTCAGCACCGCCACCTCGCGGATGGTGGAGAGCGGCATGCCCTCCTCGCCCGTCTGCACCCGCACGCGCTTCAGTGCCACGAACCGGCCTCCGTTCTTCAGGTCGCGGGCTTTGAACACCTTCCCATAGGCGCCCTCCCCGATCTCCGCCACGCACTCGTACTGCTGGTCCGCACGGCTCAGGCCGTCCTTCTCCATGTCGCCTTGACGCCTCCCGGCACGGCGCAGCTGGGGCGGGCGGGGGTGCGCTTGGTTCGCTAGTCTCCTCCGGTGCTCCCGAAGCTCGGTCTTGCTCGCCCTCGCCCCCGCTGGCTCCGGCGCTCCGACTCAGAGGCTCTCTCGGCCGCTGGACTGGATGGAGCGACCTCTCCGCCGGCTGGCGTAACCCTGGTGCCGCCGCGAAACTCCGCCTGCCGAGTCGCCGCCGGAGGAGCGAGTGGATCCCTCCTCTTCCCTCCCCGAAGCGAAGTCCTCTACACAGACACCGCACCGATTACATAGTCTCTGTCCGAACGCGTCTCGGTCCACAATCTTTGCACCTAAAAGAGAAGACGGGAAAACAAGAAAGTGCAATCAGACATCCCAGGAGCCTTCCACGGGGTTCCTCTAGATTCCCCTCCTCCTCCTTCATGAAGCCCGAGTCGCTACCCTCCGCGAGCTCCGGCCTTCTCCAAGCCTCCTAATCCTTCCTGGTTTCACCGAGAAAAGCGAAGTTACTTTTCTTTCCCTACAGGGCTGGAGCCGTCTTCGCGCAGAGAGGTTGCAGGGGCCCCTCGGGGATGAGCGCGCCGCGCGGGACGCAGTGGAACGGGAGGGGGCGTGCCGAGCAGCCCAGAGTGTGCTGGGAGCGCGGGGAGGAGGGAGGCGCCGGGGACGTCAATGTCACGGCTTAATATTTATACCTTTATGATTGTATGCGCGGCTACCCTCCTCGCCTCCTGGGACCTGGACGTATAGGGAGTGGGGGTCCTGGTGCCTTCAGGGACCGTGCACAATGTGGTGTGAACGGACTGAGGGTCCACCCGTTTGGGGCCGCAGAATGTGGGTGGGGGCTCTCGGGACCCTGTAATCCGATGCTGGGAGTGTGCGAGAAGGGGCGGTCAGACATCTGCTCGGAAATTGCTTCCTTTCTTTCTACTTTCAGTTTTTCCTCGAGGAGACATTTAAAAACGATTCGCACACGCAAATGGTTTTTGGGGGGTAAAGGAGTCTTGGTGGGAAATGGAATTCTCCTCTGACTCGGAGGACCTCCCTGGTGGAAACCCAGGGAAGACAACCATCGGGTTGGGGAGGGCTGGGGCTACTTGGGGTGGGAGGACGAGAGGCCCTGGAACGGGGGGAGTCCCCCACGGGAGCCCAAGAGTGGGAGAAAGGGATGTTCGCCACACTTTCGCTTGTCGTGTCCTTAAAAGAGTAACTTAAGGAAGAAGACACCATAACCGTGTCTTGACTTGAAGTTTTCTGATTTCAACCAGAGCAAAATGCCACCTCCCTAAAAAGGGTGGGGGTGGAGGTAGTAAAGGCTATGGCTCCTAGGGTGGGGGAGAGGGGGCTGTGCCGAAGGTACCCGGACTCAGGAACCTTTCCCCACTGCCAGGGTCGTCCTGATAGAAGTAGCGCGGGTGGCTTCTTCACTGCCCTTTGGGCCAGGTCCTGTCTTCAGCTGGTCGCCCCCAATCCCCAGAACCCTCTGCACAACAAAGTGCCTGAAAGGGGTACCCTAACTTTCCCTCCCCTATACAGGACGTAGGGAAACTTCCTCCCCCACGGGCGCCTCAGCCACCGCCGGACATTCGCCACGCTAGCAACGTGTCCAGAATTCCCAGGACACCTCGGAGTTACCTGCCCCGCAACCGCGGGCCGCTCGCCTTCTGCCAGGAATTAAAGAAAAAACAAATAGCGAGACCCCCACGGTGTGCGGGCGGAGCGGACCGCAGCGAGGGCAGGGCCTCTCAACACTTACTCTTTTCAAAACTTTCCTTAAAAGCCGAGGAAAGAGCCCCCAGAGCCTGCCCCGGGGTCTGAGCCAGGTCGAGGGCCACACAGGTAGCGGGGGAGCAGCCGGCGGCCGCCCAGTCCTCCCCTCCCACGTCCCCCTCCCCCTCCCGCTCGAGTCCAGCCCTGGGCCCCGCCGCAAAGGAAGCGTCGGGGACGTCCCACCCCCGCAGGGAACTGCGCCCGCCGCCCCCGCCCGGCCCCGCACCACCCGCGCTGGCTCTCCCCCCTCGCTCGCGGACGGTCGGCTTCAGCAGAGGGAAACGGGAGCAGCAATGCCTTTTCCCCCCCTCTCCTCCACTTTTTTTTGTTGTTGTTGTTGCTTTCCCACGCTGGCTGAATGTGACTTGACCCCATTTCAAAAAAGTTTGACATAGTGCTTCAACATTTCCGCATTCCTCCGCGACTACAAAGGCTGCAGCCGCCTCCTTCTGCTTTCTGTCTCTGCTCTCTGTCTTCACACTCAATGAAATCCTTCATGTGCCTCTCCCGAAGCCTGCCAAGCACCGCAAGGGTCGCCACCAGCGCAGCGAGAAGAGGCCGCACCGGGGACCGCGACTCCCGCGTGTGCGCACATGCAGATGCGCCCACGTGCACACGGACCAGCGCGCTGCGGGGCCCAGAGCTGCTCGCTGCGGGCGTGCGTTTTAACTTCGATATTTTAAGTAATAAAAATAAACTTGGAAACTAAAGCAAACGTGCGTCCTCGCGGGGCTGAAAGCTTGGGCACTGGTCGGCTGCGTGCACTCCTCTGTGCATAACACGCCTGCGGGGTTGCCAGCAGGAAGCCCGCGTTAACATTTATTTCATGGTGGGGAAGATGGAGCCCACACCCACACCTCAACAAGCTGCAGAGGGAGCTTTCCTGGGGAAATAATTTGGGGGGCACGGAAACACGTTCTCCAGCATGGAGTCCCCAGAGGCAGTGCATTTTACACGGTGAATGTAGATTATTATGTGAATGTCCGAGTAGAGTTCAAGTTCCGTTTGGAGAAGTTGGATGAGAAGTGTATGTGTGGGTGTTTGTGCGCACAGATATGTGGGAGCTGGCACAGGATCTTGGTATCGGGGTGTCCTAGTGCGGGATGTCCCCCTCCCGCCAGATTAGATAAAACTCCTTTTAGCTCCCCAAACCCGGCCCCCGTAACTTACCCCATCTCAGTTCGTAAGGGGTTAACCAAAGTCGATTCCGAGGACATACAGTTTCCCCCCACCCCCCACTCGCCCCCACCCACATTCTTGCCTCCGACCCTAGCAATCCCCCAGATGTCCCCTGGGACCCCCCACCCCGAGCCCACCCACCAGAGACCGAAGCTCCTCACCTGAGGGGCCCAGGCGCGTCGGGCCTCCCGAAGGGGATACGAGTGTCACTCAGACCTCCGCACGTGTCCACCGCGCGCGGAGCAGGTAACCAGACTGGGGAAGGAGTCACCAGCACTCTCTCCGGCGAGGGCTAGGGGGTGGGCACAACGGCGGAGGGCGGAGGGACCGCGGAGGGCGCCGCCCGCGCAGCTCGCTGGGGGCGGACGGGGGCCTCGGGGCTGCGGCGGGGGCTGGGGGCCCGAGCTGGGGAGGCGATGGGGGCGGCCGCGCGGCAGGGGCGGAGGCGGGGACCCGCGACGCGTACTCTGCCCGAGACCCACCGGGCGGCGGGGCCAGGGGCTCGCGGCGCGGTGGCAAGCAAGTGTGCAAATTAAAGCCTTCCGGAGAGGGGGGAGGCGGCCGAGCCCGGGCCGTGCTCGGAGCCTCCCAGCTCCCCAGCAGTCCGCTCCGAATGGGGGGCGAGAAGGGAGGCGGGGAGGGGGGGGTAAATGAAAATTTCCGGTTTTCACTGCAACTGGAGTGGGGGATCCCGCGACTAAAATAAGCGGCGTGAGTGGGTAAGGGTGGGAGGTGTCGTCGGGAGTCGGCAGAGTTTCCACACCCAGGGTCGCCCTGAGTTGGAGTTTTGACAGGGTGAGGCGGGGGCTATCGGCGGTCTGTGATGTGGACGGATGGAAAAAACACAAAACAACCAACAACAATTATGAGGAGCTGGTGGGGGTGGTAAATACCAACACTTTCCAAGAAACCGAAAAAATCAGACCAAAAAACAACTCTTTTCTATTAAGAAAAAAAAAAAAAAAGTCTGGCAGGATGCCTTGTAGAAAAGAAAATACTAATCTGTCCAAGCACTTTTCACTTTCAGCATGAACTACATTTGTTTTGTTTTCCTTCGCTTCCTTTCGGCCTCACAAAGCCCTATCTTTTCCTTTTGGACAGAGGCTATGGTTTGGAAATAGGACTCTTGTGGTTAACGATCTACTTGAAGGGGCTGGCGGGGTCACAATTATTAAGTGGTTAGCAACTGCTGAGGGTTCACTAAGGTATTTTTGAGGAGCTAAAAAGACTAAAATTTAGTGTAAATAACAGAACTGCAAGATAATAGACACATGTGTACACACACACACAAAGAGGAGTGCTTAGTTTAAGTGCATTATTGAAATTTTGAAATGTGAAACCTTGTAAAAATGTATATTGTACCTACTGAGAAGACCTGAATACAATTATTTCAGGTGAAAATGAGATTTTGAAGGGGGGAAAAGTCTTCAAAACATCCTACAATAAAGTAAAATAGCTATCTTTGGGGAAATAATTCAGTGTTCTCCAAAATCTGTATCTGTAGAACATTTGAAACCCTTTTTAAACATCTTAAAGCAAAACTAAAAAAAAAATTAAAAGAAAAGAAAAAAGCAAGAAGAAAATAGAAATATTTTGGTGCTTTATAGAAAAACAAAAACCCAACAAAATTTTGTTTGAATTGGAAACATTCTGTATAAATCTTTTGCTTTTTTTGAATTATAAACCACATCACCAATTTCATTGCAGATCAAATTTTTGCCTTTATAAAATTAATTCTGTATTGCAGTGTGAAGAAAGGTTAGGGAAACAAGAATTGATGCATTTCCACTAACAAACATTTTGCAATGCATTATAATAATTTTTCTTAAATAATAAAGGTGAATAATTATATCTTTGAGCTTAAGATTTATAAAATTTATAAAATACATTTGTGTTTAAGAACTTATCTTCTAAAATAAAATCCAGTTTCTGAATAAATTTTGCATTTGTTGTCTATCATTTTATATTATACATTTAAGAAAGCAATTTAGAGTTTATCTTTACATAAAATATTGAATGACTACAAATCACTAATTGGACTTCAAACTAGAGATACAAATAGGAATCTTCCATTTTGATAATTGTGCCCACTTATTAAGGCTTTTTAAAACAAGATTTGCTTGCTAGTAATTAATATGTTTATATATCAAGAAATAATGACCAATAAATAGTTACAGGAACCAACTCATGATGGCAAGAATTTATTTGAGTAAATAATTTGTTTTAAAAACATTAAGCTGTAAAAATCTTTAAAGTTAACAGAAGAGTGTCTTTTCTACACTGGGTAGTATTTTTAATTACTGGATTTGACAACAATCATTACTAGATTAAAATTTCGATGAGTTAGGTTTTAGATCACTTGGGCAATGTAAAAAAAATGTCATTTTATTTAATTATGTATGTAATAGCAGGTGTTAACTCTCTGTCCTCTTCTTTTTCTGGCATAGTTTATGTTTTATGTTAATTTATCATTGTTCTCTCTCCCTGGTTATGGTTCACTTTAAATCCCAGTTGGTAAAAAATTCAGACTCAAGGAAGTTTTACAATGGATTGTACAAAATTAGTAAATATCAGATGGTTTTTGTTTATGGATAACTTCCTCTGTGGATACAGGTTATCATAACAAAATTTCTACAAAGTTTATGAACTGTGAACCAAATTCCGACTCCTTTGTTTAGGAGTCTTCTATGAACAAAAACACAGTATTCGAGAGTAATGACTGGACCCAGTATTTTCATACCACATATCAGATATTCTGTCGTTACAATTCAAAATAATCTTACAGGCATTTTAAAGTTAGAGTTCATGTTGTGACTTACAACAAAAGTTTTCCTAGTGTCATATAACATGTATTTCATGTGGGAACATTTTTACATCAAATATCTGTAAATGTTTTCCATTACATGGAAATTAAATGTAAAGTTCTGGTTTATAATTTTAACCTTGTTAAAGAAATAAGTAATTTTAGAAATTAGGAATCATATAATAGATGTCTAATTCTACATCATCTCTGATTTATTTGACTATTTGAATGTCTAACATGCCTTTTCCAAAGCTCAGAAATAAAATTTTGCTATAATTTATAATTATTTTAATTGGAGGTTCATATGATTTTTGTTTATAAATTTTTCCTGTTTCCTATTTGCTATTATAAAAGTATTTCTGTTTTAATAACTTTGAAAACAAGTTATCCTGTGTTTTAAACTGATTTGTATATATATATATGAAAAATGTTGAACAATTACCACAGAAAACCGTACTTTTGGTAGAAACAGTATAATATTGTACAGTGCATTTTAGTGCATTCTTCTGACCCTCCCCAGGCATTTCCAAGATTTTTATTGGGTTTTCTCCTAAAATATAATATTGAAAATTTTCTAAATACCCTAGGAAAAATCAATTATATTATCAACTTTTTCAAATTTAAATTTCTGAACTTCAAATAATTTTTAAAGCTCAGTCTTCTAAATAAATTGCTTCCAGTTGATTTGGAAATGATCTGGGTTTTTCTCTTTTTATTGTTGCATGTGGTCTAATGCATTGCATTTGAGCACTGAGAGTTGAAAAGATGTTGATGTTTGCTGTGATGGAAAGAAATATATCATATAGTAATATAAGGAGAAAAAAAAAGACATTATTATCTTTTGGAACATTCTGTTTCCATGGGTTCTTCTACTCTATAATTAACTCTGTGCAACATGTCTGTACTATGTTCATATTTGTATAATTGTCATAATCTTTTCTATTTTTTTCTTTCAATAAATACCCATATCTTCTTTTTCCTTTGTGTACGTGTATGTGTTTGTGCGCAAATACCTGTATGTTCTTGGCATTTTGTTATGACATGTTCAAAACATGTCCTAAAGATCCTTTCGTCATCTATATTAGAATTCTGAGTAATCAGAAAAATAACTCTGGAAATAGGTGGTGATGATCATATTGAAATACCTACATTTCCTTCCAATTTACAACGACCTATCATTTTCACTGGCATCTAACATTTCTTTTCTGAGATGATACTGCACACATGGCCTAATAATTGTGTTGCTATAGTTGCTTTTAGTTGAGCTAAAAGGTGTGTAGACTTCTTAGACCATTCAGATGGAGCAGGGAAGGTACAACAAAGTGGGGGTGAATAATGAAAAAGTGGGATTTGGGAGGTTGGAGGAGACAAAGAAGCCACCTGGGGAGAAACTTCTGTGAATGGCCTGGCAGCAGGGGTGAGTGAAGGAGGTGCATGCTGAGGTCCTGGGGCTAAGAGATGCAGCCCCAGTGCCCTAGGTATGGTGTATCCAGGCAACCTGATTCTTTCAGAGAGAATGGCATTCTGTGTCTCTTCTATTATGCAATTAAATCTGACTTATTGAATGAGATTGTATAGTGTGTGTGTGTCCATATTCATGTCATTCTATTTTATGTTGTCTTATTCTGGATTTTTCCTGAAAATAATATAGAATGGAATTCTTTGCAGAATTCTTTAAATTCCTAGAAGAAAGTATACAGTAGCATATGTTTGTGGAGCAAACATTTCACCACCGATTTACAGAGACATCTAATTTTTAAACTCTATTATAAATTCATACAAAGTTACTCTTCTCTTTGTATTGCCAGTACCTAGCATAGTAACTGGCATGTAATGTACATCCAACAAATGCTTGTGTATGGAAAAGTTGGCTTTGTGTCTTTCAGTCCCTTGTCTTTGGGACAACTTCTTTCTCTTTCTTTCAGGGGGATATATTAGAATTTTTAAAATGTATGTCAGCAGAGAATTTTGATAAAGTTTAAAGACCAGTGTGCTGATGTCAGGACCTCAGAAGCACATCTTCTCTATCTGCAGTTCTCCGTTTTAATCCTCTTCTCTAAATCCTGTCATCTTTTTAATGCCCAGATCCTATAAAACTTTTGGAATTCTCCCAGCAGGAAGATACACCTCTTTGCTCCAATACTTTGAGACCATTCACTTTCCACCTCATTGAAAGCTTGATGCCCTGCTATTCACCACTCCGAGCTCCCCCCTAGAGCACCTACCAGGACTTGTTCCCTTTAACAGTCCTCCAACTCCTGGCTTTGTCCCCTGCCTGTAATAGGTGGCCGGTGAATGCAGTAATGGTTCTTGTCATCTTCCAGGAGTGTTACTGAATCAAGCAGACACAGAATAGACTGGAGCCATTGTGACATAACCAGAATAACATTTGAAACATGAGAAATCAGTGTTGCAAGTCGCTTACACAGGAGAGAACCAGGTCATCCTGCTACTTTGGGTGGATTAGGTATGTTTTCTTTTGGATTGTAGATGTTGATCATTTAAAACATTTTTGTCTGAAAGAAAATGTTCTTAGATAAATTTCTCCATTCCCTACTTTTCAAAATTCCAATTCAATGTTCTTAAACAAAAGCAGATACAAAATTCTGAGAGGTAAATTAAACACTGTATAGCCCAGAATCTGGAAATATTGCTCATTTTATTTGCCAGTATCCTTAATATCTATATGAGTATATCCTAAAAGATAGAAACCTTGACTTCTAAGTTAGGAGACTTGCAATTCTATTCTTAGTTCTTTGTCAGTGACACTCACTGTACCCTCAGGGACCAGTCATTTAACCTTTCGGACTCGGTGTCTATGCCTATTAAATGGGTTTGCTAATCATTCAGAAGGATATAATAAAAATTATTTGGAAAGAAGCATCAAAGAATTTCATCTTTGCAAGGGAGGTATGAAGGTATAATGAAGGTTGCTGGTCTCACTATCAGAAGACCTGCAGTTTAATCTGGAGTTGGCCACAAACTATTTGTGTGAGCTTGGGGAACACATTCAAGTCCCCAGGATTTAAGGTCCTTGGCAATAAAAGAGATGATTAGACTGGAATGATTTCTATAGCTGCTGCAGCTTGAAAATACTGGGGTCCTGTCCAGCATGTTATGCCTAAAGCCATCATTACGCATCTGCTTTAATAAATCCCCCAAACTCAAATAATGCCAGGGATGAGACTCTTGATGTCAGTAACCCAGAGAGGTGTCTGGATTTCAAAAGCAAATTATATTGGCTTCTCTCTAGCTCAAGTCTCTGGATTTTAAAAAGGAAATAGAAAGACTTCTAGAAAAGCATTAGAAAACGTGTTTTCATTGGAGATAGAGAGGGAAGAGCCAGGTTTAAGTATTTGGCTAAGGCTAAATATGGTAAATTAATCAATCTGATTAATAAAAAATGATAAGTAAATTATAATACCACATGCAGATCCCAGATTTTAACTCTTGGGTAATCAAGGAATTCTTCAAACATCATCAAGCATAACTTAGGGAGATATGTGAGATATCTCTAAATCATTAAATGTATCAGAGGCAGCAAGATTCCACTGAGGCAGTTGGAAGGGCAATGGATGGGATGGCCAAAGGTAGTATGATTTGAATTTGAGGGACTTCAGTAACATTAGATATTCCTAGAGTTGACCAAAAGCCATTTTTGAAACAGGTAGAGAAAGAGGTTGTGCCTCTGTTCTTTTTTCCTACCACATCAGGCCATGCACATGATTTTAAGGTCCTAACTAGATGTACAGGGAAGGGAAATATATGGAGTTAGAACCAGATAGTCATGGATTAGAAGTTTCCTTACAGATCCACAGTGTCCCTCATCCATAAAATAGGTATGCTATAAAGTGCCACAATAGATTGGCATGAAAGTCAAATAAATGAGTGCCCACTATGTACATTTTGCATTTAGCAGACACTTATTGAGTATTGGTATGCAATCAGTATCCCTTTCACAAAATCACATTCCCTGTTCTTTCTCTTTCTAGGGACAGCAATTCTTTCATGGACATGCCTTTCTTTTTAGCTGGGTTGGAACATCTGCACATTGCAGGAGGAGCAACTGTAGAAACAGAACACACCCAAATTATCTTGGGCCTTTGCAAAACAACTGATGTCTCTGGGTGTGTGAGGAATGTTATAGAGGGTGGGTTGTCTCATTTGAGACTTCTCTTTTTTTGCTCAGATCTGACCCAGTACCACTTCATCCCTTTACTCTGTCCCTCACTATTTTCCCTTCCTTTTTCCTTCCACATGGCTTTGTTCTTTCTTCCCCGCCTGCTTTGGCGTGGCCCAGGGACTACCCCATTCTGCCCTTTCTATCTATACCCCCAGTATTTGCTGATGTTTGTCTTTAAAACCCTGCACTTGTTTGCCTCCCTGCAAGGGCTCTTTTGCAGTCCCAGGTCCCCTCCTTTTTTTTTTTTTCTTGCTTGGAGTCTGATTGTCTCCCAGTTTGTCATCAAGTCAGTCTCTTCCCTAGCCTTCTGCCTTATCTTCTTGGCTTAGAATAGCATCACAATTTCCTACCCCATACTCTCTCCCTAGAAACACTCGAGGGGAGCTAGCTCACTCTCCCCAGCCACATTTTTGATTCCCAGATCTATCTCCGCAGTTCCATGGCTTCTTGTCTTATGACACTCAAATTTTTTTTTTCCCAGCTGTTTCTCTCATGGCTTTCTTAGCCTTGCCCTCAGTTACCTTGATTGCAGGGCTCCTGGACTTCTGTTCTCCACTGTCTCCTACTGTGAGGTACTGTGCAAGGGAAGGACTACATTCCTCAGAGTAGAAAAGATGATAGACTCCTTGTAGAAAGGGTCTGGGGGGGATTTTATTTCTTAATATATAAGTCCTGGTCCAGAGCAGTAAATAAGAAGTGTTTCCTGAATGAAAGGTCCTGAGAAACCAAGGGGTCATCAGATCATTTCTACCTTAGAAGTCACTTGGTACTCTTCTAGGCCACATCTTTCTCACCTACGTCCTCCCTTCCCTGTCTTGGATTCCATATTATCCTCTTGAAGGTTGAACCTTTAGGCAGGGCAGATAAAAGCCTCCATGTTTGCTGTTCCAGTGTTCCTAGTCTTCATCTCTAGGTTGCAATAGCATGGTTTTCCTCAACAGGAACACAAAGAACGGTGATGGAAAGCTCACAAAGTGGAGTCGGTCTGACCAGCTGGGCTCATACTAGGTTAAGAAAAGCCAAGGCAGAGAAGTTTTAAGTTTGATCATTATGCAAAAAACAAAAGTGATTTAAGATTTGGGAGCAGAGAAAGTGGTCCTTGGAACAGTGAGCAGTCATAGGGCAAAAGCTGTGGGCAAGAAAGAGGACTTTGGTAGTAGCAGGGTGAGAGACTAGAGACTGGGAGGCCAATGCTCAGGTTCCTACCCGTGGTGAAAAGACCTCAGTTAACAGTCTAGGAAAGGTGGGGAGGAAGGAAGAGTGGCTACAAGAGACAATTCAAAGTAAACATCTGACAGGATTTAGTTAATAACGAGACAAAAAGAATAACGAGAGAGCTAACATGCATATCGCCTGTCAAGATATCTGTATGCACTTTACATTATTTAGCCTTTTTAAATCTCCTAATTACTTTCCTTTTTCAGACAATGAAACTGAGGCATAGCACCTAGCTTCTTACCAGGTTTTGGGTCCAAGGCTTAAAAAACCATGGTGCAGCCCATAAGAGAGAGAAAGATGGCAAAAGAAGATGACTTGGTGAAGGCTAGGAGTTCCACTTCTGAATTTGAGATGACAGCCAAATTAAAATATCCCATGGCAGGTGGATTAGAGAACTTTTCACTTGCTGTCTGGTTCTACCTTAGACCCATCATACTGGAGAAGCTTACTGCTGTTTTGAAATGACATTCTGCTTTTCTTCTTTCCTACTGGTAGGGCAGCCTCATGGGTCCTTTAGCAGCACAGGACTCCATGCTCAAAAGGGCCCTGGGTTTGGTAGAATGCTCTATCATTGCCATCTACTGTGGTTTAAATGTCTGTTGCCTCTAAAATTCATGTTGGAACTTAATCTCCATTGCAGTGGCATTAAGAAGTAGGGTCTTTGGGAAGTGATTAAGTCACGAGGGCTCCAGTCTTATGAACGAATTAATGCCCTTATAAAAGGGGTTTTAGAGAGTTCATCTTTCTTGCTCGTCCACTCTTCTGCCATGGGAAGACACAGCAACCATTCCCTCTAGAAGGTGCAGCAATAGGTCATCTTGGAAGTAGAGATTAATCCATTTATCAGACACCAAAACCACTAGTACCCTGATCTTGAACTCCCAGCCTCCAGAACTTTGAGAAATAAATTTATGTTCTTTATAAGTCACTCAGTCTCAGGTATTTTGTTATAACAGCACAAACAGACTAAGATACAATCTCAATGATTTTTGAACTAGGAATTCCACATTTTTTTTTTAAACTGGGCCATGCCTACCTAATGGAAGGTCCGGGGAAGATATCTTCTGTGAAACTATTCTTTCCAACATGATTATTGATGACATTTGTGCCAGATTTCCCCTAGTTGTTAGGGACAGCACTTCTAACACTGTTTTTTTTTTCCTCAAAATTCTTCCTCTCTTAGCTGTCATGACACATGGCTTCTGCCACTTCTTGATTTAATGTTCTTTTGTCCTGCATTGCCAGCTTTTCCTCTTGGTCATGCCCAACATCTGCACTTACCTTCCAAGATTCAACAATCAGCAATGGAATTGCTCTGTAGACCCATTTACTTCCATGAAAGTCATCAGACCATCTCCTGTTCTCGGCACATAAAAATGAGTTTTCAGAGTACAGGGGATTGAAGTGGAGAGAATTAGATTATAAATATGTCATAAATGTGTGTAAACATATCCAAATGAACCATATTATTATATATATTAATACATTAATAAAATATACATTAATAAAACATTTTAAAAAATGAGTTTCCATTATTCTTTTTTTTTTAAGAGAGAGAGAGAGAGAGAGAGAGAGAGAGAGAGAGAGAGAGACAGACAGAGAGGAGAAAAAGAATTTTAATATTTATTTTTTGGTTTTCGGCGGACACAACATCTTTGTATGTGGTGCTGAGGATCCACCCGGGCCGCACACATGCCAGGCAAGCGCGCTACTGCTTGAGCCACATCCCCAGCCCAGTTTCCATTATTCTTGTAGTATTCATTGCTTCTACCCTAACCACAAACCATGTTTCATTCATCTTTCCCTTACTTCAGAACTCTTTTCTGGAAATTTATGGGCCCTTCTCACTCTGGATACCCTTGATCTCTGGCTTTTCTACTCAACCACCACTCAGTTATAAGGAGTTTCTGCAATCCAATTGTTTTAGGCTTCCTTTAGAAATCCTTTATTTAATCCAGTCCTATTCCCTGGTCTTTCTTCTTGACCAGGTACTAGAGACTGATGCTCTGTGAAATTTTCTTTAACTTTGTTAGTGTCCTTTCCCCTACTTATGTCCACCTGATACTGAAGCTGAGCAAGTGTGACATTGAGTATTTTGTCTCAGGGCCATCCTATCCACCTGGGTTCTCATCATGTCTTTGCTAAAAGAGCTGGTTCCTTGAACAGTCCACTACCTGTGGACAGTGCTACTCTCTTTCCTTAGTCATTCTTTATCCTGCTTTCTGGAAGATAATGTTGTACCTTCTCCCGCCCTCTCAAATCTCCAACATCTTCCTGTGCTAATTGCCATGACATGCCTGCTTTGGTTTCACTGAGAAAACAGAAGAAACCAGGGGAGAAAGTCTGTACTCTTCACTGCTCACCTTTCAGGTACTGCTTTCTCCACTGGCTGTCCCTGGACTCCACTCTTGGGCTGCTTTTCCTCCCTCACAGTTACTCCTATTCACACTCCTTGTTGGTTTCTCTTCATCTTCCTGACTTCTGGGTTGGTGTGTTCAGAGACTTAGTCCTTAGACTCATCTACTCTCTCTCTCCATTCTCAAACTCTTTGTGAGTTCCTCTAGTACTGTAATTTTAAATACCATTTACATGTAGATAATTCAGAATTTTTATCTCCATTCAGACATACTCTTTGAATTCCAGACAGGTATCCAAATGCCTACAAAGTATTTCTGAGATGTCTAGTAGACATCTCAAATATAACGCATCCAAAATAATCTCTTTGTTTTCTTCTCAAGCTTGATCCTCCCACAATTTTCTCTACCTTACTACATAATAAACTGCCTTGTCTGGTTGCTTAGTCCAAAAATCTAGCAACCAAGTTTGATTCTTGTCTTGTTTTCCTACCCTATAGGCAATCCTCCAGCAAATCCTGCCAGCCCTACAGTCACAGATGGACCCCTAATGCAGCCACCTTCGCCAGTTACCTATTGCAACAGCCTCCCAACTGGTCTCTCTGCCTTCTCTACCCAGCAGTGAAAGTGATACTTTAAAAAAACGAAGTCAGATCATCTCATTCCTTCCACTGTCAAGATCCTCCAGTGTCAGGGTCCAATCTAGGTCCTTTCCACAACTTTCAAGGCCTTACATGCTCTTACCCTACTCCACCATTGCTCTGGTATTTCTCATCATGCTCCTTCTTGTTTCTGCTACAACTACACTGCTCCTTGCTGTCCCTCAAACACACTAAGCTCATCATGCCTCTGAGCCTTTGCACTGCTGTTCTCTCAGGCTGAAATGCTCTTCACCCAACAACTTCAGACATTCTTAATTCTTTTGGGTCTCACTGAAAACTAGAGTTGTGGCTTATTGATAGAATGCTTGCCTAAGATGTTTGAGTCCTTTGGTCTGATTTCCAGCATTTAGAAAAAAAAAAAAGAAAGAAGTCACCAGAGGGACATTCTGTGATCACCCTACATAAATTGCATCTGCTTCATTTTACTTCACTTTATTTTTCTTTCTTAGCACTTATCAACATCTGACACATTATAGGCTTATTTGTTTATTTGTTTAGTATCAGCTTCCACCCAACCTCCCTAGAATATAATCTACTGAAGAGCAGGAACTTTGTTTTATATACTCTTGTATCATTAAAACAAACATTTGGAGCATAGTGGGCACTAAATAAATATTTGTTGAATAAATGAATGAGTGAACTCTCCTCCTACTTCCAAAACTTAAAACTAGCCTATCCTTGGCTGAGTGGCAGTGTATTAATTAAGAAAACTAGCTATAATATATTATATGCTTTCTTGAGTCCTCCTGAATTTAGGTATATTTATATCCAACCAATTTTCTTCTAGTGATTTTCAGCTGGGATTATTAAGGGTATTGCTTAAGGATAATTTGTTTCCCACTGTACAGGTAAAAATTAGATCTAAAATGACGAAGACTACAAAGTAAGTATTCAGTTCACTAAAATTATCCTTATACTACCATGTGTGTGTAGCAAGTTTCAATTTTGTTTAAAACATTTGTCTATCCTCAGATGAAGAGCAGGAAACAGTTTGGAAACAAGAAGGGATCAGATTCGAGTCTCAGTCCATCATTTTATTGCTCCAGGTTCTTTCAGGCCTGATGAGAGCCAGTGAGGAGTAGCATAGTGCCTAAGATTAAGGACACTGGATTGCATTGGTTCAAATCCAGGCTCTGTCACTTTCTAGCTTTGTGTCCTTGAGTAGTTGCTTAACTTATCTGAATCTCTATTTATCTAAGTTGATAATTGATAAGCTTCCCTAGTTTATAGGAGAGTCCTGAGAATTTAATAAGCTAATGCATGTAAGGCACTTAGAGGAGTGATTACACATTAGTTCTGATTATTACTAATACCCCCGTCTACCAATACAGCTGTTGCTTCTTAGCATTTTACTATCCTGGTTCCTGGGATCCTGGCCCAGGATTTACTGCATGATACTCTGTGTCTAACTGGTACAGCCACCACACCTTTCTAGCACTCACTGTGTTATATGCTCAGTCTTTTCCTTCTATTTCCTCTCTCCCTCCCTTCCTCCCTCTTCACCTCCCTCACTTCTATAAACTTCTCCTTCTCTGACTCTCTTCTCTACTTCCTCTCTCATATGCTCCAGTCTCTTTCTTGTATATTAGCTCTCTCTGTCCTCCCCTCCTTCTATTATTTCTGCTCTCATTCACAGAGTCAGAGTTGGAGGCAAACAACCCATCCTGTCACGAGGAAGAGACCTCAGAACAAGTCTTTCCCAGCTCTGTTTCTGGGCAGAATTTTGCTCTTTCAAGCAGCTCCTACTTTAGAGATCAGAGGTCATTTTATCAAAGACTGCATTGCTCAAGTGCATCAGAAATGCATCTCAGCACTTCTAACCCATGTGTTATACCCGTAGCCTCTGTTGCTTTAGAAAACCCTGACTTGTCTTATCAACAATCATGGGCTAACCGAAAAATTGGCCAGAACCAATTGTGATGCTTATTGCTCCTAGAGGGTATCCATGAAATAACAGGTGTCTAATAAGGTTGGTGTCTAATAAGGTTCAACTCCAATGGTGTCTAATAAGGTTCAACTCCAATGGTGTCTAATAAGGTTCAACTCCAATGGTGGTGAGAAAGTAGAAAGGAATGAAAGACATGTTCAATGCAAATAGGTTGGGGCTTTTTTTTTCTTCTATTAGATTAGGGATTCCCTGACTGAAGGAAACATGTATGCTGTATTTATTTTTAACATATACAGCTGGTGCCCAGGTTTGTACCTTACAATATTTTCTCAGTAAATAAACCCTCCCTGAAGTTCTGCTTCTCAAGAATTACACAAACATGGTAAAAAAATCCTGAAAATATAAAACCTTAAATCATGAATAAGGGCAGTGTTTTATGCTATTGTAATTCAGGCACTTTGTAAAATATTTAATTATAAGTACTAAGTTTCTATACTAGTAGAACAATTATCACAGACCTCTATTGTCTGGGTTTTTATAACCTCTCTTTTGTGGCAACTATTATTATAAATTATAGTCATATGGAAATTATATTAATTTTCTCTATTACTTGGGAAACTAGCTATTACTATGGATACCTTCAAGACCCATTTGTTGAATTTATGAAAGAATAGTTAAATAGATGACATTATATTTATATCATTCAGAATGGTAGAAAAGGTTTTATATAAGTGAACTATCTTTTTAAGTAAAACTAAGTATGGAATTTATATAGATCAACATATCATAAAATTAAATAAATACGATATTATATTGAAAAATAAAGTGGTCTTTTATGATTCTAAAGACACCTCAAGATTTTTAAGTTATAAAATTAGGAAACAATCTGGTTTCCTAAAAATAAATTTTCATTTTCTGTTTTGATCTACCAGCACTTTACCATGCCTTTAAAAGAAAGCTGCATTTTCAAATTGTCTAGTTGTGTGAGTTCTGAATAAAAAACAATTTTATATTCTGGTTGGAAGTTTTCAGGAAGCTCAATTATCTCAAGAAAGAAGCTATAATGCTGAGCCAAAGTGATGAAAATGTTTTTGTTTTAATATTTCTTTAATATATTTGTATCTTCACATATTACATTTCTAGACGAAACTGGTTTGTACATCTCTGTTGCCTGAGCAGGAGGAAATCATTATAATGAAAAGAGTTATTGAAAATGGTCCATGTTGTGTAATTCCCAGGATAAATGGGCTGAGTAGCAAATATTTCTGTTGTGAACTGTTTTATACTGAAATGTGCATTATTAAACCCATTTGTTGAACATATTGAAAGATTAAATATCTTTCTCTGACACTGGAAAATGTTTATTTGCCATTCCTCTCCTTCCTCTGCTCAGATCTTGTTAGATATTATTTCTGAATTTCTTGGAATTCATCCACATTAGAGGGGGAAATCATAGATTAAGAAACCAGAAACACAGAATTTACAATTTATAAAAACATATTTTAAACAAGATCATAAGAAATTTTAAAATCATATACATAATAGAAACAACATGTGGGACAGCAGAGAGGACAATGTGGTAAGGACATTTTTATACCATCATCAAGATCCTATGCACTGGGGGCTGGGGATGTGGCTCAAGCGGTAGCACGCTCGCCTGGCATGCGTGCGGCCCAGGTTTGATCCTCAGCACCATGTACAAACAAAGATGTTGTGTCTGCCAAATACTAAAAAATAAATATTTTTTTTAAAAAAAGATCCTATGCACTGAAGAACACAAAAAGTACATTAGCCACCAGGCTTCAAAAATAATAAAAAGAATGTGCGTGGTCAGGAAGGTCTGGGGTGATGTAACTGTGTTCTAAACTAATAACTGTTGCCTTTTAAAACAATGTGTATAGAATCAAGTTTTTTTTTTTTTCATTTCAGTTAGAGTAATTTTATGTGTACCCAAGTTCATGTTCTAGATACATCCAGAGGAAAAAAAGAGAAAGTCTGTTGAAAAATCAATAGAATACCTAACAAGTACAGTCAAGGTTAACAGTAGAAATTAGAAAAGTAGAAAGCTCCTTTCCACCCTAAAAGACTTCTTCAATGATCCTTTTCCTTTCTTCTCTAGAAACTCTACTCATATAAAATTGAATTGGAAGCTGCATATGAATGTATGTGATTATATAGTATATGTGAATATCTATATAATCATATGATTATATAATTACAATCATATAATTATATAAAAATCATATAATTATATGAATATAAATATTCGTTTATTTATTCATATATTCAATAAATATCAATAAATACCTACGAAGGGCCAACAATGTATCAGCCCTAGACTAAGCATTGGGACATGTTATAAATTGTTAATGTGGTATTGAGCTTCTGCAGCCAGCTGGAAGTTGAAGTATAGCATTGGAAGTAGGTGAATGGTGATGATAGTACCTCTTAGGCAGGTGGAAATGGAGGGAATCGAAAAGACAAGTGTGTATTGAAGATAAATGAAGGGGAGATGAGACCAGTTATATTTTATATTTCCCTCAAGTTTTTGCCACAATGGTACAGGAAAGCTATGAGAGGCTTTGAGGTACACAGACAAGAATTATTTATGTAGAGCAGTTAGAGTGTTTCCAGCAGTGGATCAGGGGATTGTTGTTGATATTTCCAACACAGTGAAGTTGGCCTGAGCGAGTTCCAGGGAGATTTTCTCAGGCAATGTTCTTGATATAAATACAAAAAGATAGTGGTCATGGTGTGGGTGTGCCCACTACTGACATGGCTAGAGTCTTGGAGTCAGAAAGGGCAATACAAGGACATGAGAAGAGAACTAATAGAGCCATTCAACTGCAAGGGATTCAGGGTTCATTTGGTAAGCAGAAAAGGGAGGGAGGGGAGAATGCGGAGGGATGCAGCAATAAGAGGGTTGTAAGTGGAGAGTGGACATTCTGAATACTTGCAATGCTTAAAGTCAGGAGTGATCATGTTAGTGCCTGGCTACAGTAGCGGGGGCAGGAGGTGTCAGGATTATGGGAACACACTATTGAAGTATTCATGGCTTCTTAGTATGAATTTTGAAATTGACAGAGGAGATGATGGAGAATGAGAATGTAGAATCAAAACATAAGCCAGTTGCTGTTTTCATTCAGAAGAGTGGAAATGCGTCTCATAAGAATTCAGTAAACAGCAGTCATGGTACCTGGAAGATGATGGAACGGAACTGGTATAAATTTCCAAGGAGAAGGAGAAAGAAGTCTGCAATTGAGTAGCCCAAAGTTTTCAAGTCTAGGCTTGTAAATGACTGGAAGATGAATCTTAAATGGATCAAAATTTATTTTGAAGATATTCACATATACTATATAATCAAAAGACCATCATTTTTTCCCTATGTGCATTGAAATCAGTGTTAATTTGCTGTTATTTATTTGATTATTTTTCATTACAGTTCAATTGTAATAAAAATTTCTGTCTCAATTTCTTTCTGACACTGTTTTTGAAGTATTTCTCCATAGTTTCCTAACCTTAAAATTTTTAAATAGTGGGAGAATACACTTACTCAAATATCATATGCCTTAGGTTTAACATACATCAAGTATAAGATCTACTTGGCAGAACTGCTCAACTGGAGAATGTGTTATTTTTCAAAGTAATCCTCTGAATCTAAAAGGAAAGCATGGCATACGGCTAATAGTTTTCCCCTGAAGACCATACTTTATTTATTTAATCTTACTCATATAATCACAGTCTTGAGCTAGTTTGTAAAACCACCCTTGTATTAAAATGTAAGCAGTAACTAATAAAATTATTGAATTACCTTTTGCTTTAGAATGGGGAACATAAATTCCCCTAACATAAATAATGGTCTCTAACTTCATAGACATACCAATATATTCACCGATATTCTGATTACTGCAGTGCCAGTTTTGTGCCCTTGTAAGTACTTAATTAAAGCATAGCAAATGCCCTTTAAATCACAATATAGCAAGTCCCTTCCAGGAAAACACTTTAGGGGCACAGTATATAGTAGCAGTAAAAACCGACGTTAACAAACACCTGTCCTATATAGTTAGGTGCTAAAAGGCAGGTGTTCTTACATTTATGATGCTTCTATTGTACTTTCCATCACTATTATAATGCTTATCTGAAAATTGATCATTTGAAAGATTTCATAGCTGCAATACTGTTTTTGCTTTATCACTTAAGAGCAAACAAACCCTATTCATTCATTGAGATGAACTTAATCTTTTCAATCATTCTTTAAGCAAATTGAGTTCATGAAATTCCAAAGTAAGATACTGCAGCTTTCCTACTTTCCTTCCTGCGGTGGTGGTGTTAATTCTTCTTTGGAAGATGGTCATCTTGCCTGCTGGATTCTTTTCTTAGCCTGACTCTGTTTGATATGAGATCAAAGGGCTTTCCGTTTTCTGTATCAATTAGGCTGGCTGTCTTGTCTCAATGAGATTAAGTAGCCTCTGGAGAGGAGAGACACCAGGCAGGAGGTAGAGGAGCTCATGGTCAGCACACAACATGGCTGTCTTCATTCTTTCTACAGGAGAGTTTGTCTAGTCTGATGTCTTTCTTCAGTGATTGTGTCTATGGCTCATTTGTTCAGTGCAACCATGCAGCACACACCAGATCTGATAATCAGTGGTTTGGGTTTCTAATAAGGCTTCTGAGACACATCAATTTTTTCCTCATTTGACATTTTCCTTTACTAGAGAAAGACCCAATTATTTTAAAAAAAAATTTTTTTTTTTTTTAGTTGTAGTTGGACACAATACCTTTATTTATTTATTTATTTTTTAATGTGGTCCTGAGGATCAAACCCAGTGGCCTCGCACGTGCTAGGCAAGCTCTCTACCGCTGAGCCACAACCCCAGCCCCCATTAGTTATTTTTGTTGCTGTTCTTTGCTTAATTTTTGTTCTGTAGGGTTCACACAAAGTACTAGAATATACCAAATAAATGCTAAATCTTATTCCCAATATTCATCCCAAAATTGCTTAAAGGAAACATTGTCAAAAATAGTTATTGTGCCCCAACAACTGTGCAAAACCACATCAGCCACTGTTCTCCTATTTAGGAACTTTATATCTAGAAGTTTCTAGCCTAAGTTTTCCACAGCCATATTGAACCACCTTTCTTAAGACTTTTATTATCTCGTTAAGAGAGTGAAGCAGTGTTTCAAAAAGAACAAATAAGACACCGGTATTTATTAACAACATTCTCTTAGCATATTTCCTCCCTATTCACTTTCAGAGATATCTTTTTTTTTTAAATTTTTTTTAAGAGAGAGGCAGAGAGAGAGAGAGAGAGAGAGAGAGAGAGAATTTTAATATTTATTTTTTTAGTTCTCAGCGGACACAACATCTTTGTTTGTATGTGGTGCTGAGGATCAAACCCGGGGCCGCACGCATGCCAGCGCGCTACCGCTTGAGCCACATCCCCAGCCCTTTCAGAGATGTCTTGCCAGTTGCTTTTTGAAAAAAAAAAAAAAAGAGGCCATCAGACATAAACTCCATGAGTTTACTGTTCTTGTCATCTTCAGACTTCTAGGTTTAAACATATTCTTACCTACTTCTCTATTATCCCACGAGAAAAAGTTCTACCCGCTACTAGGACAGCTTTTAACCTATACCCAAGAGGTGTGGATCCCTCAGATATCTCCTATGTGCTCCTGTTTTTGAATTATCCTTTCTCTTCTGGTTAAGCATGTGTTCAAGATGTTAAAGAAATAAAGAGCCGTGACCAACCAAAACAATCCCTCTTCCTTTAGCTCATGTTCTTTCTTACTGGGCTAACACCTTACCTTTCTTCATCATCAATTTTTTTTTAATTATTTAAAAAGTTTTAGTTGTAGATGAGCACAATACCTTTATTTTATTTATTTATTTTTATGTGGTGCTGAGGATCAAACCCAGTGCCTCACATGTGCTAGACAAGAGCTCTCCAATTGAGCTATAATCCCAGCCACACCATCAAGTTCTTAAAAGAGAGACATTTGCATGATTTATTCCATTCATGGGTTCCTATTCTTTTATGAATTCACCCCTGGCTGATTTCTGCTCCCATCTCACTGCTTTCCCCAAGGTGAGTTAGGACATTGATTTACCAATCAATGGACAATCTCTCATTCTTCTACTTCTCCCCTTCTCCATTTCCCACTAATGATTGTTAATCCTTCCACCAGAAAAATATCTTCACTTCTGAGTTTTGTTTCCTTCCTTCTCTTAGTCTCCCTTCTGTCCTTTTAAGTGTTCTGTCTCTTCCTCTATTTTCTCTTCCTTGATTCATCCCTTAGAAGTTGGGTTTCCCTGGGATTTTCCTCACCCTTCCCTCCTCCTTCTCCTCTCCTCATCCCTAGGAAATCTCATACACTCCTGACTTTTCTTCCAGCTACAGATCTACATCTCCAACTGTTCATAGGAATTCTCCTTAAGGCACCTCAAAATTCAACATGCTTAAAGAATCGGCAAGATATCCTCCCGGTGGACTACTCACGAATTCCTTCTCCTATTCTCCTAGCTCAGTCAGAGCCCTGCTCTCCCTTCCAGATGCCCAACAGTAAACCATGACCATCCTTCCTCTTGGTCCTACCTCCTGAGAAGACTTCTTCTGCCTTTCCATTCTTTATGCCATAAATTCCATCTAGATCTGAACTCATCATCTGCAAGATTGCATCTGGGCTTTCCCTTAATCTTCTTTCTGAGGTCAGATCATGTCATCTCCAGGATTAAAGACCTTTGGTTTCCAACTGCCTGCAGGATCTTCTGTAGCCCAAACTCTTCAGTGTAGCACATGATCACCTTTGTAATATGGACAAGCCCAGTTTTCTAATTACTCCCTGGTCTCCTACCCCTTACACACTCACACACTCCAGAATGTTCATCATCAGAGCCTTCACAGCTAGGCTCAAGATGCTCCTTTTCCCACTCTCTTTCTCTGTCCCCCCACCCCCATATCTCTATTCCCCCTTTAATCGGAGCCCAGAGGTCACCTCTTTCTATTTTGCCAGTCTTCACTGCCCCCTGCCCCCACCCCACTCCCACACCTCTCACAAAATTAATTGTTCTGTCTTTGCTGTCCCCAGAGCATTTTATGCATGCTTTCACTTAAAGTTCCTGTCTCATTGTGTTATGGCTGTGTGCCCCTCTTCCTCTGTCTCCAGATCACCGGGTTCTATAAACCACTTCTCTTTTCCCCTGTGAAGAATGCATCCCTCAGCTTCAACACTGTCTTTAAGATGAGATAGAAAGACTTAACCTTGGATAAAATTAGTAGTCCCAGATCCCTTACAATTTTCTATTTATGTTGTCTATCTTAGCACTTAGTCTATTAAGATTATCTGTTTACTTTTCCATTTCTTCCAACTAGAATGAGTGCATCTCAGGAGCAGGGGTTTACCTTACTCATCATTGCCATCCAAGTGATTAGTGTCCCAGCACCCAAAAGAGACTAAATGCCTGTTAAATAAACTGTCAATCCCTTAAGCCTCCATTATTTGTAATTTTAACTACGTTTACTATTTATTTTTACATGTCAAATGGTGCTTCCTTTTGGATAGATAAGTAGGATACATTTTATTAACTGATTATTATTTTGCTATGAACATTCCACCCACAGTAGCCACCACCTGTATAGATAATGGGAAAATTGCAATTGTTAGAGAAGGATCATATTAGGTTGGCAGAAAACCATCTTGATTTGTGGGAAACCAAGCCTGAGAGAATTAAAAGGAAAGGAGTGAATACATAGAATGATATATGGTGCTAACTCATGGCATTGGAATGCCAATAAATGTGTAACATCCCACACCCTGGAGTTTGTTATAATTATTAACCCCATTTATTAGAAAAGAGAATCAAAGAGAAGGCAACTGAAGTTGCTTAACAAATTTATGCTAAGAACCAAGAGAAAATGACACTGAAAATCCTCTCTATTCCAATAACCATAGTGTCTCTGTAGAGTATCTTCTACTGATGTTCTCTTTGTAGCCATCGAGTTATGGGACAAAGGAAAACATGGTCGTATTGATCAGCAAAGGTGGGCTTCAGGGTAAGCTGGGAAAAGTTGTAGGGGGAGAGATCAGAAAAACCAGCTCTTCCCTCTTCCCCTACTTTTCCCTATCCTTGCAGTTTTGCACAGGTAATGCAGGTCCACTGTAGAGGAGTGGATCAGTACAGATAACTCCCCTTGGCTGACAATTAGAATATTGATCTGAGTGAATCTAGTCTCAGAGCCCCCATTTTCCATGTGCTAAGAAATAGAATTATTTTGTGAACTCTTCATTACCTAGTTAGCTGACTTAAATAGTAATATTAATTAGTAATTATGTTAAATAACTCTACATTTTAGGTTGGTGAGCTCTCTCAAAAGAGGATTGCTTCAGTCAACCAAATACACCTACTATTACTGTATTTCTGTATTTTCCCCTTCACTTTTTTGTTTCTTTCTTTCTTTTCTTTCTTTTCTTTTTTAACCTTGAGTCATGCTGTGCTGTGCTGTGGGTATTTCCCAATATTAACCAACCCATGTGTATATATCTCCACTTAGCCCATATCCTGCTTCCTACACCCTGCTAAGCTTCATTTATGAATCATTCAAATTTTTACATATTTCAGAAATTACACATTTTCTTTTCAGCATATAGCAGCTACTCTTCCTCCCTTATTTGAAATGTTTTTAACATCCCTGCTAGATGAGCTCGCCATTGCTCATCTCAATTTGACTGATCATCTGTACTCTATTTCCTTTGCTCATCTTTTTACTTCTCCCAGAGCATGAGGAGTTGGGAAGAGTTGTCTGAAGGCGGCACCTGGCTGTGAGGGCACTTCATAGTTTGTTAATTACTTCTTGATCATTAGCTCATTTCAAGAGTATTAGGCAGGTAGGTGTGGTAGTGCATGCCTGTATTTCCAGTGGCTCCTGAGGCAGGAAGATTGCAAGTTCAAGGCCAGCCTCAGCAACTTAGTGAGGCCCTAAGCAACTTAGTAAGACTCAAAGTTAAAAGGTCTGGGGATGAGGCTCAGTGGTAAAACACCCCTGGGGTCAATCCCCAGTTTAAAAAAAAATGGCAGATGGAGGTTCGAGATTGGAAGAGCCAGGGTGGGACGCAATTTTTGTCTACTTTTTAGATGGAGAGCCCAAGGTGCAGATGACTGGCCTGCTAGAGGGTTTGATTTTCACAGCTGAGAGAGGTGGGGAGAGGGTGCATCCTGGTAGAGAGACAAAAATCAATTCAATGGGTATTTTTAGAATCCAGATCACCTCCTTATTGAGCAGAATCATCCTTGCTCACTGATGCTCAGGAGGTGAAGACCTTCCTTTTATTTTCAGGGACAGGGGAAGGCAAAGGAGGCAGTAAAGTACTAGGTGCTGTTAATGAGATAGTGGATTTTCTTACGCATTCTGTAACATCGTGAAATGTAGACCCAAGAACAACTTCCTATGCACTCCTAGTGAACTGGAAATAGGAAGCAGCGCTTCAAGTTATTTAAAAAGAACAAATTCAGCTTCACCCAAGGAGATGAAATTTGGAAGTTTACATAAGAGGTGATTTAGGCTAAAATTATGAGAAGCTTCCTGGAAATGAAACCATAACTGATTATTTAGGAAAGATGGGATGTTTGGGAGCTCAGAATTGCCTAATATGTAACACATACAAATAAATGTGTTTACCATGGGGATATATTTTGACAGCAAAACTTGATGAATCGTTTCTTCATATTGATATTTAGATTGCCCTCCCCTCTTCTGCTATAGGAGCTGCATCATGATTGAGCAGAGAGAACCAGGTAAAGAGCTTCTGATGGGAGGGCCAAAGCAGGGTTGGGCCAAATGAATCACTGATTTCACATGAACCAAAACTTTATAGGTTTCGGTTCTCTCTGTGCCTCATTGTCATGGATAAAGGAAAGGTAAACATGGGGAGATCCAGGTGAGGGCCACCTACTGTGGTTTATTAGGTCAGGCACATTTCCTTTCTGTGGCATCAGTATGTAAAGTATTCAAAGTTTATACAGAGGTGGGCGTGTGTGTGAGGAACACACCTGAGTTATTTGAGAAGGTAACAGTTTTGTGGAAGGACATTGGGTTGCAAGACATGGTGTTCAAGCCTCAGTCATGCCATTTACCAGTGTGGTCACTGGAAGCCATGTTAGCTTTCCTGAGCATGAGAAGAATTATACCAAATCCATCCTCTGAGGATAATAAAGTGATTGTGTCAATCTCTGGTCCTCAAACTGCACCATGCATTTGAATCACCTGAGAGCTTGTTAAAATGCTGAACTCGACAGGCCCAGAGTTTCTGGAATGGAGCTCAAGAATTTGTATTTCAAATAAACTCCTAAAATAACTGATGCTGCCAGTCTGGGGAAAAGAGTTTGAGAAACACAATGTAAGCCACAGGCACTGTAGTTTTTCTCCAGGAAGGAACAGTACCTTTACACATGCCCTTAGAGAAACGGAGAAGCAATGGTAATCACCTTGGAATTAAAGTGAAAATTATGCCAGCCAATTTGAGCACAGTGAAAACCACAGAAATCTCCAAAGAAATTGAACTTGTTTGGGGGCGGGGGTATTAAACATGTAATTATGTCCACATTGAGTTTATTTAAATGGTTCATCCACCTCTGAATTTGCTGGTTAACAGCACTTGGCAGGAAGTGGAAGTACGAAAATAAACAAGAAAGGCTCATCTCGTGGCATCACTGGGTTAACTGAACACAGGAAGTCCTGGAAATCTTGCAAGATTCTCTGTTCCTTTAAGATGTCTAGCCTGATTTTAAGACCCTGAAGTATTTTATGTTGATGAACATCTGAAATCAGCTACTTTCAATTTGCTTATCACTGGCTTTCCAGGCCACAGTGCAACTTTAAAACATTTGAAGATTCAAGGAACACAAATCTCAACCATAGCTACGTGTGTAGTCGGTTTCCTCTTCCAGTTGTCACACGCTTTATAGCAAAAGATTTCAGTGGATTTCTTAGAGTTAAACCTCAATAAAAGTTTTAAAAACAGAAACATTTTAGGCTGTGATAACCAACGTTGTCATCATCAACATCATCACCTTTATTAGTTCTATTACCAAGAGAGATGGTGCCAACAGGTCTGTCTGCCAGTGTATAAATACTGTTCAGCATTGAAGAGTTCAGACTAATTCAGAATTGTTGATTTATTGTTGTCATAAGTGCGTGGGAATGTAGACATTCAGCTTTGAGCATCAAAGTATTATTCTTTTTTCAAAATTGCCATAGATATTTCCCCTATTCCCATCCGAGTGAAATAAAGACAGCACATGGAATCAAACACACACAGCACAGTACTTTATGGACTTCCACAAGATATTTTAAAAGACAAATGGTACCATTAATGGGACAGCCACAAAACTTTGGCAGTAAATTCCTAATAGTCATGGAGCAAAATTTTCAAACCACCACAGAGCAAGATGTCAAGTTTCAATGTGAACACTGCTATTGTGAATATGACATCCTACTCTGGCGGGTTTCCTAGCTTTCTGTCTCACCGATTCCTTTCTTGACATTGTTCAGCTATTTCCTTTGTAATACAGAAACTCTCCCTTACAGAATCTTTTTCCACAGCTGGCTTTCATCACTTCTTGATAAATATTTCAGTTTTTTTCCACTTTATTTTCCTTTAACAATAACTGCTGCCCAATCAAATCATTCATCTTCCCCCCCCATAAGTATTTGTGGTATTGAAGGAGTGTACAATTCCCTATTTTCTCTTGCTTGGCATTTTCAGAGACTCTTAGTCTCAATTACACTTGGCAGTTTGAATAAAGTTTATTTAACTACTCTAAAATTTAGAGTTCAAAATTCATTGTGAACTTTTTTCCTTGTCCTATAGAGACTTTCATGTGTAAATAAAAGGCTAACCTTAAAACCTAAGATTTTCTTTGTAACTTGTGTAATAGATTGTGCACATTTATAAATAATATCCAGTTGTGGCACAGAAAAGCAAATATTATGCTTTAGAATGTCCAAAGTGATAATAATAACTGACATTTATTTTCTATTTACAGGAGGAGGTAGGTACATGACTAAGTTCTTCCTGTGCAGTAATTTATTAATCTTTTTCATTAACCACAGACATTAGAAATTTTAATGTAAGTCCCCAAGATGTTACAGATCCTGTCCTAGTTAGCTCAAAGTGGCAAAGTGGGATTTTCTAGTGTCACTCCTGCTTCCTTTGTCATTCTACCTATCCAAGAATATCTTTCTGTATGTCAGTGAGTTTGATAAAACAAATACTATTATGCATCTTGATTCTAAGCCACCATCAAGGGTATCATTTATTTAATATCATGTTTTCAAGAGAAGATGAATCCCTACCAACTATATATACTTCATATTATGTTTAGTCTTTTGGTCTCAATTATACTTTTTGGTATTGAGAACATGTACCCTGATTTTTTTTCATAAATAGAGATATTTGCAAAGATTGAAGTGTAGTATATAAAATATTTAAATATATACTTATGATATTACACTTATACTTAATATATAAACAACTATATCTAAGCATATCAAGCATATGTATATACTTAAATTTGTAGCCTTTTGCCATTATTTTAATTTTTATTGTAAACCTCCACTCTGCATAACTTAATCTTATTGATTTTAAGGAAGCTCAGTTATTGAATATTTTAAACTCAATCAGGATTTATTCCTTTGCTTTTTCCCTCAGTTACCTCTCAGTTTCTGGAGGTTTGGATAATATCATAGAACGAGTAGTAAGAGGGTATTTGCTCCTCATTTGTCCTTTACCCTCTGCTGGCCTCTGTGGGGAAGACAAATTCTGTATGACTTTTGTTGTCCACCTCTATCCTTTTGGCCTCCGCTCACAAGACCCTAAGCCCAGGGAACCCTTGATAACAAAGACTACCAACTCTGCCTCCTCCTTATCTTAAACATAAGGACTCTGGGATCTGATGACTTTCTGTCAGTGGCATCCACACCTTTCTTTGGAGTACAGGGATGGTCAGCTGTTCCTGGGTACCGTGTTGGAGGTGCTTGAGGCTGTTTCTAAATCCTACCTCACTATTACTTCATTGTTCAGGGTGAGAAAGAGGAGCTGGGCATGGCTCCTTCTTAGCTCTTTACTCACCTATTCTTCCTAGAGCCACCAAAATCTCTTCCTCAGGGAAGGAGAACTCAGCCTTAATCATTAGGTACACTCCTATCGCTATTGATGGTATATATACTCATGGACCAAGTCCTTTAGGAGTTTGATTTTTTATATTCAAAGACAATCTTTTTTAATTTTTATTTATTTATTTTTTGAGAGAGAGAGAGAATTTTTTAATATTTATTTTTTGGTATTTGGTGGACACAACATCTTTATTTTTTTAATTTTTATCTGGTGCTGAGGATCAAATCCAGCGCCCCGTGCGTGCCAGGCGAGCGTGCTACCACTTGAGCCACATCCCCAGCCCTCAAAGTCAAACTTTTAACACTCAAAAAAATACTTTTCTTTAAAGAAACTGGGCTATACCAAATCAAAAGCCCCAAATCAAAAATTTTCAAGACTGAAGCCTTTGCTATGGCTATTTTAAATATTATTGCCTCTTGTTTTCCCTGGGTTAACTTTTGCCTTGCTTTCTCTAGGGGAAATAACTGTCCCCCTGAGTACTGTTGAATAATGTTTACACTTGGAGGGGGTGATCACCAGGACAACATCAGAAGTCTTGGTTAACATGTCCACATGTAATCCCTCTACACATATGAAAAGATGTGAATATATAATACACAAGAATAAATGAATATAAGACATAAATATAATGAGGCATATTGTAATATAATGATTTTGTGGATTATATACAATTTATGTGTAACATATAAATGTATATCATTTTTATGTCTTCTGTTATGGTTTGGATGTAAGGCTCACATGTGAGACAATGCAAGAGGGTTCCAAGGAGAAATGATTGGATTGTGAGAGTCTTAACCCAATCAGTGATTTAATCCCCTGATAGGGATTAACTGAGTGGTAACTGAAGTGGTAGGGTGTAGCTAGAGGAGGTGGGAATTAGGGCGTGGCTTTGGGGTATATATTTTGTATATATATCTGGCAAGTAGAGATCCCTCTCTCTGCATCTTGATCACCATGATGTGAGCTGTTTCCCTTTGCCATACTCTTCCACCATGATGTTCAGCCTCACCTTGAGCCCCTGAGGAATGGAGCCAGCCTTCTATGGACTAAAACCTCTGAAACCCTGAGCCTTCAAATAGTCTTTTCCTCTTTACAGCTGTTCTTGTGAGATCCTTTAGTTACAGCAGCGGAAAAGCTGACTCAAACACCGTTCAATGTGTAGATGAATGTCATCAGAACCTGGGGGAGAATAATGACAATAAGAGTAGAATAAAAAAGAAGGGCTAGATAGCAGAGAAATTTCAAGGACTAATTGCATATTGGTAATACTATGAACACAAAACATTATCTCCAGTCAGCCCTCCGTATCTGCAACTTCTGCATTTATAGATTCAACCACCTGAGGTTCAAAATACTTGAAAAAAATTGTATCTGTCTTGAACATGTACAGACTTTTTCTTGGCATTATTCCCTAAATAATCCAGTATAAAAACTATTAACATGGCATTTACATTGTGTTAGGTATTATAAGTGACCTAGACATGATTTAAAGTATATGAGAAGTCATACATGGGTTATACGCAAATATTGTGCCATTTTATATGAGGCATTTGATATTCCCAGGTGTTTTTTGATATTTCTAGGTGGGTCCTAGAATGAATCCCCAAGGGACACTGAGGGACAACTGTATACTGGTGGGGATAATATTACAGATTAGACAGATTCTAACAAATCACCTTCTTTCACTTAAAGGTTGGGCTCCTCTTAGACCAGGCACTTACTATCCTTTGCTATTACAGAAATGATCTTGGAGGTTAAAAACCTTAAACAGAAGATTCAGAATTTTTTTTCACAGTCTGTTATGGTTTGAATATGTGTTGCCTCTATAGCTTATGTTGAGAGTTCATTCTCATTGTTACAGTATTAAGAGGTGGGGCCTTAGGGAGGGGGTTTTGGGGTAGGAAAGATGGTGAAAGAGAAGAACATCATTACCCTAGGTATATGTATGATTGCACAAATGGTGTGACTCTACGTCATGTACAACCAGAGAAATGAAAAGTTGTGCTCCCTTAGTGTACAATGAAATGAAATGCATTCTGCTGTCATGTATAACTAATATAAATAAATAAATAGATAGATAGGTGTGGCCTTTATGAGGTGATTGGGCAATGAGGAATCTGACCTATGAGGGAGTTTAAGGCAGATAAAGAAAGACAAACTCAGCCCCCTTTGCCTCTTTGCTTTTCGGCATTTCTGCCATATGGTAACAGCCTTTCTTTCCTCCAAAAGATGTGATGCTCAAGGTTCCATCATGGAAGCAGAGACCAGGTCCTCCCCAGACACCAAAAACTTGAACTTGGACTTTCAAAACCTTCAGATCTGTAAGAAATAATTTCTGTTCTTTATAACTTACCAATTTCAGATATTCTGCGATAGTGACCAAAATAGACTAAGACACAATCTAAATAAATTATATTCAGCAAAATATTTATGGAACATATGCCTACATGCAAAATTCTGAGTATAGTGTCACAAAGAATTCAGAGCTGATTAAAACTTAACTTCTGAGCTGAAAGTCATATAATAGGAACTGAACTGGTTATTAAAGAAGAGCTTTGTAAATTATAGAGAATTTAACAATCTTAATAATAATATAATTATATACTTATAAGATATCAGGGATTTAAAAGATATCACAGAACCAACAAGGTAGAAGCTCGAAAAATATAAAATAATGAAAGTTAGAACTGCATTTGCAACTAGAAAAAAAAAAAGAAAATTAGCAATGTCAAGTATGCTGAGAATGGTGATGTAGGCAGGTTTATATCTTGCTCTGGTGTTGCAAACTTAAACCACCTTCCTGGGAAATAATTTTTACTCATGAGTCAAAATTCTTCAATATGTTTGACCCAAAGAAATTATCTGATAAAGATGCAGGAATGCATTAATAAAGGTTTTCATTGCTATAAAATTAGCGAAAGCCAAAGTTGAATAGGTTTCCTAGTATCATAACATATACCTACCTTCTGATTTGGATGCCAAATGAATTGTTTCTCACAACCACCCCTTCACCTACCTCTTTCTACTTTGAGCTGGCATGTGATTATGTAGCAGACCAGAGCTGATTGACCTCATTGAGACCATCACCTGGGAAGCTAAAAAAAAAAAAAAAAAAAAAAAAAAAAAAATAGCAAGAGCAAGAACAAAAACCAGTGGTATGCATGAGAAAGAAAGAAACACCATGTTCTCTGTGTGTAAATGACTAGGAACACACATACACCAAGAGATGTTTGCAACCTTTTAATCATCATAAGGATCAGAGAAGCACAGGGAGCCAAATAGCAAAAGAAAAATTAAACAAGTACATATTGGAGACAGTCCTGATAGCTTAATAACCTCTGCTTTCAGTTTGTTCCAGAAGTTTAAGTGTTTTCTTGCCCTTAGTGTCTGAGGAAATATCTCAGTATAAGTGAGTACCCAAAGAGCATTCACTATGTAAACATGATCATGTTATCATATATGCATATGTCTTTGTGGGTAGATAAAATCAGGTATAGTGGTGCTGGGATTGTGACTCAGAGGGAGAGTGCTTGCCTTGCATGCGTGAGGCACTGAGTTTGATCCTCAGCACCACATAAAAATAAAATAAAGATATTGTGTCTTCCTATAACTAAAAAAAATAAATATTCTTTTTTTTTTTTTTTTAAAATTAGGTATATCTCTAAAAAGGAAATATCAGAAGTAAAAGGACAGTATTCTGTACCATACCATTTGCAAAGATTGAATTTATAAAACCCTAGGGTAACCTACAGGGTGGTGGTGGTGATGAGAACCAGACCAAGGATTTGGGCTAGGAGGATAATTTGCAAGATTTCATTTGCAAATACTTCATGGGAAGAATTCAACTTTGAGAAGGAAATTTGAACATAAGGGGAATTGAATAGGCAAAACATAAATAGGATTTAAAAACTAGAGTATAAAAGGGTTTACAATAAAAGTCCTCCCTACTATTCTTGTCCTCCTCTGATCAATTCCCAATAAATTAACTATTCTGCTTACCATCTTAAGTGAATTTCAATTGTTTCTTCTAACTTATAAGCAAAACAAATACAGATTTTATTTTTCTTCATTTGTTTACAAAGGTAAAATATTGCATATACAATTCTGCACCTTGCTTTTTTAAAAAATATATTTTGGGCTTTCCCTATCAGCATAAAGGAATCTTCCTTTTTTTTTTTTTTTTTTTTGTAGTTGCCTATATGCTCTAAGGTATAACTTTGTCATCATTCATTTAACTAGATCCTGTTGATAGACATTCGAGTTGTTTCCAGTCTTTGGCTATTCTAAACAGACTATAATGAATAACTTTGCACAAAAGCCACTTTTTACCTGTGCATTAATATCCGCAGGACAGATTCCTCCATAGGTAATTCTGAGTCTTTATTACCTTTCATTATTTGAAAGCATCCACTTGGCTGTCTCCTCTGTGGGGATGCACCCTGGTAGGAGAAAGAATGTGTTCGTATTAAGCAAAAAAACTGTGTCATCATAGGGTCCAAGTCACCCTGTAACACAGACCCTTAAGGGAGCCCAGCCCAGGAAAAAGAGCCACATTTCTATAATTTCAATGGGAGGAGAAGTGGTTCTAAAGCTATTGAAGAGGTGATACTAAGGTGGGGATGGTGGCAGGACTGGAGCAATGGACTATCGCTCAAACTTGAGGCCATGATTGCATTGTGGCTGCTGAGACCTGAGCAGTACTTTGCAAAAATTAGTGACCCCCACAGTGCAGGAGGGCCTAGGGCAAAGATGGCACTAGGGCAACTCTTTTTCTTGTTCTTACATTCTCTCACATGGTACTAATAAGGTAATAGAAGCCACAGTCCTATGAATCTGTGAATCCTGGACATATCTGAGTAATATATGTGTAGAAAACGGCAGAAGAGGGGGATAAAACACTATAAATGTTCTGTAGGGTGCAGGGTCATAAGTGAATATACCACTTTGCCCATTTCTTGATGTTAATAAATGCAACCCCTGCTGAGAACAGGGGAGTCTGTTTCTGATCTTTTCCAATATAGGCACATGTATTTACCAACATAAATAGTCTTTGTTATTATGTGAATAGGATATTTCTACACATCTATGTAATTCAGCAATTATCTGTTTTTATTTCAAATATATGTTTGGATATCTTTCCAAGTTAGCATATGAGATCTACATCAGTTTTTTAAAATATTGCACAAGTTTGTCATAATTTATTTAACTTATTATTACTACTAGTAATAACTTATTTATTATCTTTATTATATTATATAATTAATAATAAATCATTTATTATATATTTAATATATTTATTATATTATATAATTGATAATAACTTATTTATTTATTCGTGATTTTTGCCACTGGAAACAATGCTATAGCAAAATATCTTTATATTTGTCTTTGGGTATATATGTGGTTGTTTCTCAAGGACAGATACCTAGATGTAGAAATCTGTGATTGATGAGTACATATATCTAAAACTTCAAAGAATCAACTATCACATTGCCTTTCCAAAAAAAGTTTGTTAGTTTATGTTCTTGCCAACAGTATAAGGGAGATCACTTACATTCTTATAAATACTGAATCTCACTATTCTTAAATGTTTGCTAATTATATTTTAAAGTTATATAATGTTGTTTTAACTTAAATTTTCTAGATTGCCAAAGAGATTTAACTCCTTTTCATATGTGTCATTTTTATTATTTCTGTAAATTGTCCATTCCATTTCCTCTGCCCATTTTTCTCTTAGGTTGTTGTTAATTGAGTTGAAGAAATAGTTTTTGTGTTCTGTTGTTTGTTATGTCTTCTCCTAAGTCTGCTTATTGTTTTCTAACTTTTAAGTAGTTTGCATCTATCCCGACTCTTCTCCTAGCTGTGTGAGTCTGAATAAGTTCGGAGCCTCAGTTTTCTCCTCTATAGAATGGAGATAACATGATTTCCTTATTAAACTGTTGTGATAAATGCCTCCATAACTTTTGTGAAATGACAAAAGGTCATTCCTAGTAATGTAACAAACATGAATACATAATAGTATATGAATAGTGAAAAGGAAGAGTACTCTTCAATAATAGAAAGTGGGTTTAATAAATTATGACAAATCCATATGATGGAATGCTAAGCAGGTGTTGAAAATCATATTTTAGAAAACTATTTAATGACATAGAATAATGATCACCATAAATTTAAAATAAGCAGTTTACAAAAATATATAGTCTCATTTCAATGTTGAAAAATATATGTGATTATATATGTGATTTTTATTATGTCTTTAAAAGAAAAAGACAAAGAAGTCTCCAAAATGTTAATAATGGATCTCTGGGTTCCAAGCTTCCACATTTTTATTTTTTTAATTGTTTCATTTAAAATTTTCCTGAGTTTCTTTTATAATTAGAAAATGTTATAAAATGCTGTGTAATTTGTGCTACAGTGTAGTACCTGCAGATATGGGCAAAAGGAGGAGAAAGGCACAAAAACCATAGAAGGAGTCTGAAGAAGTGGATTTTGGAGTTTTGGGAGGAGGGGCCAATAAAAGAAAATCGGTCTACACCATGGACTTTGGTACTAAACTCGAGACACAAATGGAGATCAAAACAATCACACAATCACAGTTAGGAGCACAGATATTGCATGATCTCACGTAAACGTGGAATCTAAAAATGATCTCAGAGAAGTAGAGAGCAGAATGGCTGTTATCTGGCTGAGAGGGACAGAGGGAGAGTTGGTCAAAAAGTGCAAGGTTTCAGTCAGACAAGATGAATATATTTTGAGATCAACACAACAGACTGATTATCATCAATAATGATATATTGTCTATTTCAAAATCACTAAGAGTAAATTTCAAATGTTTCACCACAAAATAGTAAGTAAATGAAGTGATGGAAATGCTAATAAGCTTGATTTAATCATTCAATTGTATAAAGATTACATTGAACCCCATAACTAATCATACAATTATGATTAGTTAATTAAAATGACTAATTTTTAAAAAGTAAAAAAAATTAAATACATTGCTTGTATTAGTCAGATTCTCTAGAGGAACAGAACCAATAAGAGGTATGATCATAAAACAGGGGATTTATTAGATTGGCTTACACAACCAGAAGTATATAGTCCACAATAGCTGTCTGCAGGCTAGAGAGATGTAGGCACCAGTAGCCATGCAGTCCAAGATGCTGAAGGCTCAGAACAAGAGGGATCAACAGTGGTATCCTAGTCTGAGACTGAAGGCTTCTGGAAAGTTTCTGGGGAATCACTGGCAGAGTTCACTTTGGAAAAGTGAAGGAGCAAGAATCTGATGTCCTCAGGTGATCACAGCAGCAATCAAGAACCTGTTCAAGAATCCAGCTTGCATCTGCTGTTGCTTCCTTGTTCTTCCAGCTTTTATTCCACCCAGGCCTCCAACCTATTAGACAGTGCTGCCCACATTTAGGGAGGGTCTCCAGTTGCTATCTCACATACAATCATTTCTAGACACACCCTCATTGACACAGCAAGAAGCTTCTTAATCTTAGGTATCTCTTAATCCGATCAAGTTGACAATTCAAATTGGCGATTACATTACTCTAAAGAAACTTTCCTCTCTGCCCCAAGCAAAAACAATCACTGTTATTATTAATAAAGATTATAGGATGTGCCTTTAGGTCTGTTAGCTAAGCCAGCCGGCTTGTGAAGAGAATTAGATGGTCTACAAAGGCAGTCTTTGAACTACCTTCAGCAAGGAAAGGCAAGGTAGAATATATTCATTGCAAGGAAGAGACTGGGGAAGCAAAGGAAAGCTTGTTCCTTATCCAAAATTTATCAATTAAAAATTCACTCCTCTGTGGAGGGTAAAGAAGCATTACTTTAGGGACCCTTGCTCCATATGCAAATATAAAGCTAGAAAAAAAAATGAATGTACCCACAAGCTTGGGAAGTGTTCCATCATGTTAAATACCATAGGAAGATCAGCTAGGAAGCGTGCCAAAATAATACCTGTGGAAATGTGGAGAAGAAATCAGATTTGGAGACTTAACTGGAAGTAGGATGGTAGAGATAATCTTCATAGATGTCCCTTTTAAGAAATTTGGCAGTTAAGAAGTAAGAAAAAGGATTATAGGTTGAAAGGATGCCTAGTGGAAACAAGGTTCGATTTTTATTTTATTTTTTTAAAAATTTGTTTTATAGAATCAGAGAAACTAAGGTCTATTTATTGCCTGAAGGGAGAGACTGGTGAGGGAGTATTTGAAGAGAGAAGGGAGACTGGAGGTACTAAGGTTGGGATTTGGTTGGAGGCAATGTCAAGTGCATTTTTTTGCAGGAGTTTCCATCAGTCATTCAGCCAAGAGAGCAGCAGTGCAGTATAACCAGGAGCTGACTAAGGGTATGAGAAACACATTTGGTTAAGTGTTTAATTGACCAGTTTAATTGACCAGTTATTTAAATTTTCCAGGATCTCAAAAGCAAAGGAAATAATATTTTAATACATTTATTTTTTGGAAATGGACCAGACAGAACTGTTTTTTTGAAGACTGGGAAAAAAACCCAAATAAGTAAAATACATAAAAAATTTAACCAATGAAGAATCTTGTTTTCTGAAACAAAGAAATCTATTCTAGAGAATAACATTTAAAACAAATTTGGAAAAACAAAAAGTTTAGGATGTGGTGAGCTTACAGAGTAAAGGTTGACTTTGTTAACCAACTCTTGTTTTATCATCAAGTACAGTTCTATTAAAAATACATATATTTATTTAATAAGGTAAATTGATATGTCAGCTACATTAGAAAACCATGTGGGGTCCGGATGATCTACTGAGGGACCGTGTATGCCTGTAGCAGTACCTGATTTGGAATCCATATTCAGATTTGGACATATTCAAGAAGACAAAACAGACCAACCTACATAAGCATTGGTTTTATCTGGTTACTATGAATGTTAAATCCTTTGCTCTCGTGAAGCTTTATAACTGGCAAAAGAACAAAGTTAGAACTTAACAGTGCTGCTATTTTTAATCAGTCATGTGTTCCAAATTCATTAATTGCATACCAGCTCTTTAAAATGAGTGTGCTTGGCTAGGAGACAGACGTTGTGTTTTTTAAAGAAAGCATTTTCTTCAATGTCTACTTTATAGGAAGATAATCTATATGAAGATTTTCTTTATTACAGATTAACCATAGATGGGATACTGAGTGCAATGCAATATTAGAAAATGCAATATGGAGTATTTGACCTCTTCCACATTTGATCCTTTCTGCTCTATAGGCTGTTTTCACTGGAAGCCTTCTTCATGTATATGGGAGGTACTAATCCCTCCCTCCTAAATCAAGAAACAGACATTCAATTACCTGGTTTAAATAAAAACCCAGGGGAGCATCTAGGAAAGATGGAGATGAGACACAGATTGCATATTTAAGTCAAAATTTAGAAAACAAAGCAGATTTGCCATATCAGGGTCAGAAACACATTCTAATTAGTTAAGTAGAAGGAAACAATATATGGAGGATAGAAAGATTCCTCCATATGACCCCCTTGATATGGTTTAGATATGAGGTATCTCCCCAAAACTCATGTGTGAGACAATGCAAGAATTTTCAGAGATGAAATGATTAGATTATGAGAGACATAACCTAATCAGTGGATGAATCCACAGAAATGAATTAACTAAGCAGGAGGTAGATTGGGTGTGGCTGGTCACTGGGACTGTCCCTTTGGGGTTTATATTTAGTCCTTGGTAAGCAGACCTCTCTCCCTCCTTGTCTTTGTGTTCTAAAGCTGCTTTTCTGTTACATACTTCTGCCATGATGTTCTGCCTCATCTGAGGTTCAGAGCTATGGAATTGATCAACTATGAATTGAACCTCTGAAATTGTGAACCAAAATAAAATTTTACTCCTCTATGTTTTTCCTGTCCAATCTTTTTGTCACAGTGATGAAAAGTTAACTAAAACACCCCTCTTAGGTCAACTCATGTATTTTTATGAATGTACCTAATAATGTGTTCCATAAAAACAAGTTGTCTATTGCTAAGAGCCACAGCCAAGTAATATGATGCATGGCATTTTTGGTCTTGAAAGGTGACACCAGCTAGCCATTGAGATGATATGATTATGTTAAGATTTGCATTCATATGGATATTGGACTCCTGCTGTTCACCTAAGCCTGCTACAGGACTCCTGGAGAGTTCCCATTGGTTGGGGAAGTACAGTAGAAGGGAATTCCGGGGGAGGAACTTCCTCTGGTGTGCCGGGAGAACACCCCGTGGGTTAATTGGGATTGTTGGGGGGGGGCGTGGCGTAGGGGGCATTGGTGGCATTTTCAAATAATAAAGTTTGTTCTTGCTTGAGTGGCTCCTGATTTTGTGTCTAGCCAGACCGCGGCAGTCTATCATAGGTAAACAGAATGTTTCTGAAACACCATTTAAGGAAATGTTTCTTGAAGGATTGCACCAAAAATGATAATGAATTTTGAAGAGTCCAGAGTCACGTCAGAGATATTATTTTACCATGTTTTGATGAAATAGCTGATAGGAATTAGTTTTGGTTTGTATTCAAGGTCATTGTATACAGTAAAACAAATTAGGAGTCAAAATCTTGACTTTGGTGTCAAGTAACACCCCTCTCTAATCGATTGAATTAATGTGACAAAGACAGTGATCAAACTTGTGCATACTCAGTCAAAGGGAAGGAAATTGTCAGACTCTGTCTCTAAAATTCAGTTTAACAATTTTATCTCAGTCTTCTCTTTTTAGCCCAAGTAATGAATCCATCAATTAGTCAATCAATCAACAAAAGGGGGGGATGAAAAGATATGAATAAAGGAGAAATTTCTTTATACTTGTATCTGAATATTGTAAAATGAGTAACAAGATTTCTTTGGGAAAAATTAGCTTTTATGTATTGGAATTAACAGTCGTTCTTGTGAACATAAAATATTTTCTTTTTATTTCTTTTAAGTTATCACTTTTGTTTTCTAAATCAGAGATCATCATGCTTTCTTCATAAAGGAGAAAATGTTTTATTTTTTGTGGGTCATACCTTTTCTCTGACAATGATTCAGTAGTCATAGCAATGTGTAAATGGTTTGGTGTGACTGTGTTCCAATAAAACTTTATTTATAAAGCAAGTGACTAGATTTGATTTTGTAGTTTGTTATATTTAGAAAACTTGAAAACAATTTTTTTTTATCATAATAACAACTAGCATTAACTGGAAACATTATGTGCCAAGTATTATTGTATAATCTTTATTAATTCATCTAATATCCAACCTAGCCCCAATGCTATTTTTATAGATTAAGTAACCAGGCTAACATCATACAGCCAACAAGTATTGAAGTAGAGATGTGTTAATGGCCTAGTTTCAGTCTTAATTCTTCACTGTAAAAAGTAGATGTCAACCAAGCAACAATCTGCCCTTTTATACTGTCACCTTATTAATTTCCAACTTAGGAAAGACTGGTAGGTAGGTTTATTTCATAGGGCCTGTGTTGTCTACCTGATGTCTCCTCTTCTCTTTTCATTTTACCCCCATTTAGGGCTCTCCCTTGACTGAGCCCAACCAGGAGTCAGAAACAGAGAGTGATGCATAACAAAGGCCAATGCTCATCTCAACTTAGGAAAGACTGGTAGATGGGTTTACTTCATAGGACCTGTGTTGTCTACCTGATGCTTGTTTGCCCCTTTGTGACTGGTTGGCCTTAATTCACTATGCTGCAGCTTCCCCATATGAATAGCTATAGGAAAGAAGATATGAGCCAGGCTACATCTCTATAATGCTCTGGCTTTTTGTTTTTCATAACATATCACATGAGCTTGTAGAGATAAATCCAAATTATCAAGAAGTCTTGGTGTGCTTAATGAGATTTCTGACTTAAAGAGCCACATTGGAAACTGTACACTGCAAGGGTCTACTCAACATTGCCCAAAGGAAACTTACATACTAAAGACAAATCTCGTAAAGGGAAGTCTTAGGTGGACATATCTCTGCATCTCTCCCTCTCTTGTGGTTTGAATATAATTTGTGTCTCTGGAGGATTCATTGTGTTCAAAAGCTTGGCTCCAAGGTGGTTCTGTTGAGAGATGGTAGGACTTTTGGGAGGTCCTTAGGTCATTAAGGGTGTGAAATATTTCGCAGGCAACACCTTTGGTAATCTTTGAGAGAGTTGTCATCAGAGGAGTAACCCTGGCCCACTCATCCTTTCTCTTTCTGTTCCTGCGCAAGATGGGATCATCTTCTTCTGCATGTGCTACCATCATGATGTGCCACTATCTGTACCAGAGGCCAAACAATGAGGTCACCTGATATTGGACTTTGAAACTCAAAATCTAAGCAAAATAAACCTTTTGTCTTTATAAAGTTAGCTCAGTGTTTTGTTGTAGTAGTGCAAAACGACTACTACACACTTGTTCCTACTACACACTTGGGGACTCTTCTTCAAGGAGCTTCTTCAAAACTGTACAGTGTGAAACCTCATTTATGTTTTTGAGAATTCTCATCTGTACCCCACAGACGATGGTGTGGAGCTTGGTTCTATCTATGCCCCTATACTCCAGACACTCCATAGAGTCCAATCCCTGTAAGGATTCCATCAAGGGACTCTCAGCTTCTGACTACTGGTTGGGCTCAGTCAAGGGAGAGCCCTAAATGGGGGTAAGATGGAAAGAGAAGAGTGAGGTCAGGATGTACATTCCTTGGCTCACTTCTTCAAGGTAGCTGACCTGGTCAGTTTTAGGTGTCAATGTGGTCAGATTATAGTCTTCCACATTTGATCAAACAGTAATCTAGGTATTGCTCTGAAGATGTTTTATAAATGTGATTAAAGCCCATAGTCAATTTACTTTGAGGAATATTATTTCAGCTAATTTGGGTAGATCTGACTCAGTCATTTGAAAGATCTGATGAGCACACCTGAAAGAAGAACAAATTTCAGCTGTGAACAATTGCTTTACCCTGTGCCTGAGAGCTTCAGCTTGCCTTTCCTGATGGTGGCCTGCCAGACAGATTTTGGACTTATTTAGCCAGCTCTTATAATCATATAAGCCAATTTCTCTCTTAACACATAGCTCCTACTGTTTCTGATTCTCTATTTGAACCCTGACCAGTAGGGTGGCTTTGAGCTGACTGTGTTGCATAACAAAGGCCAATGCTCCTCTCAAGACTCTACCTGACTCCCTCCCTTTGTTTTGTAACTGCCTCAAGCCTATGGGTGGTAACAGCTTTAGTTACTGTTCCATTACTAGTAGGTCTTCCTGTGTTCTGTATTTGTACATAGTCCCTCTATGAGTCAGCTGTCCCTGAATGTTTTTGCTTTGAATGTACTATTTCCTCTTTGGATCCATGTTATATGTCCAGTAATTAATGCTTGAAATCCAAGACAATCATCAAATAAATTACTTTACTTATTCAAAATATATTTGAGTGTCTATTAAGAACTGGCCAAGAGTCCAGAGATGTGGTGGTTAATGAAAACAACGGAGTCCATGTCTTTGGGAATTTACAGTTTATGGCGAGATAGATAATTAAGTAAAGAATTACTGCTCTGTGTGGTAGGATAGCAAGCCATGAGAGCACAGGGGAGGGGTTCTTAAGCTAATATTGTGTGGAGGCATTGGGGAAAACTTCCTGTAGGATGAGGTGCCTAAGATGAGGTCTGAAGTAGGAGAAAGAATGATCCAGGAAAATGTTGGGGTATAGTGGCTGACCTGTGTATGTGGTACAAAGTATTTCAGACAAGAGAGCAACATATGGAAAGCCCTAGGATCTCAAGAGAGTGTGGCTTTCTTAATACCTTCAGGGTCATGGATAGAGGATAGAGAACATGGGCTGCAGAGCTAAGCAGACACCAGATCATGAAGGATCTTGCCACCATGATTACAGGTCTGGGTAGTGTAAGTTATTGGAGGGTTTTAGGCCTGGGGATGTTGTACTTAGATCTGAGTTTTAGAAAGAATGTTCTTCAGAGTTGAAAAATTCCTTAGGGGGTGGGCCTAGAGTTCCAGTTATGCAGGCAAGAGATGACAGTGACTTGCACAATAGTTGAGGTCAGATTAGAAAAAAAAAAAATGATGGTAGGTTTCTAGAGATGTTTAGAAAGCAAAGTTGACTGACTTTAAGGAAAAATGAGACTTTTGCCTCTGGGAACTAGGGAAGGTAAAAGAAAAAAGAAGAGTGAAAGTGAACATTAGGTTTTAAAATTGAGTCGACAGATGATGGTGCATTTTCTGAAATAGAAAGCACAGGTTTGGGGAAAAGAAAATAGGTTCAGTGGTGATTGTGTAAGTTTGAGGGACTTGTGGGATGTGAAGGGGGAGGGTAAGCAGGAAGGTATAAGGGCCTGAGTTTGAGCAAACTCTCAAATAACAAGTAGATGGTAATTGACACTATGGAGTTGGGTGAGAATTATCAAGGAAAGACTATAAAGTAAAAAAAAAAAAAAAAAAGTAGGGTCTGAGGTCAAAACAAGAAATGCAGTGTTTGAAAGGATAGTGAAGAAACGATCTTATGAAAAAGAGTCTGAAAAGAAACAGAGAAAGACCAAGAGAGGAGGGGGTGCTCCTGAACTCTTGGAAGATAGTGTTTCAAGCATTTTTTAATGCAAAGGTGTAGCAGGAAGGGCCTGGGAATTGCATTTGGGGAATAAAGACATAAGTCTCTCCTTCTATCCCAGAGAGAGTACAGGGAATACATAACCTGTATCTGAGAGCCTGTGGAAAAAGTGTAGCTTTCTCAAGGGAGAGGTACGTCTTCTTTAGGTAAAGGCTGTGTACTTTCAGAGGAGTCTGAGAGAAGGGGTTCCTTCATCACTCCAGGGGGTTCCGTAGGATTTGGAGGTAGTATTGAAGAACATGCCCAGAGCTGCATGGTGATGTCTTTACAGGGCAGTGTGTGCTCCTGATGTGGCCTCTGCCTCTTTCCTACCACTGTCACAGAGTTCCTAACATTCCGGCAGTATAAAAGCACTAACTTTCTGGCATGTGATAATATTCCATAACTGAAGAGGGAGAATGGATAATACCATATGCATATAGATGATACTCCATAACTCCAGCTGGTTCATAATCATGACCAGTGGGGCTAATATGTAAGAAAGAAGAAAGCGTTTTCAAAATAAATCACATCTGAAATAGTTAGGGTTAATTTGACAGGGTTCGTGTGCTGCTATATACATTAGTAACTCCCAAAGGACAGACCAAGAAGCTTTTTCTGATTCAAGGCAAAATGACAAAAATACCAATACTATAGATTTTTTATTTTTTATATTGAAAGGGTACAACACAATGTTTGAGATATGTATATATTAAAATGATTATTATATTTAAGCAAATTAACATATCCATCATCTCATATAGTTACCTTTCCTCTTTCTTCCTGGAGATTTTCTGAGTCTCAGGGAGAAGCTCTGGTTTCAAGTCTCCCAAGAAATGGTCAGGATAGAGATGGCTAGAATTTGAAGGTAGGGACACATGTGCCGCTGATGGGGGCTTGATGATCCCTAATATCAATTATATTGCACCACCACCCCAATCCTCTGCTCAATGCTTAGACTGTCATATGCAATTAACCTTTCATTTGAGAAGAAATAAAATTCTGCGTTGTGCCTTTTAGGAAAGTACTTACACAAAACTAGTGACTCAGTTGCCTCCACTAAAACAATTATTTTATACCACTCTGAGAGTTCAATGAACTGGTAATAACTAAAACAACTAGTGGAAGGTCTGGAAAGTTTCACTACTAATTTAAGTTCAAGATTTTCTGCTCCCCTTCTGTGGCCAAATTCCTCTGAGAAAACATTTCCAAGTACCTCTGGATACCTTCAAATTTCATCCTACATTTCAAGGATATGAAATTTAGCATACTAAAAACCAGTCCTCTTGGGTGGGTGGGGGAAGCTGGAAAGCTCTAATTTAAAGGAATTAAAGCAAGAACTAAATTGTAAGAAAGTCTTTAGAGTGGAGTTCAAACAAAAGCCATATTTAGTGAACAGCAAACATGCTTTTAACAAAACCATATAACACTGTTAGTTACATAAATGTAAGTAGCAAATCTATTTGGCTAATTCGGAGGATAAAAAAGCATAGAAGGTGGGAAAAGGTATTTTGTTCCTCAGACATAAGCAATAAAATCCAAGGATGGAGGGTAGAGAACTTTTTCTTCTCTGAGTTTCTTCCTTTCTTTTTCTAAAATAAATGTTTTCTTCCTGTTATCTTGCGTCTGCCCCTTTCCCATGAAGCTGAGAGAAGAGATTTCATTTTATCACAGCAATGGCTGGTCAGACTGGAAATCAAATGGTAGGGTGTCTTGGTAATCCCTTGATAAATCATACTGAGATAAAAGCACTTTGCTCATTCTGAGATGGAGTGAAATATCTGGGGGCCAAAACTGGTTCATAGACCATGTGCTGATAAGCTCCTGCTTCAGAGGAATTCAAGCTTTTGAGAAATCCCTTCTTAGTCTTTTGGGTTGCCAGTTTGTTTTTACTAGTAATTGCACATTAAAACTCTACTTTGTTTCACATTACAGATGACGTCTAGGATGATGGATGACAAAAGACAGATTACCAAGGGAAGTTGTGGAAAATCTAAACTATTTTAAGAGAAGAAAAATTTTAAATTAGTAGTAATTAAGAGCAGTCAGCCTAAAGTCAAGGTGTACAGACTGTATATTAAGGTCACTTCAAATCCTGTAATTAGACAATTTTGTTGTTAAGCCCAGTATTTTGTGCAAAAATAAACCTATTCTTTGAAAGAGCAAAATTAAACAGAAAAAAAATCATAACTATTACCAGATAAACTAGGGTCAATGGTAGATTATTTTCCTAAGTATTTGTGTTCTTATAAAAAACACAGGATTAAAAAAATGCCCATAAATGTCTCAAACTACATATTCATGTCTATTATTTTCTCAGTGAGTAGCTTTATAGCATATTTAATGCCCTTTTTTGGCATTTATTTGATTCTGCTTTGCTTTTAGACAAGGATATATATAAACACTGGCTTAATAACATAACAAGAATTTGACTCAAGTAGAAAAAATGCCTGGAGGCATAGAGGCATTTTCTGTTCATTTTTTCTGGCCTCAGCTGAAAAAAAAAAAATCACCTTTGTAGGGTTGGGGATGTAGCTTAGTGATAGAGCACTTACCTAGGCATGAGGCTGTGAGTTTGATCCCCAAACTGGAAAAATAAAATGCAGTCTTTACAGAAAGCTTTCTTAGCTTTACTGACTCATGTAGTCATTCTCTCCTCCATTCCCCTTTCCCATAGCACTTCATCTGGATCTCTGCTATAGCATTTGTCTATCTTTCTAGTGAAACTGTTTGCTTCTCTCTAAGCTAGGAGCTTTTCAAAAGCAGAGGCAAAAAATATGACTAAATAGAAGCTCCCAGTCCCCATTTTAAAACTTGTAATATCCACAGTGAACGCGTTTGTGAAAACCACAAAACTTGGGAATGAGAGTGGGACGCGTGCATGGACCAAGAACTTAAAAACAGAACAAAACAAAAAACCACAGAGAAAGAAAAAAGGCATCACTTCCACCACATTGCTCCTCCCTCAAGTCAGCACAGTGCTATAGAGAGGATTCCCTTGACCTCCAGCTTCTATGGTGGGAAAAGAGAGCCTGAGTTTCCCAGAAACTCAGGCTCATTTCACCCAAAAGCTCATGACCATCTCACAACACAAAATGAATTTTGTCCATTTCCAAGGGTCCCCATAATCTCAACAGTTTCAAGATTGCATGAAAATTCAAGTTCAAATTCTCCTCTGAAACTCAGGGCAAGCTGTAAAAGTCAAATCCTATAAAATCAAACAAGATTTACAAGTATCCAATATGTAAAGGTACACATAAACATTTCTATTCACAAAATAAGGGTATATAAAGAAGGGATAGGAAAAAGAAAGACCAAAATCCAGCTGGGCAAACAAGTTCTGTAACTCCATGTCTGACATCTGGGGCACATGGCAAGGTGATATATTGTCCAAAGAGCTTGTGTAGTTCTGCCCCTGTGGCCTTGTTTGTTGCGACCCAAGTGGCCTTTCTGTTGGCTTGTCTCTGCTCAATTTCTGTACCTTTCCTCAGTAGATGTTCCAAAGTACTGGCATTTCTTAATCTCAGGGGTCTCCACTATAGCTTTTGCTTCCTCCTTATATCTCTATGCATCACACTGTCAAGTGCTGCATACAGGGACTCTAACCCTCTTGCACTTTGCCTGGCCTCCAAGGCCTTCCTTTGAAATCTTAGTGGAAGCATCCATGACACTCTAACTCCAGTTTCCCGCATTCCTGCAGAACCAGCACCATGTGGTTGGCACCAAGGTCTGTCGCCATCTTGAGCAGCAGCCAAGCCTCCAGGGACCCTTGCGGCATCAGCCTTTGGGTGCATGGGTAGCTGAACACGTTGAAAAAACTTCTAGGTCTCCTTGTGCAAGGTATCCTACTGATCCTTCTCAAGAGAATTCTTACATTTACTTCCTTGAGTCTGAGATGGATATGATCTTGCCAATTCCTGAGATAACCTCAAGCCATCTTTCTTATTGTGAAGTCTTTAATATTTCTTTAGTGGCAGTATATCTTTAACTGCAACTTCTTTAGCTCCAGTTTTACTCTTGCCTTTAAAGTTCAAGTTTTTCAAGTCTTTCTGCTCCACTTTCTGCTTCTGAATAGCACAATAGATTTGGCTAAAAGCCTCCAGCAATATCCATGACATCTTCTGAATGCTATGCTGCCTAGAACTTTCTTTAGCTAGATTAAGAAATCCATTGCTTTTTTTTTTAATTTTTTAGTATTTATTTTTTAGTTTTTGGCAGAGACAACATCTTTGTTGGTATGTGGTGCTGAGGATTGAACCCGGGCTGCACGCATGCCAGGCGAGCGTGCTACCGCTTGAGCCACATCCCCAGTCCTCCATTGCTTTTAAAATCAGCCTCACAGAAAGTCTCAGAACATTGGAAAAGTGCAGACAACTTCTTAGCCAGAACATGACATGAATTGCCTCTAGTCCAATTACCAGCAGTATCCTCCTTTTCCTCTAAACCCTCTTGAGCCCTGTCTTCACTGTCCATGGACCTATTTGGCATTCTGGTCTTCTGAGCTCCCATCAGAAAAGGCCATTAAACTCTGCTTAAAACAGTCTAAAGCACTTCTAGCTTGCACTGCTAAGCATCTCAAAATTCCTCCCATCAAATCCAAAAGCTCCAAAAGGTTCTGAAACACATGGTCAGGTTAGTGACAGTAATGACCCCATTCCTGGTACCAATTTCTGTTTTAGTCAGCTTTTTGCTTCTGTCACTAAAAGACTGACCAAAATAATTTTAGGGTAGGAAAACTTTATTTGGGAGCTCATGGTTTCAGAGGTCTCAGTCCCTAGACAGCTGGCTCCATTCCTTGGGGCTTGAGATTAGGCAGAACATGATGGTGGAAGAGTGTGGCAGAGGGAAGAAGCTTATGTGATGATCAAGAAGCAGAGAGAGAAAAAGCCTTCACTTTCCAGATACAAATCTATACCCCAAAGGCATGTCCCCAACACCCACCTTCTCCAGCCAGATCCTACTGGCCTTTGGTTAACTACTCAATTAATCTCATCAGAGGATTAATTTACAGATTGGGTTAAGACTTTAAGAATCCAATCATTTCGTTTCTCCTCTAAACCTTGGATTGTCTCACCCACGAGCTTTTGGGGGACTTTTAATACCTAAACCGTAATATAACCAAGACAAGGACATATACTCTTATCAGTTCTTTTCATAGTACTAGAAGTCTAAGCCAGAGCAATTAGGCAAGAGAAAAAAATAAAAGGTATTCTAAAAGGAAAGGAAGAAGTGAAGTTTCCTCTGCTGATGTCAGTTTATATATATACAGAAAACTCTAAATACTTCTCCAAACTACTGTTAGAACTGATAAACAAATTCAGTAAAGTTGCAGGTCAGAAATCAACATTCAATCCTAGCATTAATGTATACTAACAACAAACTATCCAAAAAAAAAAAAAAAAGGACATAAGGTCCCATTTATAGTAGCAACAAAAAATGAAAATACTTGGTAGTAAACTTTATCAAGGAGGTGAAAGATTTGTAAACTAAAAACTATATAATATTTATGAAGAAAATTAGAGAAAACACAAATAAATGAAAAGATACCTTGGTTAATGGATTGAAAGATTTCATATTATAAAATGCCCATTTACGCACAGCACTCTACTGGAACATACATTAATATATCCATTATGGAGAATAGTATGGAGGTTCCTCAAAAAACAAATTAAAATTCTGATCCAGCAATCCTACATCTGGGTATATATCCAAAATAATTGAAATCAGTATGTACAAGAGATATCTGCATTCCCATGTTCATTGAAGCATTATTCACCATAGCCAAGATAATAAATTAATGTCAGTGTACACCAATGGCCAAATATTCAATGAATGGGTGAGGAAAATGCCGTTTAGATGAGGGAAAGAGGAAATATTGGGGAATTATACTGGCCAAATTATATTGTCATATTTTGTACATGTACAAATATGTAACAACAAATCCCACCATTATTCCAACTATAATGCACCAATAATATATGAAAAGAAAAAAATGTGATACACACACCACACACACACAATGAAACACCAGTTTAAAAAAAAATAAGGAAGTCTGTCATTCCTACAATATGAATGAACCTGGAAGACATTATACTAAATGAAATAAGCTAGGTGTAGAAAGACAAATACTGCATGATTTGACTTTTACCTGTAATCTATAGAACCTATAATCTATTGAACTTGTGGAAGTGGAGAGTAGAATGGTTATTACCAGGGTCTGGAGGCGGGGATGGGGATGAGTGTGCATGGGGAAAAATTGGCTAAGATTAAAAAATCCAAATTAGGCAGGAGGAATAAGTTTTCAAGATATATTGTACATTGTATTAATCATAATGTGTTATATATTTTTAAATTGTTAAAATAATATATTTTGAATATTCTCATTACAAAAAAAAATAATTGGCACCCGTGGAGACGGATATGTTAATTAAGTTGATATAATTGTTCTACAATGAAAACAAGATCTCTAGCCATCAGGTAATATAGATCAAATTTACTCCTTGAAAATATATAATAATGCCATTCACATCACATGAAATTAAATCCCCTAACATCCCTTTAGGTTGCTTAGACAGCCCCAGCAATCACATAAGCCAATCCATGTACATAAATTTCAAACGTCTATGGGACACATAAGACCATCACATTTACTCTTTGAAAATATATAACAACATAACATTTATTCCTTGAAAATATATAATAATGACAATCAAAAAATAAAAATTTAAATGCAAAAAAATTAAAGAAAAATCTAGGATGTAAGGATTAACCATTTTCCATATATCCAACATCAGTGCACCTTTGTAGTTACCCCATTCTGCTCACTGAATGAATGGGGGTGTGGCTGGGCAGTCTGTCATCCAGTTTTTAAGTTAATTGTGTGTGTGTGTGTTTTTAAAATAATAGCTTTATTGAGATATAATTCACATTCATACACATCCCCTATTTAACATGTACAATTAACTTGTTTTAAGTATATTTATAAAGTTGGGCAGCCAATATTGCTCATTCCAGAATATTTTCATAACTCCCCCAACACTCTGTATTTATTAGCAGCCATTCCCTACTTCTCTCCAACCCCTGTTTCCAGCCCAAAGAAAATACTAATTTACTTTGTGTTTTTACAGATTTACCTCTCATGGACATTTTGTATAAATGGAACCATATAATTTGTGGTATTTTATAATTGCCTTCTTTCATTTAGCATGTTTTCAGTCATTTATGTTAAAGCATGCATCTGTACTCCATTTTTTAAATTTCTGAATGATATTCCATTGTATGTGCATAACATTAATTGATTAATTCATCAGTTGATGGATATTTGGGTTATTTCCATTTATTGAGTATTATGAATATTGCTGATATGAACATTCCTGTACAAGAGCTTGTGTGAACATATGCTTTGATTTCTCTTGAGCATATATCTATCGGTGGAATTGCCAAGTCACAGATAACTCAGATGTGGAACTTTTTAAGAAACTGCTATTCTGTTGAACAAAATGACTTTATCATTTTATATCCCCACCAGCAATGTTTGAGGCTTGCAATATCTCTGCCTTTTCACCAGTACTTATACTGTTTATCCTTTTTTATTATAGCCATCCTAGAATTGTAAAGTGATAGCTCGTTATGGTTTTCATTTATATTGCCTGATGGCTAGTTATCTTAAAGATTTCTTCATGTGCCATTTGTGTTTATTTATATATATGCATATATATATGTATATATATAATTCATATATATATGTATATATATATATATTTGCAGAATATATATATATATATGCAGAAATGTCTATATAGAACCTTTTCCAATTGAAAAGTTAGGTTGAATTTTTATAAGTAAATTGTAAGAGGTCTTCATATGTTCTATGTAGAAGTTCCTCATTGGGTATATGATTTACAAATATTTTCTCCTGTTTTTCAGGTGATCTCTTCATTTTCTTGAAAGTAAGTTTTACATCACAAATGTCTTCATTTTGATGCAATTCAATTTTATCTGTTTTTTTGTGTTACATATTATTTAAGTTACATATCTATGAAATCATTGCTTAATTCAAAGTCCCAAAGATTTAGGCCTATGTTTCTTTTATGTTTTATAATTTCAGCTCTTACATTTGGGTGTTTGGTCAATATTGTGCTAATTTTTCTGTATGGTACGAGGCAAACTCTTATCACTATTTGTTGAAGAGGTTATTCTTTCTCATTGAGTGGTTTTGAACCCTTGCAGATAATTGCCGGTAAATCTGAGGGCTTATTTCTGGAATTCTAATTCAATACCATTGATCTATAGTTATGCTCGTGTTTTTATTAAATTATTGGCTTTATTAGACTAAAAAATCTCTCTAAGGCTCAAATTTTGGTTCAAAAACAACCTCATCTTTTACCATTTTAAGAGTAACACACCTTTGGCCAGTAGGTAGGTCTTATGTGTCCCATAGACCTTTGAAATTTATATATATGGATTGGCTTATGTGATTGCTAGGGCTGTCCAAGCAACCTAAAAGGATATTAAGGGATTTAATTTCATCTACAAAATGCCTCCATAAGTGAACCAAGTGTTTGAATAATTAGATATTGTAGCCTCACCCAGTTGTTGCATCAAAAAAGCTATCACACGTACAAATTTTAAAAATCTATATATAGTACATATATGATTATGTGATCAGTATGATTCTACATCATATATACTCAGAAGAATGATAAATTATACTCCATTTATGTATGGTATGTCAAAATGCATTCTACTGTCATGTATAACTAACTAGAACAAATTAAAAATAAAATTAAAAAGAAAAGAAGGAAATGTCAGAAGAATTCTGAAAAAGTTATATCACCAAGATGTATTCTTGAACACTCTAGTCAGCAGAGAATTTTACTGTTCAAACAACTTGAATAAAGTTTGCAATAAAAAAAATCTATGTATAGCAAAAGACACAAAGATAATCTACAGACAGGTGAAATAGATTTACAATACAGGTAATAGCCAAATGATAAATATTCAACATGTATTGAGTTTCCCCAAATCAACAAGAAAGATAAGAAACAGCTGATAGAAAAATGGGCAAAGAATATAGGTAATTCGTTAAAAAAATTAGTGTGATGATGAAGTAAAATGCTAAAACTCAAAGAGTAGAAAAGTGGAATTTGAAACAATAGCTCCTTTTTTCCTGTTCATTTTAGTAAACATTTAAGAAGGTGGGTAATATCAAATGTTGGCAAAAATGCGGAGGAACAGGCATTCTCATTTATACACATAAACCTTGATGACAGTATATAATAACAGATCTTTTAGAAAGGAAATTCATCAGTATTTATGAAAATTTTAAGTTAGTATGCCTTTCACTCAGCAAACTACTGCTGATCACCAATGTTCAATGCTTTATGATGGAGTCTTCCAATTACATTTCCTGATTCTTCTCTCTGAGTTCACTTTGAATACTACTGCTAGATAGATTTTCCTAATTCTCAATCTTTCCCTCTTTCTCTCCCTCTCTGTCCCCCCCTCCCCCACACACCTCAGTATTGCTTGCCACATCCCCAATCTGGAAACAACCCTATGTCTAACAACTGTGGCCTGCACAAATAACTTTTGACATATTCAGGCAATATGAAAGTGAATAGACTATTAGCTATAAGCATCAACATGGAGGACTTTCAGAAAATATTGTTGGGCAAAGAAGTAAACCAGAGAAGAAAACATCAACTTTGCTCTCAAACACATTTCAAAAAAAGTTAAGCTAAACTAGTTGGTAAAACCTAAAGAAAAACAAGGAAGAATTACCCCAGATATTAAGGTGGGAAGTGGAGGGAAAAGGGGAAACTGTAGAGATTTTGAGGGTACTGTTGATCAAAATCTACTTGATGATACTATCATGCTAATGTGAATGTCCGTGTTTTGTGGTTTGTCTCTATTTTGTTATTAAGAAAATTAAAAGTATTACCAGGCAACTTTTGGAAGTATTGGCAGCATTCCATTTCTTTCTTTTTTCTTTTTTTTTTTTTAGAGAGAGAGAGAGAGAAAATTTTTCTTAATATTTATTTTTTAGTTTCCAGTGGACACAACATCTTTTATTTTTTATTTTTATGTGGTGCTGAGGATCGAACCCAGCTCTCCGCCAGGCAAGCGCGCTACCACTTGAACCACATCCCCAGCCCAGCATTCCGTTTCTTGACATGAACAGTGGTTGTATAATTTTTGCTTTATTTATTTATTTACTAAATGTACTTATGTTTCCCATGGTTTTTTGTTTGTTACATTTGACTAAAAATTGTTAAAAATAAATTAGATCGAAAACCTTTATGAATTACTCCTTGCCTACAAAATGAAGTTCAGAGTCTAGTCTGAATTTCAAATTTCTCTCTATACTATTCTGACGACCACAGACTTTCTATTCCTAAATTCCCCTACTGTCTTCCATGGAGAAAGAAAGAAATTAAAAAGAGAAAGAAATAAAGAAAGAAGGGAAATGACAAAGAGAAAGAAAGAAAGAGAAAGAAAGAAATAAAAAGGAAATCCCCAAGAGATGCAATTTTTACTAAATTGCCTTTAACCAAGAAAAGAATTGACCTTTTCTCTTATTCTTGATTTGAAGGTAAACGGAGAGGATTTTGAATAGCCTACCACACATTTTTCTAAGATGAATCAGCGCAAGATGAAATGCTGTTTAGTCTTTGATGATCATGAAATGTGAGTCTATAACCCAATTCTCAGAATGAGCACGTTTCTCCCAAGTCGTTACTTAGCAGGTATTGTGTGTGTAAGAATGTTCTCTCTGATTGAAAAGAGCTAACACCATTCTTTGAAAGGCATGTGTATGTGACGCTGCAGAGTGGCTTGTACCCACCAAACACAGTGAAAAGTAAACGGCCTGAATTGAGCCCCGGGTCTTTGCATACAGCCTTCACACTTAGTCACAGCCAACTTCACACAGAGATGCCACCGAAAGAAGCAGGGCCAAATGTTCCTGGAACATGGACTTTTAACGTCTACAGACATTTGCTGCAGATCCCTGAGCTTTGCTGTGCTTCGTGCTTCGGGTGGAGAGCTCATCAAGGACACTGGCAGCTTCCAGGGGAAAAGACGAGGGAGGGGCAGGATGTGGTCTTGGTGATTCAGAAGTGGCCCCCCTTCCCCGCTCCTCTGAGTCAGCATTAGCCACATGGCCCCACATGGTGCAGTTATGGCTCTCAGATGAGCTGTCACATCAATCGGGTCCTCCCTGTCTGCCCTCATTAGAGCACTTGGTGATTTTTAGAAACTCAATTTGTCATATGAGTAGTCTCTCTCAATCAGCCAAGTGATGAAGTTTTTGAAGTTTTCTGATAAACCACATGGTGGCATGAGGTGGTGTTGAGCTTGTGTGTGTTACCTGGTTATTAATAGTGTAAAGTAACCCCAGGAGCTTGGAGAGAAGCTTGATTAGGTGTTGGGTCCAACTGGGCTGAAATCCCTCCTAGCCACCTGTCGGACTTGGGTTTCTAAGTGTGTCTATCATTATTTCTTTGGCCCACAGCATGCATCTTATGCCCTTAATATAGTTGGTGTGGTGGGGACTGAGTGTCATCCTTGTTGGTAGTGCCAATGGCAGAAGTTACTGACACTTCCAACAGAATAGGGCAGTTCTGCTACTGGTCGTATCTGGGTTCCAGAGATAGGGTGGCAGAATGGGTCACACCACCCAAGGGGGATAACAAAAGAGCATTTTCCCACTGGACCAACTCCATGACTTGATTTGAAATAGTGTTCACAATTGCTGTGTTCTCAACCTGGCTATCCTAGCAATTCTGGAAGTTATCCAATGCCCTTTTAAATACATTCCCTTTTGCTTTAATAAAACCATCAGCTTCTTTTAAGTGGAAATAAAGATCATGCTATGGATTGGATAAGTGTCCCCCAAAGGGCCACAGGTTAAAGACTTGGTCCCCAGCGTGGTGTAACTGAGAGGTGGTAGAACCTGTATGAGGTGGAGCCTAGTGGGAGGTCCTTAGGTCCTTGGGGGAATGCCTTTGAAGGGATGGTGGAACCCTGCTGGCCCTTTTCTCCTCCTCCCTTTTACCTCCTCACTGATGAGGTGAGTGATTTTTTTCCCATCACACATTCTTGCCATGATGTGTTATCTCACCTCTGGCCCAAAGCAGATGGTCCAATCAATCATGGAGTAGAAGCTTCAAAACTGTGAGCCAAAATAAACCTCTTCTCTTTGTAAGTTAATTGTCTCAGGTATTTTGTTATTGATGATGGAGAGAATACTAATACATGACTGATAATGTAATCTTGGGAAAATTCAATTTTTTTAACCGTAAAGCAGTTTGATAGTATTTATTGGAAGACTTACAAAAGTTTGAGACCAATCTCAAACTTTTGACCCTGATGTTACTCCCTCCAAAGGTAACCACTATATAATATATAATATATATCTATTCTATTACCATAAATTAGTGTTGTCTGATTTTGAACTTTTATAAATAAAATTACATAGTATGCACTATTTTTGTTGCTAAATGTTCTATATTTCAGATTCATTAGTGTTGTTACATGTAGAAATAGCTTTCTTCTTTGCTACATAGTATTCAATTCTCTTTCTCTCTCTCTCTCTATATATATGTATATATATATATTTACATTTTAAGAAGGTAAAATGATCAATCATTCCTATTATATATATATATATATCATACCTTATTCTCTTATCAATGAACTTTTGGGTTGCTTTCATTTTGGTGCTAATAGTAATAATGTGCTAAGAATCTTGTAACTATCCATTGTGTACATACATATGCATTTCTGTTGGGGTTAACTCATAAACTTGTGGGTTGAATTGCTAAGTCATGGGGTGTATCTTAAACTTTGCTGGTAACAAAGTCTCCAAAATGGTTTTACCCATTTATACTCCCACAAATATTCTATGAATTTCTGCTGCTTTATATTCTCACAAACATTTGGTACTTTTCTTTTTCTTTTTAAAGAAAATGATGCTGGGGATTGAACCCAAGGTCTAGTGCAGCTAGGAAAGCACTCTGCCACTGACCTACATCCCTGCCCCGCTATCAATCTTTTTAATGGTCACCATTCCAGTTGTAGTTGAACACAATATTTTCATTCTATTTATTTATTACATGTGGTGCTGAGGATTGAACCCAGGGCCTTGTACGTGCTAGGCAAGTGCTCTACTGCTGAGCCACAACCCCAACCCAAAGTCTTTTTCTCTTTTAGGAAAAATATTGAGTTTGTCTTCCCTTATTAATTTATAAAGCAAGGTACAGATATGAATTCTTCATGGGATTTAAACATGTCAAATATTTTCTCCCACTTTACATCTTGCCTTTCGTTCTCTTAATAGTGTCTTTCAGAGAATAGAAGCTTCACATTTTAAGAAGGTAAAATGATTAATCATTCCTATTATGGTTAGTACATGTTGTTTTAATTAATAGACTTGTTAAAGCAGTTTAAGGTAAAAACTGAGGAGAAACAACAGATATCCTCAAACACTCCTTCTCTTTCTAATTTCTCCTGTTATTAACCTCATGCATTGGTGTGGTAGATTTATTATAACTGAAGAACAAATATTGGCACATTGTTATTAACTTAGGTCCATAGTTCACATTAGGATTCTTTTTTGTGTTTTATGGTTTTCTTGGGATTTGACAAATGCATAATGTATCTACCATTATAGTATCTTAGGGAATATTTTCACTGCCCTAAAAGTTCCTTGAGCTTTACATATTGGTCACTCCTCCCCCATGTCCCCAACCCCTGGGCAATCCTTAATTTTATGTGTCACCTTGACTGGGTTAAGGGAAACTGAGACAGCTGTTAAAACATTATTTCTGTGTGTTTCATTCTTTTTTCTTTTTGCACCCAGGAGCAGTTAACTACTGAATCACATATCCAGACCTTTCTTTTTAGTATTATTTTTTTTTTCCAGACAGGGCCTCACTAAATTGCTGAGACTGGCCTCGAATTTGGGATCCTGATGCCTCAGCCTCCTGGGTCCCTGGGATTACAGGCGTACTACTATGCCTGGTTTATTTCTGGGTATTTCTATTAGGATGCTTGGAGGAAGAGATTGCAGCTGAATCCATAAACTGAATAAAGAACTGTGCTTAACAATATGGAAAGGCATAATCCAATCTGTATAGGGTCTAATATAACAGAGAGGGGGAGGTAAGGTGAATTAATTTTCTCACTTCATGAGTTGAGACATCCAAATTCTTCTGCTGCCAATGTTGCAGTTCCTGGCTGGAGTTCCAAGCTGCAGGACTTACTTACCCTGTAGCCCTGACAGTTCTCAGGCCTGGACTTGGACTGTGAGTTACATCAGGGGCTCCCCTAGTTCTCAGGCCTTTGAACTCACACTGAGTTACACCACTGACTTTCCTGGTTCTCTAGCTTACAGACATCTTGGGACTTCCCCAGCTCCATAATTGCATAAGCCAATTGCCATAATAAACCCATATATAATATTCCATTTGTCTTTTTCCCTGGAGAATGCTAATATACTCCAGTAACTGCTGATCATTTTACTGTCTCCATAGTTTGTTTTTGGTGCTGGGGATTGAGTCAAGGGGTGCTCTACCACTGAGATACATTCCATTCCTTTTTATTTTTTCTTTTGAAACAAGGTCTCACTAAATTGCCCAGGCTGGCCTTGAACTTGTGATTCTTCTGCATCAGCCTTCTGAGTAGCTGGGATTTTAGGTGTGTGCCACCAGGTCTGACTGTGTTGTTCCTGTCATTTTGCTTTTTGTAGAATGTCAAATAGTTGAAATTGTATAACAAGTAGCCTTTGTAAGCTGGCTCCATCCACTTGGCAGTATGTATTGAGGTTTCTTCCACATCTGCTTGTGCCTGATTTCTTCTTATTGTCAATAAAATTCCATATATATAGGCATATATTACAGTTTATTAATCCATTTGCTTAATTTTCTTCCAATTTTTGGCAATTAGAAATAAAGCTGTGCTAAGCATTCACATACAGGACTTTGTTGGAGCATACATTTTTGGCTCATTTAGGCAAAATACTTAGGAGTGTGATTGTGGGATCATGTGGTAGGACAATGTTTACCTTTGTAATAAAATTCCAACTGTTTTCCAAAGTGGCAGCACCATTTTGTAACTTACCAGCAATGAATGAGAGATCTGCATAAATACATATGAAACCTGACCCAATTCATACCATATATAAAAATTAATTCCAGATGGATTGAAAGGTAAATCACTAAAGCTTCCAGAAAATCATATAGGAGAATATCCTGTTTAAGATTTTTTAAAATTATTAGCTTAAGGAAAATGAAAAGATAAGTCAGACTAGGAGAAAATATTTGTAAAACACATGTCTGATAAGGGACTTGAATCCAAAATATAAGAAGAGCTCTAAAAACTCATAAGAAAACAAAAAAACCCATTATAAAGCAAGCAAAAGATCTGAGCAGGCACTTCAACAACAAAATGTACACATAGCAAACAAAATGCAAGAAGATTTATTGGATGTCATATGTTACTAGAGCATTTCAAATTACAGCAAGGTATCACTACGTATCTGTTAGAACTGTTAAAATTCAAAACGTTGAACACATCAGACACTGATAAAGATGTAGACCAATTAATATAGTATAATTTGTTGAAAAATCCATCCTTTCTCCACTGCATTATAGTAGCATTGTTGTTGAAAATCCAGTTAAATAAACAAATATATTTATATATATTTGTTTGTTTATATATATATATATAGTTTATTTCTGGACTATTCTGTCCTTTGGGTCTGTTTTTATTTCTTATAACAATATTTCACTCTTTCAGTTTCTGTAACTCTAAAATAAACCTTTATAGCTGTTAACTAATTCTCACAATTCTCTTGGCTATTCTCGATCCTTTGCATTTCCATATGAAGTTAAAAACAGCTTGCTGATCTACATACACAGACAAACAAGCTCCAAACCTGCTGTTACTCCATTGTGAATGTCTTAAATCTGTAGATGACTGTTCTCAAATGTTTTAGTCTCAGGAACATTCTTAGAAAATATTGAGTACTTTAAGGAGATTTTATGAATGTGTGTGACACCACTTGATATTTATTATAATGAAATTGGAAACTGAGAAAATTTTAAAAAATGTTTATTAATTCATTAAAAAATAACAAACCATCATATGTTAAACTGTTATGTAATGTATTTTAAGTGAAAATATTGCTACTGTTTTCTAAAACAAAAAATATTTAGTGCAAAAAGTAACCTTGTTTTACATTTTTACAGATCTTTTTATTGCCCAGTATAATTGAGGACAGCTGGATTCTCATACATATTCTGTATTCAATCTGTCATGATTAGGTTGTTTTGACTGAGGTATCTGAAAAAAAATTGGTCTCAGACATATATGTAATTTAAAAGAGAAGAATGCTTTAATAGTCTTTTCAGAAAATGGCGAATACTCATCTTTGATACTACATTGAAGTACACAAAGCAGTAGCTCCTTAAGTTTCAGTTGCAGTGTTTGACACTTTTAAAAAATATTTCAATTTATTCCCTCATGAAACTCTTTTATCTTCTCATCTCTTTCCTTTTCAAAATATTAATCAAAGCTATGATTTTGAAATCAATGTCTAATAACTGCATTGTCTGGATCACCTATGATTCTATTTTTATTGTTTTTTTTCCCCTGATTTTTTTTTGAGGGGGGCCTGATTCCTGGTATTCATGGAAGCATTTTACTATCAGAAATTTATATAAAAATTGTGGATTCTCTGGATGATGTAATGTTTTCCAGAGTAGATTTAATTTTTTTCTGAAAAGAAGATATTGAATGTGCAGAACACCTTAATCTAGCATCTTAATCTACTTCTGAGTTTCCAACTCTTAGGGTGTATCTTTTCTACTGTCTTAACTGAAAGCCTGGAGTTTCCTAGCCCCTCTTTTCCTTGATGCTCCCTGAATTCCAATATTTGTTTCCTTGGTTCCCTGAGATTGCCTAAATCTCTGTTTAGCTTTCTCACCTTTTAACACCTACACTCTGCTTCGTTTCTGCCCTCTTGCCCATATATGCTCATTTAGAAATCAGGAAACGTTCCATAGCAAAACCACATGTAGAGTATTACTTACAATTCCCTTTTGTCCTGCATCTAGATCTTTTAATCCTGTGCCTTCATTTCTCTCCGATGCATAAAAATATATTAAAATAAGAATATGATGCAACCAAATAAAGTTTGTTGCAGAAAAAAATGTATTTAAATATTAGGTAATCCATTAATATAATTCGTTAAAATGCTTTAAAAGCAGCAATGGTTTTTAATTAGACATGTTTTTCTTGATAAACTATAGCTTAATGATTATCTTCTTAGTAAGATTTAAAAAAAAAAACCTAGTTAACCATGTGAGGGGTTGGCAATTAAGGTCCATGGTCATCTATTTTTGTAAATAAAGTTTTAAGGAAACACAGGAATTTACATATTCTCTGTGGCTGTATTCATGCTATAATGGCAGATCTGAGTAGTCATGCCAGAGGACGTGTGGTCAAAAGGCTAAAATAATTACTCTCTGTTTCCTTCAGCAAAAGACTGTCAACTTTTGTCTATCCTATCATAGACAGTTTCCTCATCTGTAACCTGGGGATAATATCACCTACTTCATTGGGTTGTTTGGGGGATTAATGAAATAATTTTATATATACGCATAAAATTATACATGTATATATATGTATATGTATATATATACATATCTATATATGCTCCTATACATATGTTCTTCTTACTAAAATTAACAGTAAGAGGCCAAAAAGAGGTGGTACTGCCATTTCCTTCTTTCTTATTAAAAAGTTCTGGGATTATAGTTCAGCAGTAGAGAGCTTGCCTCGCACATGTGAGGCACTGGGTTTGATCCTCAGCACTACATAAAAATAAATAAAGTAAAGATATTGTGTCCATTTTTTTAAAAAAAATAGTTCTGCAGATAAGCTAGGTTATTACAGTGGTTAGCAGGAATTAGGAAGCAATCTCATAAATATATAAACAGGAGGGCCACAGTCTGTGCTCCTGAAATAGAAGGAACATCCCACCTTGCACAGAGAGATTTTTCTTTACTTTTCATCTAAGGGAAGGAACTCTCTAGACCAACAGAATTAGAGGACTCTCAGTATGGAAGGCCAGCCCTGGATGGGCTAAGTCAATCAGGATAATCTCATTTCCCAGTTATCCCAATAGGTTCAGGGACATCATGCGATTCAGAACCAGGCCAACAAGGGCTGGGGCTGCAGCTCAGTGGGAGAGTGCTTTCCTAGCCTGCATGAGGCAGTGGGTTCTGTTCTCAGCACCACACAAATATGAACAAAGAAAATAAAGGTCTACAAAATACCCTAACATGAAAAAGAAGAAAACCAGGCCAATCAGTATCTGTCATTTTCTTCCTTTCTTTTTGAAATTATTATTAGAGCCTTACAGTTATCCACAGTAGTTGTGTTCATCCCAACAAACTCATACATTGCATGGAAATTGATTTCAGTTCACGACCCCCGCTTTTCCCTCCCCATTTTCCGTCCAGTCCTCAAGCCCCTCTCCCCTTCTCCTTCTTCTACTCTACTAGACTTCTTTGGCTTATCTATTAATTCGTATTTGATTGGTTCTTGATGTTATCCTTCTCTCCCCTTTCCTTTTTCTTGATCACAATGATTGATACAGGGGTGTTCAGACAGTGAATATCTGGGGCTCCATAGGTGAGGGAAGCAGTTTTCTCTACCTGTGAATAAGGCAATATAGAACTCAGCATCTGCTGGCAGCTGTCCTCTGGCCTTGAGGAAAACAGGACTAACGGTGAAACCCTAAGTTATAGGAAGACAGCACAATGCACCACCGAAAAATAAATGAATAAATAAAAATGGGGCTGCAGCGCTGGACTTTTCAGTGATGCATTAATGCAAGAAAGTAAAATATTAGTTGCTGAAGCCAGTTAGAATTGAATTCTCTGTCTTCTAACAACAAAAAGCCTTTTAACTGATGGAACATTCAAGATATATCCAGGAAGCTGAAGTTGGGAGAAAGATGTGAGCAGGAGATGTGGATTTTTGAGTCAGTGTAGAGACAATAGTTGAAACCACGATGGGGAAGAGGTTACCCACGGGGAGAGCATAACATGAAAACAATCCAGATGTTGCAGCAAATATTTGAATTGATTAGGGGGAGCTTAGGAAATCATGAAGGGAGCTAATATATGTTGGGTGTCTACTACCACTTTACCTACATTGAGGCCATAATTCAAGTAATACTGGTAACAACTCTATAAAGTAGGTGATATTTATACTTTATAGTTGAACTTGGGAGATATTAAGATAATGAGTAGCAAAAATTTATGAAGGTATTATGTTTAAGTAGGTAATATATGTAGTTAATATCACTTTCAAGTCTCAGTTAATTCTTTTGCAAGCAATCTGATGGCAGTGCTATTTCCGTTATTGCTCTAAGGATGTAAAACAGGCATAGTAGCTAAGAGAGTAAGAGGTCAGACTTTGATCTAGGTTCAAATCTGTGCTTCACCCCTTTGTATCTGTAGAAGGGGAAAATGAATCTTCCTAAGCTACCCTTTTCTTACTTGTAAAAATGACATTAAGAATATCTTGTAGTAGGGCTGGGGATGTGGCTCAAGCGGTAGTGCGCTCACCTGGCATGCGTGGGACCCGGGCTCGATCCTCAGCAAACACATAAAAAGATGTTGTGTCAGCCGAAAACTAAAATAAATAAATAAATAAAAATTCTCTCTCTCTCTCTCTCTCTCTCTCTCTCTCTCTCTCTCTTTAAAAAAAAGAAAAAGAATACCTTGTAGGATTGTTGCAAGGATTCAGTGAGATATACAAGATCTTGCCATGTTGGGGCACAATAAAGTATAGATTCTAAAAAAATTGTTCTAATTAGTTATACATGACAGTAGAATACATTTTGACACAGTGTACACAAATGGAGCTAAATTATAATTTTGGTAATATTATTTTAAGCAAGCAGTAAAGCCAGAATTCTATTTGGACTTATTTATTTTAGTATTTTCAGAGCTTACAGTAGTGTGTAGACTTGAAAAGAGAGAGTACCCGTTGGGAACAGAGAAAGTGAGTTAACAAAGAAATAATTAAGAATATTTAAGGAAGTAAGGATCTTAAGGCCAGGAAATGGTAGTATTGCAATATGTGTTTCTAACAACATAAAAAGAAAATGGTTGCAGGATGGCTGCTGGAGTTCCAGACATCACATGTTGACATCTGCTGCTGCCGCTGAAGGTTGCTGCTGGCTTCTTCTCATCTACCTCCGTGTTTTTCTTTAGTCAACAAAGATATATATATCTTTGCTGACTAAACATATATATATATACATATATGTATATATATATGATTTAAAGTCACACTTGAATATGTAAAAACTGAAATGAAAAAAAATGCATATAATTAGTTTCTAAGTCAACCCTTACAAAAGAGAATATGTACTGTTAATATAAATTGCTTGAACGTGTCAATGTAAATTTATGAAATGTTAAGAAGGCATTTATGGTTATAGTAAGTATAATAATTTCAACATTGCTTTCGAAAAGTTTAATAGATGAAAAATTATTTTAAACATCTATAGTATTTCATGTTTTTGATAAAATTCTTAGGAAAAAATAGGAAATCTGTCATGAAGACTAGAGAAATATGTACATGAGTATATTAAAGTAAGAGAAAGTATTTTTAAAAATTATGAAAAAAACATTTAAAAATATAAAATTTCCATAAAGAATGATATAGCCAAAATATACGAGAAAATTTATACATTTTTTTTTGGTTCTAATCAATGGAATGAATATTTTATTTAACTTAGGTAATAGGTCAAATGGATTAAGAAAATTCTTTTTTGCTAAGCACATGAAACAGTGATAAGGGGCCTGTTTGAACTCATTTATTATTAGCTGTTTTGAAAAAATAGAGTGTATGATGTGAACATGTTCCTCAAAAAAAAAAAAAAAGGACCATATTGGTTATAATCTCGTTTAACATATGTGTAAGACTCCTGCTTCTGAAATCTGAAGAGAAAACAACTACAAATCACCCTGTTAATCCGCTGGGCATTCCTAGCTGAATTAAGTTTGTCCTTGTTAAAGAAATTATCTTCTTTTTTTCCCCCTCAGGCATGCATGTAAAGCAGTTCCTGTCTTGATGTATGCCTCAGACTAAAAGTTCAGTGCTCAATTACCTGCTGACTGAAGTCTCATATTTTGCAGGGAGCCAGTGAAATTGCATCGTAGTCAGAAGTCTTGACCTCTGCTCTTCTTTTCCCTTCACAGCCCTGCAAGCTATTTGGCATATGAAGGTCTCGACCTGAGAAAACCATCGTGGATAACCATAACCACGGCCAGGAGAAGGGAAAATGCAACACCTAGGAGATTTCAGTAAACAGTAGAATCATGCCAACCTAATCTGTGTTAAAATGCTTGGAATGTGGGAGCCGCTGATGATGCCTGTTGTCTGTGTGTCTGACTGAATCCTTTCTTTTCTCAGAGCAGCAAAGCAAAGCCTGGGAACCAGGCCAAATGCCTGCCACTTACCTTAAATTGATCAGCCACTTTGAGATTAAAACCCCTGAAAGCTGCCACACCGTGAAAACAAGGCCTCCTTCACATTAAAGGCAAATTGCGACTTTGGGTTTGCTGTGATCTTTTTTCCATTTTATCCAGTTTTTCACAGTGCACATTTTTTTTTTCCCCATTCCATTTATGCTCCCACGTAGAAGCCAATAGTTACAGCATCTTGGCCAAGCATTCATTAAGGTTTATAAGAGCAAAATTTATGGTTATTTAGGAATTGGCACAAAGGCAGACTGTTGCTGGAAAAAGAAAAAGGAGTACAGGTGGGAAACAGAAGCCTGGACAAAGGCCCATGCTATATGGTAGTGTGTTAGGCTCCCAGGAGTGATCTGGGAGAAAAGTTAAATAGTGTTGGAATCTACTCCTCTCTTCAGAGTCTTTCTCATTTTGTGGCTTTGTGGATTATTGAAACAAGTATTCTGGTCATTGTAAGAGATGCTTCTGTCTCATGTAAATGCTACCATTTATAGGAGGTGGTAGTTGTATGGAAAAATATATGTGTGGTAATCTGAGTGATAGTCTGTCATCTTGGCTAGTGGACTAGCCAAATGTGTGCATTTAAAAACACACACACATATGGCATATAATATGTGTGTTTATATACATATATACATACACACACATACACGTGTGCTAGTAGACTAGATGCATTTATATATATATATATATATATATATATATATATATATATATATATATATATATATATATATATATAAACCTGGGCACAATGATGCATGCCTGTAATCCCAGAGGTTGGGGAAGCTGAGGCTGGAGGATCATAAGATCAGCAATTTAGTGAGGCCACCAGCAACTTGGTGATACCTTGTCTCAAAATAAAAAATAAAAAGGGTTGTAAATGTGTCTCAGTGGTTGAGTACCACTGGTTCATTCCCTGGTTAAAAAAAGAAATATATATATCAGTGGGCTATTGAAGCCAGCATTAAGAATATATTTACTTTCTACTCTTTGTCCATATATTTAAAAAATATATGTATACATATGGTCAAATAAGGGCTCACCTTTGAAGAAAAGAGTTACTTTATTTCTCAGTAGATCTTACATAATGGCTGAGCTTATGCTCCCTGAAATTTATGGTGTGGGCAAAATAACACCCTTAATCTTTGATTTGAGAAAAATTTGGAAGTCTTGTGCAAATTGGAACTACATATTCTCCTTCAGCAAATAGTGTCAATAATTCTTTTCCTTTTCTTTTTCTTCTTCCTCCTCCTCTTCCTAATAAGTACTCTTTACTAGAGGAATGAGAAGGCCCCTTGCCTTATTTATGGTATTATTTGTGAAGCCAGCATTAAGAATATATTTTAGTTTCTACTCTTTGTTCAAGAAGAATCCAAAGATACTTGTAATTATAGAAAAATATACTGATTTAGTGTTTCATGATGTAAACTGTCTTCAAAATATCACTTATTTTAGCAGTACCAATCACTCACTGGGGCAAGTTGATTTAAATATGTAACCATCTCCCATAATAATAAGGAAATATTAATACAAATCACCAATAATGTATGCCTTATTCAGTGCACAATGATAAGGCATTTGATTCTATTTCCTTGACATTTCACATACTAGGATATTTGCCCATTTTCTTCCCCATGTAATTAAAGTTAATCTCTTTTACTAACTTAATTTTAGAAATCTTCCACCTTTTCTTTTTATTCCATTTTTTTCAGTATACACATACAGAGTTCATTAGCTTGTGTGTGTCTGTGTTTTTTTTTTAATGTGTTGCCCTGCTCAGGACCATTTAATTGTGCCTTCTCCTAACTACATGCTCAAACTCTTCAAGGCAGGGGTTGTGGCACTCTTATTATCTCACTACCAAACTTATTATAATCCTCTGTTCTGATAAGATACTTATTAAATTTGGAAAATTGAATATGAAAAGAATCTTTTGCATTATTTCATAAAATTCCAAATGCAACTGGATGCCTGATCATACAATCATTCGCAGATAATATTGATTATTTCTTCATGAAATGGTTTAGTATTCATAAGAAGTCACTTCCCTTTTATGTAGAGTGCCAGAAAGTCAGAGTCATGATAGAGGTAAATACAGAAAAAGTGGAGGTTCATTCTGTTTCCTATTAATTCTTTTGTTGGTGTATAGCGCCCTGAACTTGGGATCAGAACACCTAGGCTCTAGTCTTGTTTCATTATTTTCAAGATGTGCAATCTTGAGCAAACTAGTGAATCTGAACCTTAGTTCTTGCATTCACAAAGTGGGGATGATAATACACCATTAAGCCACTGAAGAGAGTAAGTGTCGGGGGTACAAATCAGAGAGATGCTGACTCATTTACCTGTGCCACTCCCTCCCAAAGTCATACAGCTCAATGCCAAGAGAGACCTTCTTGGGCCCATTATTTTACACAAGGGGACAGTGACAACACAGTTACTAAGCAAACCTGCTTCCCAGCCATACAGGATGCTGCTTAAGAGGGCCACTTGTATCCTCACACAGAAAACAGATATGAGCAGTACAGCTAGTGGTTAGGAGAAACTCTGAGCTGGGAAGAGAGGCAAAGACTCACAAGAATCAGGAGTTAGAACTCAACCATGGGTCACAGATCTTACTAACAGATATGAGGCCCCATTAGGAATTCTGATGTGAGCTGCTTCGGCGGCCTCACTTATGGACCCCTCCTCCATGAGCACTCTCAACATTCTTCGCATCTCATTGCACCACTGTGGTGGCTGGCTCTGTGCATATAGCTCCATGGACTGAGTGAGTCTCTCTTCAGACAGTTTTTGAGCATGCACAACCAACTTGGCTCTGCAGGATTAGAAGACACACAAATAAGGCATTGCCCTAGGAAAAACGAAAGATAGACTTTAAGCATCCCAGGTTATCTTTCTGAGATTGAGAAAAGGTATATAATTTTAAGAATCCTCCTCAAGAAGAAATTAAAAGTATGGAATGGGAAAATCTATAGAAAAGTTCTGAGACAGTCTCAGAATCCCTTGTGAGGCTGACTAGTAAAGGTGTTTCTGTCCTGAAAATGAAGAAAATGGTGCTCCTTCAAATGTAAAGACAGCAATCCAAAACTTCAAGGAAAAAAGAAAACCAAAGAAATATGATACCATCAAAGATGACAATAAATATTTAGTAACTAATCCAAGAGAAATGAAAATATATGAATTGCCTGACAAAGAATTCCAAATAATTGTTTAAAGAGAGCTTAACTATGTTTTGTGCCTCTTGAACACAGGTAGGTAATAGAACAACAAAAGATCAAGGAAACAATACATGAACCAAATGAAAAGTTCAACAAAGAGAGAGAAACCATGAAAAGAAACCAAACTGAAATTCTGGAATTGAAAAATTACAATAAATAAATGAAAAATACCGTCTAAAGCACCAGTAGTAGACTAAGTTAAGGAGAAGAAAGAATCTGTGAACTTGAAGACAGGCCACTTGATATTGCCCACTCACAGGACAAAAAAGAAGAAAGAATGCAAGGGAGCAAAGGGCAGAACAGAAATAAATGAAACAGATAATGGAAAAACAATATATAAGATTTTTTTTAAAAAAACTAAGAATTGGTCTTTTGAAAAAAATCAACAAAACTTTAGCTAGATAAAGAAAAAAAGAGAAAAGGCTGAAATAAATTACAAATGAAAGAAGAGACATTTCAACAAATACCATAGAAATACAAAGAATCATTAAGAACAAATTATTTCCAACAAATTGGATAACCTTAAAGACATGGATACATTTCTAGAAATACAAATGTACTAAGACTGAATCAAGAAGAAACAGAAAATATGATCAGTCCGACAATGAGTAAGGATATTGAATCACTAATCAAAAATCGCCAACAAAAGAAAGCCCAGGAACGATGTTATCACAGCCGAATTACAGCAAAAGTTTAAAATTCTACTTGAATTCTTCCAAAAATGGAAGTGAAGGGAGTACTTCCAAACTCATTTCAAAAGGTCAACATTACCGTGATTTCAACGTTTGATAAGGACACCAAAAGGAGAGAAAAATCATAGGCCAACATCCTTGATTATAAATGCAAGTCTTCAGTGAAATACTAGCAAACAAAATCCAACACATATTAAAAAGAACATCCACTATGATCAAGTGATATTTATCTTTCAGGTGGAAATCAATAAATATAACAGAAACTGATTAAAAGTCATGTGATCATTTCAATTGATGCAGAAGAAGCCTATACTAAAATTTACATCCTTTAATAATTAAAAATCTGAACAAATTAGGTATAGAAGGCATATACCTCAGCATAATAAACGCAATATATGACAATAATTCCATAGCTAATATGATACTCAATGATGAAAAAGGTGAAAACTTTATTTCTAAAATCAGGAACAAGACAGAATGTCTCCTCTTACCACTTCTATTTAATATGGTAGTAGAATTTCTAGCTAAAGCAGTTAGGCAAGAAAAAGAAATAAAAGGAATACAAATCAGAAAAGAAGAAGTAAAGTTTTCTTATGATGTGATTATTTATATAGAAAACCCTGAAGACTCCACCAAAAAAAAAAACCCATTAGAATTGATGAACAAAAAAGTTGCAGAATAGAAAATCAACATGCAAAAATTGATACATACTAACAAATTATTATCCAAAGTAAAAAATTTTTAAAATAGTCTTGTTTATAATATCAAAAATAAATTATTTATAAAGAAGTTTAATCAAAGATATGAAAAATCAGTAAATTGAAAACTATAAAACATTGGTGAAAAAAATTGAAGAAGCTAATGAATAATAAATGGAAAGTTAATCTGCATTTATGGATTCAAAGACTAATTATTGTTAAAATGTTCATGGTATATAAAATGATCCACAGATTCACTGCAATTCCTATCAAAATTCTGATGACATTTTCCACAGAAATGGAAAAAAATCAATCTTCAAGTTTGTATGGCATCACAAAAGGCCTTAAATAGTTAAAGAAATTTTGAGAAAAATAAACAAGGTTGAGGCATCACACTTACTGATTCCAAGTTACAAAAGTAAAGTATGGAGTTGGCATAACAACAGGCATTCAGACCAGAGGAACAGAGTATGGAGCCCAGAGTAAGCCCATGCCAGTGTTTGTTCAACAAATCTTTGACAAAGACTCTAAAAATACATAAAGAATATTTTTTCAGTAAATTGTGTTGATCGTGCTGGGAAAACTGGATATTCACATGTAAGGAAAATAAAAAAAAAGAAGAGGAGACAAACTCGGATTTTCCTTCCTTTACACCATGCACAAAGTTAACTCATAATGGATAAAAGACCTACACATCAGATTTGAAACCACAAATCTACAAGAAAATAGGCTAAAAGTTCCTTAACATTGGTCTTGGCAGTAATTTTTTGTATATGACATAAAAAGCAAACAAGTGGAACTACACCAAGCTTAAACGCTATTGGCAAGGAAAAAAACTGACAGAGTGAATAACAATCTACAGAAAATAACTACAAATAATATAGCCAATTAGTGTTCATATGTGAAATATATAAAGAGTCATACAACTCAACAGCAAACAAAATCTTAAACAAATAAAACTCAATTAAAAGAGCCATATACATTTCTTTAAAGAAGACATCCTAATGGTCAACAGGTATTTGAAAAGATTTTCCACATTACTAATCATCAGGGAAATGCAAATTAAAACCATAATAAGATATTACCTCACATCTATGAAAATGCCTAGTATAAAAAAGTCATAAGACAACCAGTGTTGATAAGGATGTGGGGAAACGGGAGTCTTTAATACACTGTTGATGGGGATGCAAATTTGTGTGGCTATTATGAAATACAATATTAAGGTTCCTAAAGAAATTAAAAATAGAGCTATCATATGGTTCTGCAACTCCACCACTGGGTATGTATGCAAAGGAAGTGAAAGTATGTGAAGAGACACCTCCACTCCTGCATTCATGCAGTATTAGTCACAGTAGCCAAGGCATGAAAACAACCTCAGCCTCTGTCAACTGATGAGTGGATAAAGAAGATATATATGTATACAATGCCTTGAGAAAGGAGAAACCCTTGCCAATTGAAACAACACATGTGGACCTGGAGGATATTATGCTAGGTGAAATATGTCAGACATAGAAAGACAAATACTACATGATATTACTTATACGAGAAATCCAGAAAAGTTGACCTCAAAGAAGCAGAGAGTAGAATGGTGGTTACCAGGGGCTGAAAGGTAGGAGAAATAGAAAGATGTGACTGATAGGGTATAAACTTTCAAGTATAAAATACCTAGTGTATTACATGGCCACCAAAGTTAATGATAGTAGATTGTGTACTTGAAATTGCTAAGAGAGTAGAGTGTTTTAAAAATTTTTTAAATTGTAGATGGACCTTTATTTTATTTATTTATTATTATGTGGTTCTGAGCATTGAACCCAGTGCCTCACTTGTGCTAGGCAAGCACTCTACCACTGAGCCACAATCCCAGTGCCCCCAAGTAGAGTGTTCTTAAAACACACACACACACACACACACACACACACACACACACACACGAACAGTAACACTGTAATCCAAGTATATCAATAAGCTTGCTTGTGGTAATCCTTTTACAATGTGTATGTATATAAAAACATCACATCAAACACTTTGCATATGCAATTTTTATTTGTCAATCATATCTCAGTAAAGCTGGGAAAAGAAAAGAATACACTTTGCCTAATCTCCCACTAGTTCTTTGCCTAATCTCCTACTAGTTCTTTCCTTCCTGCTGGTCACTGATCTTTCTGATTACTTGTTACCAGCATATTTCCTATTCACCCTGTCCTGCCATCACTTTGCTGAGTCTCCTAGCATCTGAAAGGATTAGGAAGCTACACTAGTAATGCAAAATCCTGATGAGGAAATGGAAAAATGGAAATTCAGATGGTGCTGGTAACAGTGCAAATTGGTACAATCAGATAGAGATGGATTTGGCAGTGCCAATTAAAACCAAATGTACTTGGACCCTGCCCCAGTAACAGATCTTATTATTGGGATCAACACTTAGAAAGAGGTTTTTGTATCTTACTATGTGTAAGATCTGTTTTTACTGCTTTACTCTCTAAAAGGAGGTGTTGTCATTATCTTAATTTTATGATAAAGAAACCGAGGCATGAGGAAATTAAGTAACATGCTCAAAGTCACACTGTTGTGACTTTCTGATGGATCTGGGATTTGGATTAGAGCACATGGGTTCTAAGGCACCAACCTCTGTGCAGAGAAACTCATCTTCCAGCAGTGATTTTTATAAAGATTCACTGCAACACCGCTTGGAACATTAACAAGACCTGAATGCACCAAAATGCCCCTTCAAAGAGGAATGGTAATGTCCAGAAGCTAAAATGAATGAATTGTATCTACAAATGGCAACATGGTAAAATCTAGAATCTTGGGGCTTGTGGGGGAGCTGGGGGTGGGGGGGTAAGGCATAGCAAGATATATGCAATTATACCTTGAATACCAAGTGTTGAAACAGATAAAACAATTAATACACAATTTATAGATAATCACATATATAATAATAATTTAAAATCCCAAATGTGAATAATACAGATCAACTAAAAGATATCTTACCTGGAGGGATGGATGGAGGAAATGAGAGGAATGGAGGAGATTTTTCTCTGTATTGGAGATTTTCCTTCTTTTTCATGTAGGCATTTATTGCTGTAAACTTCCTTCTTGGAACTGCTTTTTCTGCATCCTATTTTTTGTTATGTTGTGTGTCCACTTGAGTTCGCCTCAAGATGTCTTTGAATTTTCCTTCTGATTTCTTCTTTGACCTATTGATTGTCAGGAACATGTTGTTTAATTTCTATAGTTTGTCAATTTCCCCCAAATTCCTTCTGTTATTGATGTCTAGGTTCACACCATTGTAATTAGAAACAATACTTGGTATGATTGTGATGTTCTTAAATTAGTTAGGATTTGTTTCACAGCCGAACATATGGTCCTATCTGGAGAATGACCCATATGCACTAGAAAAGAGTGTGCATTCTGCAGCTGTTGGATGGAAAGTCCCATATGTATGTAGGTTCATTTTGTAGAAAGTCCAGTTCAATTCTAGTATTTACTTATTGTTTTTTGTCTGGTTGATCTGTCCATTATTGAAAACAAAGTATTGATATTCCTACCATTATTTTATTGTTATCTATTTCTGCTTTCATGTCCATTAATATTTATACTTTAGATACTTAGATTCTCCTATGTATATAAAGCCAATATTGGCTTGGGTCCACACATAATAACAATTGTTAAATTCTTTTAATGAGTCTATTTCTTTATTATTAAATAATGACTTTCTTTGTCTCTCGTGACAGTTTTTGACCTAAAGTCTATTTTATCTGATGTAAGTATATCCACTTCTATTCTAGTTATCATTTGCATGGAAGATTTTTATCCATTCCTTCTCTTTCAGTCTATGTGTATTCTTAAGATTAAAGGGGCAGCACATATTTGGATCTTGCTAGTATTTTTAAAATAAATTCAGCCACTCTTTTTTTTTAAGTTGGAGAATTTGATCTATTTACATTCAAATAATTATCGATGAGTAAGGACTTACTACTGCATTTTGTTGACAGTGCTTTGTTGTTTTGCAGATCCTATATTCTTTTTTCCTCTTATTATCTTTGTGATTTTATAGTGCTTAAGTTTTATTCCTTGCTCTTCTTTTAAAAATTTTTTTTTTAGTTGTCAACGGACTTTATGTACTTATATGTGGTGCTGAGAATTGAACCCAGTGCCTCACACATGCTAGGCAAGTGCACTACCATTGAGCTAAAACCCCAGCCCTGATTCCTTGCTTTTTAACATTGTGTATCTGCTTTAGTGTTTGCTTTCTGTATATGATGAGGCTTACATACAACTTATTATAATAGACTCTTTTACACTGGTAACAACTTCAGTGCAACAACTACAATAACTGTAGATTTTGTCATACCCCCAACAATATGTAAATGTATTTTTGATGGTAATATACATTTTAAAGTATTCTGTATTTCTTAAAATTTATTGTAGCCATCATTAACTTTTGGCTGTTTTGACTTCATACTAAAGACATACATGATTTATAGAAGTGTAACTGTATTAGAGTATTTTGGAAATGACTGTGTATTTTCCTTTACCAGTAAATCTTTAAAAAATATTTATTTATTTATCTATTTATTTTTGTACTGAGGTTTGAACAGGGGCACTTTACGACATCACTATATCCCCAGTCCTTTTTATTTTTTATTTTGAGACAAGTTGTAAGTTGCTTAGGGCCTCACTAAGTTGCTGAGGCTGGCCTTGAACTTGCAGTCTCCTCTCTTAGCCTCCCAAGTTTCTGGGGTTACAAGCATGTGCCATCATACCTAGTTTTACCAATAAATTTTATACTTCTGTATGTTTTTACATTAGTAATTTTTATGCTTTTATTTCTACTTGAACTACTTTAAGCATTTTTTTATAAGGCAGTTCTAGTGATAAATTCTTCAACTTTTCTTGTCTGGAAAAGACATTGTTTCTTCTTCATTTGTGAAGGACAGCTTTGCTGGGTAAAATATTCTTAGCTGGCAGGTTTTTTTTTTTTTTTTTCTTTCACACTTTGACCATATTATCCCATTCTCTTCTGGACTGCAAGGGTTTTTTTTTTTTTTTTTTTTTTAAGAGAGAGTGAGAGAGGAGAGAGAGAGAGAGAGAGAGAATTTTTAATATTTATTTTTTAGTTCTCGGCAGACACAACATCTTTGTTGGTATGTGGTGCTGAGGATCGAACCCGGGCCGCACGCATGCCAGACGAGCGCGCTACCGCTTGAGCCACATCCCCAGCCCAACTGCAAGGGTTTTGCTAAAAAAAATTTGCTGATAGTCTATTCTATATTTCTTTATATGTGATTTTACCTTTCCTCTTGCTGCTTTTAGAGTTCTCTTTGTCTTTCACTTTTGATGGTTTAATTGTAATGTCTCAGAGGGAACGCTTTGGGGCTGAATTCATTTAAAAACTTTTGAGTTCCACACACCTGCATGTCCATATTCTTCCTAGACTTGGGAAGCTTTCAGCAATTATTTAAGGAAGTTTTCTCTCTATCTTTGTCTCTTCTTCTTTAACTTCCCTAATGAGAAAATTTGTTTGCTAAATGGTGTTCTATAAGACTGTGTTTTCATCCTTTTATTCCATCCTTTGCTTTCTAACAAGGTTATTTTAAAAGACCTATATTTAAGTTTAGAGTTTTCTTTTTGCTTGATCTAGTTTGCTGTTAAAGCTCTTTATTGTATTTTTATTTCATTCATTGAATTCTTCACATTCGAGGTTTCTGTTTGGTTTTGATGATCTGTTAGATTTCTCATTCATATTATTAACTATTTTCCAGATTTTGTTGAAATGTATTTTCTTTTTTTTTAAGAGAGAGAGAGAGAGAATTT